>NC_052401.1:1087009-1441177 GCF_009389715.1 Phoenix dactylifera | reverse complement strand
GATGGAGGCAGGGCCTGGTTAAGTAAGCCACTATTTCTTCCACGCCTAGGTGAAGGAATGTTGACCGGAGCACTCTCAGAGCGTAAGAAAGCATTTGGGGTTGGTGCAGAAGGGGAAGACATAGGCGAAAATGGAGAAGATGACAAGTAATCTTCACAACTTGTATTTTTCTTATGAGCTACTGAAGCATTGTGCAGTACTGAGCTTGCAGAAGGAGACTGATCATGCAGGTGATGAGGAGGAAAACGTACATTTGGATCACAATGCATAGCTTGAGAATCAGAGTATGTTGGTGATGGAGAGGGAGATCCTGAACGCATGAATCCATGGTCATTGCTCCAACTATGTTGCCTAGTAATTGAGACAAAATGAGGCAGTGGTCCTGCTGACCGGACAGACTGGAACATCTTAAGAGGATCGGTTGTTGGACCACCAACATAATCCATTATAAACTGTGTAGACAAGGGTGTGGAAGGCTCCGAACTCTTGTCTTCCAATGCTGGGAGGTATGAGACTGTCAGACTCAGCCTGCCACATGGGGTGTCAATTGGCACAAAACTGAATTGGTTCATTTCAGCATCCTCTGCCCGAGTGAAAGGCTCGACGAAAGGAGTGATCCTGTGGGAAAGGCTAAGCGGGCAGATTCTGCCAGAAGAATTGAGCTCCTGAAAAATTTTATAAGCAGGTAACAACTTGACAAACACATACAAGGACCGGAGCATTACGATCGTTCTCTTGTATGTTTTCTTGTACAGAGTTGGGATTTCAGAAGAGTGAGAAGACGCAGCGGTGCTTTTCCTACTACCCGAGTACACTTCCCTTCCAAAGCAGCTTTCCTTTCGACTCTCATACTGTATAACCCATCTCTCTATGGTCTTGTCGCTTTTAGTTTCGAGTTCCTCCATCCTGGGGCTCATTGGAAACCTATCCTTCCCTGAGAAATTCCGCAGTAGGCACCCACCAGGAGACAGGCGGGTCGCATTGGAGGCCGATGACCGGTGGACCAAGAGCACATCAATGACCAATGGCTCAAGAATGCTCTTCCGCCAGAGGTCAAAATTCTCAAGTGCCGCCGGGCAGTCCCGTAAAGCCAAATTGAACCACTTATCCCTTGGTCGGCTGCTTGATGAGGAGGAAGAGGAGGAAGGCGACGAAATGAAATGGTCCACACTATGATTACGAGAGGAGGCGTAAGGGGACCTCGACTCGAGTATGATATGAAGGCTCTTGGCAAAGAATTCGGTGATCACTTGCTCGATTATCGGAGGTTCGGAGTAGGAGTTGCATGGAGACGAAGCCATATCTTACCGGAGATTTAAAAGCAGCTTCGAATCTGTGAACTCTAAAAATTTCAAATTTTATCCCTTTGGAGACCAGGAATTCGATCATCCCGAGTTGAAACAGAATGCAAAGTTGATACTTCAACTAATTATTGAGTTCCTGCAGCGAGAAATCAAAAGAAAAGTGTAGTGGCATGGATTTTTCATGATTATCAGTTTAAAAGTCTAGGGTTTTAGAAGGAACCACGCTGCTGGTTTTGCAATAGAAGCTAGTGTCCCAAAAAAAAACCGAAAAAACAACTCAAATCAAACCCTTTGAAGTATGAACAACCAATTAAAAAGGAACAGAGCACGCGAATTTGATCAAGCGACAAGAAAGAATTCAAAGAGAAAGCATTAGAGAACCCTAACATCAGCGAAAAGGATCCAAAAAAAAGACGGATTCAGGAGCTAATTAGCAACCAATTCAAGAAAACTTCAGTTATCTCGAAGGCGAAAAGATCCAGAGAAAAGGCCTACCTTGAGGAAACTCTATACGGTTCGGTGTTTGAAAACTCGGAGCCGTTGGGATCGAGGGCTTTATAAATATATTTCCCTTTTTTACCAAAATTGGGAAACTCTAGCTTGACGGATTTGGGCGCAAAAGGCGGAGGCGAGCTCCGACGATGACGGATATGCCACGGGCTATTTATACGAATTACGGATGAGCCCTGGCGATTCGGAGGAGAGGGAGGAGGGAGACAGAGAAAAGGGTGCGAACAGACTTGAGTGTTCGCTTGGGGTTTTGAGTTTATTAATGTTGACATAATCCAGTTGATTAAGTCTTTTATTTATTTTATTTATTTATTTATTTGTTGCTAGAGCAGGCTATTCATATTTGACGAGTACGAATGCATCCAATAAAATCAAAAAACAAAATATCTCGCAATATCCAAGGCAGCTCTTCATCCGAGCCCCAAGGTACTAACATATGGCTGGCTGCATAAGCGGCCACCGAGTCCACAGTCCCATTAGCTTCTTGGAATATATGCTTGGCCGAAAAGGCCTCTTCATCCCTCGTCATTGTCCAAATATCTCGAAGTAATAGTGGTCGCGGCCAGCACCCCTTTGGATCCAACTGATAATCGTCGTCGAGTCACACTTCAGGATAACTGGACTGGGTCTTTTAGTTAATTAGCGTGATATTGTGATAGAAAAATCAAATTTATAAATTGCATTTCCATTAAATAGTATAAAGGATTTATTTTGATCTATAATTAGTATGTGACTATACATAGATAAACCATTTAAAATTTGGTATACATGCGCTTATCTTCAAAGCATGCAAAACTAGACAATCTATGTGGATAGCCGGTTGGGATAACTTAAAGTGCCTTTGGACCCAAAAATAAAAGGAAAAAAAATTAATTTTTTGAGATCTAGGAGGATGGAGTTAGAATTGGACCCTAAATTAGAATCCAAGCCCTCCATATGTATCACAAAAGAAGCTTTTCTAGAACGTTATTGGAGAACACAACAACAATGAAACGATACTGTTGTCCAACCTATGAAATTTGTTGAAAGACCACTTTTGTTTATTAAGCAATGATTTTTTTTCTTTTAGGATTCTAGTGAATATCCTTCAACATCATCACTCTTTTTTATTGAGGCGAAGTTCATTATAGAGTACAACTTAGAACGACAATGAAATATAGTTGAGCAAAATATATTGAATTAGATATATTTTTCTTCAGTTTAGATTAGACAAAAGATATGGAAGGTCCAGCCTTACCAATTAGCAATCTCGTTTATGAAAAAAGTTTTGCCAATATCATCATCAAGCTATACTCACTCTTAGTTTTATTTATTTATTTATTTTAGCAAAAGAGACTCCTAAACAGTGAATTATGTAACAAGCTAGCGGTTCCTTAATTATCTCTATCCTCTAAACTCTAATAAAGGTGGGATTTCAGCTAGGTTTCTAATTTGACAATAAAAATATATTTGGTTACTAGTCAAATGATGCATAAGGGGAAGTTATCAATTTAACCCACCAAACATCAACAAAAAAGTGGTTGATAAAATTATTCAATCAAAGAGTGAAAAAGGTACTTAACTTAGGTACTTTATTTCATGGGGGAGATTAAAATAGAGTTAACGATGCTTGAAACCCCTCTAGCCCCTATTTTTCCTTCTGTTTTTACCCCTAGGAGCTATTTTTATCATTAGCTTTCACTATCTCTTACTTTTCCCTTCATTAAGTGCTTAATTAGTTACGGGATGGTTGCAAAGGGTCAAATCTATTCACCCCTTCGCTAGCTATTTGGCATGGAAACATTAACTTTACTGGCTTAGTAAGTCAATACTTTCTAGAACTTAGTTTTGTTGTCACTATTTAACTTCTATTCATTGGCTCTTAAATAATTTTTTCTAGATATACATCAACCGAGGGACCTACCTTTGACTCAATACATTAGAATTGGTAGGTAAGTAAAGTTCCATCAAGCAGCCTATATATAATTTTTAAAAAATAGTTTCCATGTTTGGTAGCCATCATATAACACAGGAGTCGATAATATAGCATTTGGAGCACCATTTAATAGTTTTAACTCAATATATTCCATGTAGGAGTTGTGAATGTTTACAATATCTAATTAGATATCTAAGATTTATCTGGTCAAATGACAGAATATCCATGTCTGCTTTGAGAATTTACTTGAGGGGAGTGATGGAAGGCAGAATTTATTGGCACTGTATGCATGAACAACATATCCAAATTAGATCACCAACATGCTCTCTCTTAGATAACCATTGCAGGAGGGTATAATTATCTGTTTAACAACCCATACAAAAGATAAATACTAATACATGAAAGTGGAGAACTTAAGTTTCGGAGGTCTAGTATGTAGGAAAAGCCAGACACTTCAAGGCCATTTTGAAAAATAAGTTAGTCTGCATCATGCTCGAGCCCTGATGCCTGATGGAGATAGTTCAGTATTCGTTTTCAATAGTCCATTTGTTCTTCTTCTTTTCATGCATCATTTTTTTTAATCCGTACTACCAGATTCTAAATGCTTGAAAGTTTAATGGTGTTCTGCTTTTATCAACTACAGTCCTAGATTTCTCTGAAACTTGGGATTTGAAGCTGACTCCGTAAGTATCAAGGGCATCGGAACCATGTTCTGAGACCGAAGATATTAGCAGTTTCTTTGGTGATTATAATTTTTTTTGTATGTGGATCAATATGGCAGTCATATATCTCATACAGGATCTCAAAATGATGGTGACGTTGCATGTTTTCGACGACCATGCAAATTTTTGAAATGCATCCATTTATAATTCATTTGAATTTCTGGAATTTCTTCTCACCTTCCAGTTTTTTTCTTTTTTGGTGAATCACTAAATATAATTGCTTAATATGTGTGAGAACTGACGACTGACAGCAAACTATGACCTCGTTCTTGCATGCAGTTCGATATTTCAATACATAAAAATAAATAAATAAATAAATAAAATGATGCTTGTGGCCGTGTATATAGTTTTTTTTTGAATAATTCATACAATTTTAGTATAGATACATCTAATAAAAGTCAAAAATAACAAATCTTGAAGTGCTTTTGGCATCGGCCCCTCTTCAACCAACGGAGCTTTTTCGGAGTAGTCAGCCATATAAGAGGCCGCCCAACGGAAAGAACAACACATAGTTTCTTTGGCCTACCCAGACTGGGATGTTTGAGAACAAAATAATTAGAACAAGTTTTGGGATATTTGGATCCAGGTTTGGACTAAAAGATGCAGGATGTCACATCCCAATTCTTGCTAACAATTCTATTACACCTCTCTCTCTCTCTCTCATGCAGGCACTATTAGCTTTATTTTTCTTTATTTTGAAAGAGATTGCAGCCCCTTCGCTAGTTCCTAACTTGCTTTTTGGATGACTGGATTTTCCCTAGCGCTAGACTGGTAAAGGATATCTAAGCATTTAACCCTGGTTGCAGGATGTCAACAAGAATTAAGAATATGATAAAGACTTGTTGTAGGTCCAAAAAATTGGAACTTTACATGCAAACAATTAGGTCTCTGAAAAGATATGGGTCAGCTCAGAAGTTTCCATTTTGACATTCAACATGATGTAGACGAGGATAAACCATGATTGATTTAATCATGCATTTGCTGCAAACTCTAGCAGCATGGACAATCTTCTTCTTCCTCTTTGTTCTTTTCCCTTTTTCCTTTTTTCCTTTCTTTTTTTTTTTCCTTGGAATCTGGCATGAACTTCGATATATATATATCACATGATCTAGCTTATTGACTACCATTGCAGGTGGAAACTTCTTCTTCACCAAGGTTTTGAAAAACAAAGCCATGAAATTTGTTGCACTTACCTTCCAAAGTTCAAGCAGACTCGTCTGGTGTAACGATAGTTTTATCATATCGAATCTGTTTGAGAGGAATAGAATCAAAAGTATTTGCCTTCTAGAAGAAAGCTGTGACTCCCAAATAAACTGAGAGTTCATAGGCCAACTGATCAATATATCTAAAATACAAAATCTTTAATGAAGATCCCTGCAATCTAATCCAAAATCCTACAAGTTGCAGTTGGAGGCGGCAACGCATGCCACAAGTTTCCCCACTGCAGAACAAAAGCATCCAATCCTATAATTTTAGAATAATCTGGAGCCACACATAGCAGATTTTGGAGCCCACACCAAAATCTCCACGCATGATCTAAGGTTAGTGGGGTTGATAATTACCATATAACATAGATTAGTGAGGATAAGATCTCAAGAGATATGTGGCTCGCGCGCGGTGTCTACAACTGGGTCAGTGGAGCACATCAAGATACACAAAGCACCGAAAGCAGGAGGTGATTTTAGGAGGAAAAATTCCGTGAACCACTCGTACGGACTGTACTCGGAAACTTTCCACGGATGTTTTCTATTTGGCCCATGTAAAGCTCCTTTCATATAGTGGCTTTTCTATCGTTATTTTCATATAAAAATATAATATAATTAACTTATTAATCAAAATTCACTGTCTCGGTATCGAATTTCATTATAGTGCCACACTAACATAGTATTGACACGGTTCGGTATGAAGTTATTTTGGTATACCGAGTATCGGTATACCACCTATATCGGATACCGTTACCAAACTGATACGATACGGTGAAGCTTGTATTGTCTATTCGCCCGATTCGGACCAGTACAACATATCTTGCTATCAATAGATTGCGATGTGGAGCACCCATATGATATGGCTAGCACCTGAAGCCAGATGCAGATACTGGAAAGAATAAATCTAGCTGAATTTTCAGATATATGACTCCAAATGCAATTGTTGTGGCACTTCATTACTTGTTAATGTAGATCAGCCAATAGAGACAGAGAAGCACCAACTTGAGCATAGAAGGTTTGGCATCTAATAGGCCTTTTCCTCTGACAAAGTGAAAATTTGTGGATTCATAACCATATATAATTATCAAATCTTGTCAGTTAATTGGGATCAACTTTAGCAACTTTCGTCTAGGATTGTGATCTTAGTATTCCAGTTAATTGGGCCAAAAAGATATCAAGCTCGATACGCCAGTTTGCCAAAGTTTTCCCCACTTTCCAACTCGAATCCAGAAAGGATTCTCGTTGGAAGGACCCTAGCTACCAACCCTATGAGGACACGTGTGCCTTCGTGAGATTCATCCGTGACACACGGCACCGTCTCTTGCGTTAAAAGTGGTGGAGGGCCCTTGAGTACTATGACAGCGTTTGTAGTGCGTTCAAGAATTTGTGCTTTTCCGAGGCTGATCCCCTTAAGATACGCTGTTCCCAACCCTTGTCATTCTTTTACAAACTCACAATAGGGTTCAAAGAATTCAAAATTAGATCAAATTCGTTGGAATCATTGATGGCAAATAGATGTAAGTATGAATATATGAACACTTGATCTCTGCACAAATATATCCTAACTAGATTGTAGAGACAAGTTCTGATAGTATTATTATGATCATGGGTATATATGAATACATGGACTTGCACAGCACCTACAATTAATACTACTTGTGTTCTTGCTTGGTTAGCCAAATATCATATTTCTTTTTTTCCCAGCATCACTATATTAAAAAGAAAGAAGAAAATATAAAAACTATCATGATGAGCAATGCTAAAACTTCCATGAAGGGGCCTTTCAAGATAAGTATGTATTCCATAAAGCCAATGAAGCTGCGGATTGGATGGCTGCTTATGTAGCTAGTCATTTCGGTAGTACCCGTTGGGCTGGTGATGAGGAGTTACCCCGGACACTCCGAGGTACTCTATTTTTTGATATTATTGGGTGCATCTATACTCGTCAAATATGTTCCTCCCGTCTAAGCAAAAAAAAAAAAATCCATGTTACTGTAATTTTTTTAAAAATAAATTGTTTAACCTTTTGACTGAGATCTAAATTGTTTAAATGTTTGGCTGATAGAAAGGACCTATGATTTTTTTTTTTTTCCGGTTAAGGGAGTGTACCAAAGGCTCTAAGAATTGATGAAAATAGAAAAATAATTAAAATTACCAATAAAACATCTCCATCCCACAGATTCTGGTGCTTAAACTTTGGACAAGTATACTAAGAAGCCACAAATGAAATGCACATGTGGTATACTTTTCATTTAAATAAATAAAAAAGCATAATTTTGATGTTCCTAGCTTTGTAAAGGATGGCATAGGTACCCCTGAAGGTACAAGTTACCCATCCACCATAAACTAATCCAAAAGCTGAGCCACCTTTATCAATCCCCTCCATATATATATATATATATATATATACACCCCTTTTGAAGAAGCCCACCGGAACTGTAAGTCCTACAACCATGTCTTCTACTTCCTCCACTTCTCCGGCTATCGTCCATTCTGTAATTAGAGACTTCTACTATAGAAGGCTTCTACTCCACACTCCCCTCTATAAACAACCCACTCAACTAAACCCATCATGGACCGGCCTGGGCGGTTCTGAGCCGGATTCCGGCAGACCGGTGAGTAGCTTAGATGCCAACGTCGTCATGATCCTCGCCGTCCTCCTATGTGCTTTAATATGTGCGCTAGGACTCAATTCCATCGTCCGGTGCGCACTCCGGTGCTCGAACCCGATGGCGGTCGAGCCCGAGACCGACCCGGTGGCCCTCCGGTTCGCCCAGACCGGGAAAAGGAGGAAGGCCCTCCGAGACCTGCCCACCCTGGTCTACTCGGCCGGGCTCAAGCTCGATGGGGCTAACACAGAGTGTGCCATCTGTCTCTCGGATTTCGTGCCTGGGGAAAGGGTCCGGTTCCTGCCCAAGTGCAACCATGGGTTCCATGTTAGGTGCGTCGACCGGTGGCTCATCGCACGGTCGTCGTGCCCGACCTGCCGGCAATGTTTGTTTTGTTCGAACCCGAAGACCTCCGATTGCGCCGAGGTGAATCAGCCCGGCCGAGCACCGGTTCAGGAAGTCCTAGTGCCGTTGGAACCAGAAGGTTTGATTACTAGTTATTAATCTTAGCAAGGGATTGTTAGTTGGATTTTATATAAATATATTGGGCAAAACAGGGCTGTTGACGACTTGAATTCACTTCAGAGTTCCAAATGTATGTAAGCCGTATATACTGAGCAGCTGAAAAGTTTTGAGTGTATGTACAGTAAAAGAATATATATAAAGAGAAGAGTGCTGTGCTTACTTTTTTAATGATTTGCAGCTTGGGGTCCTTTTCTATACCGTGTGTTGTTTTTCCATCTTAATGCGTTTTAAATATACTTGGAAAGTAAATGTAGGTGGACTTCGATCTTTCAGCATCATGTTTCTATACTTGACTGCATTGGATGTGCATCAGAAATATAACATCAGACTGCAATTTAGCAGCCAGCTACATTATCTTCACTCAGAGGATGTTAAGATTTACAGGTTAAACAAATGAAGATCAAACTGAAAGCTCTTCTTAGCAACAAGGATATTGCTACACTTAGTAGCATGATTTCCTATCTAATTAGCTGCCATCAACACGAGAAATTTTGGTATCGCAAAGCCTATGAGTGTTGCGAAATTCAAGAATGATGCTCCATTGGCACTAACTTCTCCATGACAAATCCTTCTGCGTAATGCCTTTCAGCATCAAAAGAGCAAAAGTTCTTGGCCCCTACAAAGTCTCACAGCATCATGTAGTACTAGCTGTCAAATAAGAGTGGGAACAAAGAGAAATTAACTGAGGGTCATTTAAGCCTATGAAGTTAGAGATGAATGGAAATCTGAAGTGAAGCCCACTAAGCTCCTAGGAGTATCCAAGCCTCAAAACGGCAGGTTGGATCACTTACGCCAAAGCGTATCTTCAGCAGATTGTCTCAATCTTTCCTTCCTACGTGGCAGTCTCCATCGCTGCCACCTTTCCTATAGTGGATGCCACTAGCTGGAGTAGTCGGGGACAACAAGAGAAGGACCCTCAGCCAACCTTGACAAACTTGAGTTGAAGAATGACACAGCACCGCGTTCCATGCTGGCTCAGATCTCATAAATTAATGCTGTTTTAACTTTCTTTTTTTTCTTTTCATACCTTTTATTTCTAAAGCAAAAAAGGTATGTTTTTTTTATTTGTTTGTTTGCTTAGGCAGCGTGTAGCATCAGCCTGAAGCACAGAATTCCATATAACATAAACCTGAGTGGTTAGCCATATAAGAGGTCATCCAGTCAGCTGTCCTGTTATCTCTCAGCAGATATGAACTACCTCAAAATGTCTCCCAGTCGAAATAACTCTCATCATATCCTTAGAGTTAGAGATAGAGAGAGGGAGGGAGAGATAGAGAGAGAGAGAGAGGGAACCTGGACTGCCTCAAAGTATCTCGAGAGTGGAAATAACCCTCATCGTATCCTTCGAGATAGGGTGAGAGGGTACCGGGACGCAGGATGGCACTCTACACCCACCCAATGACAGTCCTTGGAAAAGGTATGCTTTGCATCATTTGAAATTGATTCAATTTCATAACGCATATGCCTGACTGAAAGAAGAGGATACGAGGAGGCTCCAGGAGACACAAATGATCTCAGGATTCATGCCATGCAGGCGACAGGATAAGGTTTCATCACCATCCAATAGCATGTAGGCGAGACAAGGTTTTAGCATTATGGGGATCCTCCCTGAAGTAGTGCTGTCCCAGCCAATTTTGTGGATAAGAAAAATTCAGTGGCATGAGCAATTACTCGTGCAGGCCTGCACCTGGCATTCTAGCATCGAATGTGAATTTTGCTCCTCATCTTTCAGTTCCTGCAGGACATATAATGGATAACCAATTGTTGGCCTTGCAATTCATCTCCATAGACTTATTTCGAACCAGAGTTGGTATTGCTTAATTCATCCATCAAAGTGCAATTAGTATATGTGATTGCAAGCATGTCCAGATCCGCATCAAGGTAAACACAGGCATAACTATCAAATTAGCAAGCTAGGAATTTCAACCTTCCAATTTGAGGTGCATTCGATGCCGCCTGTAACACTCCCATAATCTTAGAAGAAGCTCAGGTTAAGTTTTGTTTGGTTGCTTGAGAGGAAAGTGGAAACTAAAATGGACAAAGAGTGAGGCTGCTGACATTCACACAATCCACACCTATTCTGTATATCATCATATCTCATACGAAAATTAGTAAGTCCATTTCGTCACGCCTGCTTTACGAATCCTGCCTCCACGAGATGGGGATTAATGAAGTTTCAAATAGAGAAGCTTGTGTGCAGGCTGAAGATTTCCAAATGAACACAATTCTTGGGAATTTTTTGTTGTAGATAATGCCTTTTGAAGGTAAGCATAACACACCGACGCATACCTCCACAACAAACAGAGTGACCGCCAATGACAGTAAAAATTGACATCCAAGCAGTTTAATATAGATGCCAGCGTAACAATTGACTGACAAATAACCTCTTGAGGAAAAAAATTTTGAGCAAGAAAAAACCATACAAACATGCATGGTTCAGGCATGCAGTGGCCAAGAGAGATTTATTAGGGGTTGATGAATAAATAAGAAGCACAAATTACATTGTCCACCAGAAGTAACATCCCTTTTATATCATTTCAGTTTATCAAAAAGCTTCTCCGCAGCCTGCATTTCAAGTGGAAATATTCAACATGAAGCAGTCTCACTCTATAACGCATAATGAAGTGGCTTGTTGCATTTTGTTGTGTTAGGCATTCCTTTTTTCAATGTCAGAAGATTAACTAAATATCATAACAGGTGAAAAATAGAAAACTAAGGGGAAATTCACTCACACATTGATCAACGCATTTCCAATAGTCAAAGTATTGACCGGTACAGTGCTTGTGCCCGGTTTCATCATCTTGGATTCTCTTGACACACTCCTGTATATCATGACAGTAATTAAAACCGTAATTCTAGACAAAATTGGAAATAAGCGAAGGGAAAAAGATTCAACAACTGCATAACTCTGAAGAAAGTTGCTTTTGAATCACAAGATCAGTAAAATCCTAGAAATAGAAGAGAGAGGGAATTTTCACCCTCATCCCAAGAAAGAAAAAAAAGCTGATGCTCAGCCTCAAAAATCAGATGTAAGCATGAATTCTTGAAATCATAAAAATTTTAAACTACAACAAGCGCATGTGCCTAAGAGGCTTTGGAGAGTAGGAAGCAGCATTGGAAATGCGTGACCAGGTTTCCTTCACATATGGTGGGTCAGTCAATCAATAGGCCTTGGGTTACAAGTCCTTGTGAAAATAAAAATTGGTCTGGCCACTTTTTTTTAACAACCTGATGCAAGTAGAGATTATAACAAAGGAAATGGTTACACTTACAAATATATTATTAGTACAGATAGCATGCAGGTACAAAAGAGATAACGATATTGAGCATATTTCATCAACCATGTAATCTATCACCCGCGATATTCAATCATTTAAATCCTTACAATTACACTAGAAAATGCATCAAGTTTTTTTTTTTTTTTTTTTTTTTTTTTGCTAAAACAGGTGATTCATATTAGACGGGTACGAATACACCCAGAAGCGTCTGCAAACAAAATGTCCCGAAAAGCACCGGGTAAGTCATCCTCACCAACCCATAGGGTATCTCCCGAGTGGCGAGCCACATATGCCGCCACCCAGTCCGCGGCCCCATTGGCCTCCCGATATATATGCATAGCCCGAAAGGTGATCCCCTCCCCTACTATCGACCCTATATCACGAAGCAGAGGATGCACCCCTCCTCCGTCCCTGTGAGGGCCCTGCTGGGCCCATCTGATGACCGTGGACGAGTCGCCCTCCAGAAGGATAGCGTTCGCCCGAAGCACACGCCGCGCATGTCGCAATCCCAGCCAAGCCGCTCGCAGCTCAGCCCCTGGTACCGAAGTATCAAAGATCTGACACCCCCCTGCTGCCACCATGGTAGAGCTCGGCCCTCTGATAACAAAACCTGCCCCTCCTCTCCTGCCTCCATCCAGGACCGAACCGTCGAAGTTGACCTTGAGGAAACTCGGGGGTGGGGGCTCCCAGGTGAAAAACACCGTATGAGAAGCTGCCGTAGCAGTATGGGGGCCCCAGATGTCCCGGGCTATCAAAGGTCTATCATCCAACCCTGCAGAGAGAAGCTCTGCTGCCTGTGTCCGAGCCCGCTCCATCACGAATCGTGGGGACGGGCGGAGCTCGCCAAATACTCGAGCGTTCCTGGCCAGCCAGATCTGGTACGCTGTGCAGGACGCTCGAATAGCCGCAAGGCGCATCTGAGGGGAGCTAGACCACTGCCGAACCTCCTCCAAAAAACAATCCCTCCGGCTCCAGGCACTCTCCGGAATCTCGGACAGCCTCCAAGTCCGCCTCGCCCAAACGCACTGGAATAGAGCATGATCCACTGACTCGTCCACCTCACAGGATAGGCACACAGGTGGAATGCTGACCCCACGTCGGCTCAAAATCCAGCTCGTCGGTAGACGATCCCAGGCTACCTTCCAGAGAAAAAGTGCAACTCTCTGGTGTAGCCCAAATCTCCAGACCCAGCCACAGTCCCTGCCCCGCTCTGATCCCTGCTGAAGGACCCGAGCAACATCGCCCACCCTGACTCTGACACTGCAGGTGGTGCTCCATACCCTGACATCTGGCCCTGCTGATCCCGGAACAGGAAGGGCCTGTACTCGCTCGGCTAGGTGCTCCCCAAATAACTGGCCCAGCCTATCCACATCCCACTCTGCCTCCCCCGGCATCATAAGGTCGCAGACCCGTAGTCCCTCCGCCCCCTCACCGCTGATCATCGTCGGCCACAAACTCAATGGAAGTGCATCCACCCATGGCTCCTCCATCACGTCAATGCTCCGACCGTCACCAATCAGCCATCTAGTGTGCGCCAGGGCCATAGGCAGATACCTCCCAACCTCCCGCCACATAACAGAGGTCCTACGTCTCCCCATCGCCGGGCCAGCAGGGCCTGCCCGGCCATATCTCGCTATCATAACCTGACTCCACAGTCCCTGGGGCTCCAGAACAATCTGCACTGCCCGCCGCGCCAGGAGCGCCTCCCGCCTCACCAGCAGTGACTGCACCCCCAAGCCACCCTCGCCCAGAGGCGAACAAACTCTCCCCCAGGCCACCAAATGTACCCCATGGCCTCTCCCCAAGGAGCCCCACAGGAAGCCACGCATAAGCCGCTCTATCCCCATCAAAATCGTCTTCGGCACAACAGTATGGGCCATAAGGTAAATAGGCATGGAAGAGAGAACAGACCTGACCAGCGTCAGCCTACCCATCATAGAAAGTGATGAGGCCCTCCAGCCCTCAAGTCTGCTCTGCATCCTCTGCACCAAAGTAGAGCACTCCGCCACTCGCAATCTCCTCCCAGTGATGGGGACCCCAAGGTAGTCCAGAGCTCCCTCCTGCTCCTGCATCCCCAATATCACCCTGATCTCTCGGCGTACCCTCCGCTCCGTGCGTGGGCTGAAATGTATAGATGACTTCCGGAGATTGATCCTCTGTCCGGACGCCCCACAGTACTCAGTCAACACTCTCTGGAGAGCTCGTGCATCCCTCACCCTCGCCCTGGCAAGTAGCAGGCAATCATCTGCAAAAAGCAAGTGAGAAATGGGGCGAGCAGCCGGGGCTGGACTATAGGCATCCAACTCCCGGTTCTCGCAAGCTACACGTAGTGCACGGGAAAGGGCATCAGAGCATAGGATAAAAAGATATGGGGACAAAGGGCATCCCTGGCGGAGCCCCATAGTGGCCCGAAAAAAAGGCGAAGGCGTACCATTGACCAATATGGAGAACCTAGGTCCCTGCACAACGCCAGAAACCCAGTCAATCCAGGTCGGGTGGAAGCCAAAACTCTCCAGTGCCCATCTAAGGAAGGCCCAGCGGATCCGGTCATAGGCACGCTCCATGTCCACTTTCACTGCCATCAAACCCCTCCTCCTCGGGGCTCTCTGTAGGTCACCCATCATCTCCTGTGCCAACAAGATGTTATCTGATATGCTTCTCCCTCCCACAAATGCTCCCTGCTCCTGACTAATAATGCTAGGCAACACAGTCTTCATTCTCCCAACCATAAGCCTCGTCACTATCTTATACAAAGTGGTGCACAAGCTAATGGGCCTATAGTGGCCCGGTTCCGATGCATCCTGACGCTTCGGTATCAGAGTGATATAAGTAGCCTGCCAGTCATCTGTCATCACCGCCCGACTGAAAAATAGCTGCACTGCCTCTACCACCGACCTCCGTATAATACTCCAATATCTCCGAAAAAAGAAGGGTGGAAACCCGTCCGGACCTGGGGCCTTATCCTCTGCTAGAGCCCATACCACCTCTTGTACTTCTTTATCAGACACAGGTCGAATCAATGCTTCATTTTCTGCCTCCTCAACTCTGACCGCCGGCCTGGGAAGCCGGCCAAGCTCCAAGGGCTCCTCTACCTCCGTCCATCTAGTCCTGAAGAAATCAAACAACAACTGTCTCACTGCAGAGTCCTCCTCCACCCGCTGTCCCACTCCCACTCTCAGTGATCGTATCATATTCCTTTGCCTCCTGATGACCGTCGATCGGTGGAAAAAGCTGGTGTTTCGATCTCCCTCTTTGACCCACTGAACTCTCGACTTCTGCCTCCAGAAAATCTCCTGCTGATGCAACAATGAGTGATGGGATGACAGATGTCGTCGTAAGTCTGCCATCTCCTCCTCCTCCAGCTCCCCCTCACGATCCTCCCTTCCTTGGAGATTCGCAATCAACCCCTCCACCTCCTCCAATCTCCGGAACACATTACCCACAACATCCCGATTCCATCTTCGAAGGCGACGCTTAGTAAGCTCCAAACTACGCGACACCCTCTGCATAGCATTTCCCTGTACTGGCACTCCCCAAGCCCCCCTGACCACTTCCCAAGATTGTGGGTATGACAACCACAGCTTCTCGAACCGGAAAGGGCTATAATGACTGGATGTCGAAGCTGTAGAAATCAAAAGAGGGCAGTGATCTGAAGCAATACGAGGAAGATGACTAACCTGGTAAGATGGAAAACGCTGAATCCAATCCGGGGATGCAATAGCTCTGTCAAGTCGCTCCCACACTCTCCCTCCTCCAGACTGATTGTTGCACCAAGTGAACCGCGATCCGGTGAAGCCGAGGTCCACCAATCCATTTGCATCCAGAAACTCCCGAAACTCCCTCCTATCCACTGAGTCAGAGTAGGTCCTCCCACCTCGTTTCTCATTAGGGCCTAATACACAGTTAAAATCACCCACTACCAATGTCGGCACCCCCTGAGTCAGTAAACATGACAGCTCACCCCAAAGGACTCTCCTAGTCCGGTAATCAGTGCTGGCATAGACACCACACAAGACCCACGGGGGTTCATTTGGTTCCGATATAACCATCACCACCTGCTGAGTACAATGGCGGAAAACATCAATAGAGGCAACACCTCGCTTCCACAACATCAAAATTCCTCCAGACAATCCCTGGGATTCAACCTCAAATGAATCCCAATCAGCTGCTAAACGTCGCTGCACCCGACGTAGCCCATCTCCGGACACCCGTGTCTCACATAGGAAGCAAATATCGGGGCAATGAAGCTGAGCTAGTCTTTTGAAGGACGACAAAAAAGAAGGCTTGGCCGCCCCCCTGCAATTCCATGCTATTATCTTCATTTAACACTAACAGTTAAAGTTTGGCCCAGGCCTCGTGGGCTGCTCACTGGCCACTTCCCCTAGCTTCTCCACCCCTTCCTGAATCACCGCCCGCAGCAGACTCACAACCCGCCCATGATCCTGTATAGGGGAATTAGGACCCTGTCCCGAGCCCCCATGAACTCCTCTCATCACCACAGGGGAGTTTCTGGTAGTCGCTGGCAGGGAACCTTCCCCCATTTCCGATTTCCCCAACCTTCTCAGGCCTGCTGAGGGGTCCTCCACATGTGCCAAGACCACCTCCCGCGGTTGAAAGGTAGACGTCTGCGCCTCCTTCGGTCCCTTTCCCTTGGCCAGAGCCGGCTCGCCGCCAGTGGCCACGGCCACCCCCGACCGCTGGGTCCCGCCCTCCGTCACCAGCCTGCACGGCCTGTCTGCACCGCCCTCAACAAGCGGAACCCCGGCCGTCCGGTCAGCAGCGTGAGCACGGCCTGCCCCGGGCCGGGTGGGGGCTCTCGCCGGCGGCAAGGATGCACTCCGGAAGTGCCGTCGTCCCTCCTCTCGCCGGCGTAGATGCGAATCCTCGAGTGAAGCCGACGACGCCGAACGGAGGAGCTGAGTCGGCTCAGTCACCCCCGAGCCCCTCGAGTGAATGCATCAAGTTTTCAGTTAAATAAATGACTGACTTTCAAAGGGATAAATATGTTTACATTATTTTACATTAATATTGCAGTCCAGTTAACAATAAGTTTTCTTCAGATTAATAATTATCATCAAGCTTTCTGCCATTTCGGTATATATTCAGAATTGATGTACTCAAAGAATATAAAAGAATTAAGCTAGATTATACCAATGAAGAAATTACTGGCCATGAAGCATCTCAAAACTAGGGGAATAGTGAAGCTCCCAGCTAGTGGAATCAAGGATAAGCTGATGTTGGAGGAAGCTGAAAGCTTTCGTGATTAAGGGCATTGATAGCAAAGGCAACGAAATGATTAAAACTTATGAACATCATGGTTGGGACTGGTGGATATAGATTTGATTAAACAATGATAAGGAGAAAAATAAGCAGGCACAGGCAATAAGATGCTCAAAAGGAAAATTATGGCTGCAAACTCGATAACCAGCACAACCTACCTTCCCCGATGACAAATCAAATTGAAGCTAATGACAACAACAATAGACCTGGATCATTGCTAAAGAGTAAAACCAGAAAATAAAAGAAATCTAAGAAACCATTTGACTGAGTGACAACTGATATGTAAACCACCTGTGATGCACATCAACAACTTGAACAGCATGTGATCATGTCTCTAACCCTTATATCCACTGGTAGGGAGATAAGAACGATATTTCCTAATAGGCAAGTGATTGCAAATAGCAGGGATTGATCCTGTCTTACATTGAGAATTATGTCCTAAAAATGAGGAAAGAAACTGACAGCAAGGAACAGCAGTCACAATTTTTGGCCCGACTAAACCCAATTTGAACATGATTCAAGTCATGCAACATGTCAGATCTATATCAGGCATCACGACAGAAATATTAAGCAGGCAAGATTTAGATCAAGAAGCCTGATTCTTGTCCAGTCAATGCTTTTAAGCTCGGTGTTGTAATAATAAAACGCATTCTAGTGGTACAATAATAAAAGACCCAGTTACAAAGTGTGACACTCCAGGCTCCATGAACCAGAAACAAAACTTGCCATCTCATTTTATGCATCAAAAGGAACTTCCAATCTAAAATTATCAGCAAAAAGACAATGGTCAAGTGTGTGCCAGATACACTTGCCATCTCAAAATGGAAATGCAACACGCTGCAGCAAGGATACATGGTTTTTTAAAAGCCTGCTCTTTCCATCTCCCTTTCTTCTCCTTGTATGTTTGTCCCCCTCCCCTCTTTTATTTCTCATTTTTCTCTGTTTTTTCCTTCTTTTGTTTCCCCCTCCAATTGGCAAGATCAAAATCACCATATACCCCTGATGTAATCATTTAGTAGCAACACCAATGCGCAGATCAAAGTCAAGGTAATCTTCGTATAAATTCTATGCAAAATTGAATTTGTTTTAATAATTGTGAACATGATTTACTTTTCTTTACTTTTTTCTTATATTTGTTGCTCGTAGGATTTCATTCTTGGGTCATTTGTGTGGCCAAAGAAGAGGGTTGGTCAAATGCTATGTAAGCTGTTTGTCAACCTGCTGCCCAGAAAGAACTTGGCAGTGTCGACCATCTAGTGGTTCGGGTTGGGTTTGAGGTGAGCACATAACAAGTTGTACACGAAGCTGACTGACCTGCCACTTTCCATTGGAGTAACATATTTCGGGTTGGCCTTGTTAATGGTGATTAGTTAGGAATTAGATGTAAAAAGAAGGCTTTCTCTTCAAAATGGATTCCATTTTAGCTTTACTTCAAAAATGAATTTCCAATTACCCTTAATATGTTTTGATTGGGTGACCAAGAACATCAATGGGTTACTGTCTCCTTCAAGGGAAAATATCATGATATCCTAACTGAATAATAACTTGCACATGATATGCATCTTTTAGTACCTTAAAAATGATATTTTCCAGCATATGAAATGGATAGAAGCCCCTGAGTTTTTACAATGAAAAGACAAACATAGACAGACCAAATATCAAGATATGTCCCACCAATGGCTCATGTAGTTACCAATAACTCATCTGTCATAGTGCTGGACAGACAGAATGGATGGATGATATGGTAATTGTCATTTTTTCAGACTGCATATAATATTTATTTAAACTTTTATCACCAGATAATTACGATAATAGAATATGCTTATGCGACTAAAAAAATTGACTACTATGGACTATCAACTCAAAAATTAACAACATGGCATCTGATAATATGGAAATATTTTCAAACAATTCATATTTTAGACAAGTTCCATGAACAGCCTAACTAGGGTTGGAATTGGGACTAGGCCAACACGAGGCTTGTCATGCAGGGTTAGCTTCGGGTCAAGATTCGGAGCCCGATGCAGCCCAAAGCTTACTACCTAATTCCCCCAATCCTACCTCTCCCTCCCCATGCAAGCCCCATATCCAATACCACCTCTCTCTCCCTCTCTCTCTCTCTCTCCCTCCCCCCCCCCAAGCTTTCCCCTTCCTCCTCCCGCCCTTCCTCTCAACCTCCATCCCCTCTCCCCTATCACTCAATCAATGCTACCACTACCTCCTCCCAATGTCTTTCCGTTGCTCCTCTATCCCCCTCTCATCACCTCTATCCCCCTCTCATCATAGATGAACACTGTAAGTGCCAGGTTCCAGATTCACTGCCACATCCACTCCCATGCCCCCCCCCCCCAACCTCACCCCCTCAATCATGGTCAAGCCAGCACCAATGCCCAATTCCAAATCCGCTACCACCTCCACTCAAAGAAAAAGAAAAGCCACAGGTAATCACTTATACATTATATTCTGTTTTCTGTTTCATCTATCACTATGGAATTTAAGGTGCCAAATTATCAGTTGTTTTAGTAATCACACGAGCTACAGTGCCCAATTCCAAATCCGCCACCACCTCCACTCAAAGAAAAAGAAAACCACAGGCAATCACTTATACATTATTTTCTGTTTTCTGTCTCATTTATCACTATGGAATTTAAGGTGCCAAATTATCAGTTGATTTAGCAATCACACAAGCTACATGGCACCAGATGTCAGGTTAGCACACCTCATGCTGCTGAGAGCTATTGTGTGAGTCAATTTTGTGGTTGCCCCATTAAGATAGTCATTACAATTAACTAGAAAATTAGAGATGTGGAAGCGGTTCAAAAGAAGTGAGAGATTAAAGCAAAGCTTGTCAATTGACATAAGCTTTATAAGAGTGCTGGCCTTGCAAACTACTGTATCACTGTAGCCAAAAAAGAGAGAAAAAAAAAAGCACCATGATATGGGAGATTTAACAGCACATCTAAGTAAACTTTATGCCCAAAGCCACTTAACCACTTCCTTTGGCACCAGTCTTTCTTTATTGATATACTAATATTCATTTTCTGATAATATTTTTTATGTTGAAAATCTCAAATGCACTGTTTAATAAGTCCACTGGATTATGACAATCATCTCAAATTCATTCATCCAAAGTTTACTCCATTAATGGTCATACACAACATGCATGCATGCAAATATTTATACACGTTCATTCTGTATGTATGTATGTATGCGTGTCTGTAGGGTCTGTGAATTTACATATGTTCTGTGCAAAGCTGTTTAAGAAAATGCTATGCATTACCCGATATTCATATAAGGCTTTTACACATCTAGGCTGGCAACGTTCCTCAAGATACTTCTTCGGATCAACGAGCTCCTCATCGGCCCTGAACGTACAAAAAAACAAATCCCGCATATGAATTTGAAGCACGAACAGGAGTAGGCCTCGGTGCTTTTTTTTGCTGAATGACTATACCGTAAAATACAAATCTTATCACAACCATGTGAAGTTCTCTTTATAAATTTATTTACAGAGTTCAACTGCTACCAAAGGATGCCTTCAAAACAAGCTTTTGATTCTTTTCTTGAAAATTCCTTGTCTGAATGTGCAACAAAGGAGCAACAATTTGCCAGGGTTGAGATGTATGCAGTCATCTAATTATAACTAGGTCGGTCAAAAGCCGTAGCCAGTTAAAGCAAACGTTAAAGGTTGCTGGAGGCAGAAATGAGTTCACAAAACATAAATGTACGAGAATCAATCTAGGAAAAGCTCTCATGACAACAAATAATTCCTTCCAGATTTATGAAACTATAGAAGATCCTCCTTGTCAACTCTCTGGTCCCAGGTGCACATTAGATTGTTCTGTGCTCAAGACCCCCGATAACAATAGATCGGAATCGAAACATTGCATCCTACAATATCTACTGCATTCATTATAGTTGTCTTCCATTTGTTTTAAATCCAATTATCTATACTCCCCATGCCTATGGATTCAAGAAGATGGGAAGAAAAATACACGCTCATAAAACTTTTATAAAAAAAACAATCAACAGTGGACGGGGAAATTTTTGTTTTTTTAACAAAAAAGAAAGAAAAACAAAGGCAATGAGCTAGATTTAAACACTCACATGGAGAACAAAATCAAGAACTGGCAATTGACCCGGCGATTCCTCCTGAAAATATTCAAGAAAAAAAAAATCACTTCTTTTACAGTTTAAGCATCAAATTCCATGACAATTTCGCATAAACAAAAAGGGCTCGATCTATGCAAATCTTTGATTGCCGGAATTGGAATTGGGATCGACACGATGAAAATATTTGAGGAACTGAGATCGTGGATCGTGTGAATGCGATCAGGAATTCTTACCTTTTTGACTGGATGGCTTCGGGCGCGGACTTTTGGACGGCTCCTGAACTGCTTGGGGAGGGGCGCAGATGAACCCTAGAAGAGGCGACCGATTTATTATTCTCGTCCGGTAGATCCAATTTGGTGGCGTTCGATCTGGACCGTCCAAACCGTGGATTTCAATGGCTGCGAGGACACGGTTCGATCCGGTAACTCCGGTTCGGACTTCTGAAGGCGGAGTGAACGGAACCGAGAATAAGTTACAGGCACGGAAATTTTACGTCCGACGTGGAGAGCGAGCGGATCGATTGCCACTTGTTTTATTTCGTGAACTCAGATGAAACGGGGCCCTGAAAAAGCTACGGAAAGCACCAATCTTTTTTTTTTGTCACATAAATTATGGAAATGATGTGAACGAATTCTGCGCATGCCATGCACATGCTTGTTTAAAGGAGAGTATTGCATGGATAACTATGAAAGCATCCTTATTTGAGCTGGACTTGGATAGAAATGAAGCATATTGCACAAGCCTTCTTTTTTTTTTTTGGAATAGTTATGGAAGATATAAATAGATGTGATCCAAAATGAAGTTGATGAACATAAGTACAAAATTGTATGGGCTTCTTTATCCTCAAATCAGATGTTGTTTAATTGACCCTCATTTCTTTGTGCACTTTTTTTTACTAAGATTATAACAACTTATAGCCTCATCCAAAAAAACTAGCCAAAATGTATTATTTGAATTATTTAGTCTCATATAAGTATCCATAATCTATCCATTGCATAGTCGATGTGAGACAAAATGTACATTCGCTCCATTGCTTCGTGACATTTGGATGATAACAAGGGATGGAAGTGTTGTTCTGGCTAAGCATGTGTTTAAAGAAGCTAATGGGGCTGTTTATTGAGTAGCCACCCACGTGGCTGACCATGCCAGCAGTACTATATGGACAAGGGAGGAGGAGCTGCTTCGGAAGCTCCGTGATATTTTGTTTTTTAACTTTATTGGGTATATTCGTACACATGTTGTAGGAATTATCCGTCATAGCTAAAAAAAAAAATGTACATTCACAAAACAGATCTTCACATTCTCCTTTATTTAAGTTGTAGTCTCCTTTCCATGCTAAGAGTTCAAATTAATTCACATCTAATCATAAATACCACAAATCTAATTTATGCTTATATTTCATTGTCATCTAGTCTATATGGATCATTAGGACGAATCTACTCTAATACTATTTATAATACTCTAGAATCATACCCTAAAAAAATTAACCGAAAAGTATTATTTAAATTTTTTATTTTCGATAAGCACAGAGGAAGGATTAAATATAAATCTTCTGTATAGGCTCTCACAAAGATAAAAATCAACTCATGCACTATAAAACCTAGCAGTAAGAAAATCTGGGAATAGAATAATAAATATGAATCCACTTGCCTTTGTCAAGCTCTCCTGGCTGCCATGGTCTCTATCTCTTAAAAAATACATAAATATATTCATATTTATTAAAATCATATATAGTGAAAGAGATATAGTTTCAAGGATTTTAATTGGAATTGCATGCTATCAACATCTCAAGTTTTGCAAGTCAAGATGCAACCGCTGCCCATTGGAATGCTTTTCCATTTATTTTATTTTATTTTAGTTCGATAGAGGCGGGCCTAAGAAGTAAGAAAGAATCAACGTATCAGGAAAGGGCACCCTGAAGAATTGATATAGAAAAGCAAAATCGCAAGGCAACATATAATCCCTTGTAAATCAATTAGTAGATTGATCACCTTCCCTAAAATATGTGTTGCTTGAAAGGATAGTAAAGCATTATTGATCTGCAAAACATCCTTTAAAATGGGAAGATGATGAGAGAAGACATAGAATCTCAATTTACCCAGTGAAAAATTATGAGATTTTGCTTCGAAACGTAATAATTTAACCTAGAGTAAATAGATTAGTTTGCTTCTACTCCTCTTAATTTACTTCATTGTAAATTACTCCATCTTGCATTGTAGAGTAATTTATTCCTAAATTTTGTGGAGTATACGAGGTTGAAAAGCAAAAGTTGCCTACCAAATTTTCATAAATATCCCTTTTATTCTTTTAAAAAAGTAGTTTAACTCACGTACTCCAATAAGTTTTTTGATTGAAAAAATGGTGGAATAGCTAAGTTAAATGAATTTTTCCCTTTTTCCATTTTCAAAAGTAGCCCAAGAGAGTCCCCTACTCCCCTTCAATCTATACATAAGAAGCTTTGAATATATACATCCCTACACATAGCTCTTCTCATGTAGCTTTTAATTCTGCAAGGGGCGCAAAAAAAGATTATAAAACAAAGAAAAGCAAAGTAAAAATACTCATGTTTATCGTAATAGTTACATTGTCCGATTTCATAAAATGATAGGCAGGCATAGATGAAAACTTCATATGGTAGATAATGTATGATAGCTTCTTGTTGGAATGGTCCCAAACTTGTTCAAAAGAGATATTTAGTGTTTGTTGCCATAGTCCCCCCATATCGACTAGACTAGGGACACCAAATGGGTTTAAAGACGAACGATCCTCCATCCAATAGTTTAAGCTCTCAACCTGCAAGTCTATGACTTGCGGTATAAGAATTAGGCTCAGTCTATGAGTGAGATGGATTCTTACCATTGAGTAGGGAAGAGAGGGGACCTAGGGAGCATAGGTGTCCCCTCGCTGCAACTAATGAATGGTTGTATGGTCAAGTGTGACCTAGACCACATTTGTAAGAAGTGAACGGAGTAGATTGGATGGAGAAGCATCATAGTCTCACATCAATTGGATTGGGAGTACCACATAGATTTAAAGTTCTAATAGCTTAAACTTTTACCATAGCTTGTTTCGCAAAATTTGTTTAGCAATCGTAAACTTGTTTTAAATCAAATGCTAAATGAATATGATATGTGGTTACCATAGTTGGCCTTTCTTGGAGGAAGCATTACCATGTCCTTTATATTAGTGAAGTAGATATAATTATTAGATTACTTAATAAAAAAAAGGAGATATGACCTCAGGGATCTTCAATTGCAGGCACGCAGCACAAGTCCCAACTCCCAAGCCATGCACGTTTCTGACACGATCACCGTCCATCCGGGGAGTAAAAGTACCACGTGAACAGAAGCACGTCGTGAGCATAATGCCTATTGAATTTGGAGCCCAGCTTTGATTAAATTAAGCACGATTAGACCGAGGAGAGTGGATAAATTAAAGGCCAAAACGTGGAAACATCGCCATGAGACGCCTCGTGCGCGCCAGCCTTCCCGGTTCCCACGCACCCACGCACCGATCATGATTCCAGCTCTTTTTAGTCCATGCGCTCTGGGCACATGAGCTGTGAATTCCACAAAACCATTAAGCCTGTGAGGAGACGGGTCTCCGACCATTCACTTCTGGGGAACGTCATATAATTATTATAAGAGTATGCTGTGTTTTATATTGGCTATGTATTTCAGAAGATGAACAGAGCTGCTGGCTGTATCGTCTTCTTTGCTACTCATCATTCTGAAGAGATTTTGTGGACTCACTGTGTACCTGTTCCTCTACCGTTGTAGAGTATTTTGGCTTGTGACTCTGTTGGTAATGCTCATGCAAAATTAGTGTGAGCGGTCGGTTTATCTAAAAAAATAAAAAAAGCACGTAAGCAGCTCCACTCTATCTTAGATTACCAATATATTGTTACAAAGGAGAGAGAAAATGAAATACATTTGCATAATCCTAACTTAGATATACAATATTCTATATCCAATTGATTTTATATTTTATTCTTTTTGACCGTTCTCTTAAACAAAAGATTCAAAGTTAGACGGAAGATATTATGTGTAGGATGATGCAGTAGTCATGTATGTTTAAATGAATAATCACTTTTCCAGCTATTTTCTTATGGATGATTGGCTCCTAAAATGCTACGTGAACATATTTTTGCAGTCTACCTAGCAAGGCAAGTATGGACCCAAACTTTAGCCAAATTCGATTTTTCAAAACTATTTAATAGAATCTAAACAATATGACATGATTAGATGGATTAATTATGAAATGATCTTTTGTAGGTGTAGAATCTAGGGCACCTACATGCCCTATACATTTCCAATCAAAAATTAAACTAGTTTATGGGACAAATGGGTAAATCTAAAGCACACTCTCAAAAAACTAACCAACGGCTTAACTCTGCTTATATACAAAAAAATATTGACATAATGATAAATCATCTCCACTGCCTCTATTAAGATTTAAATGATAATTACCCAACCACATGTATGGGATCGAAAGGATGTTAATAATACTAAAAGTAGACATTTTATTTCGGTTCTTTCATTCAGAATCAAACGTTTGCAGGAGTATATGGCACTATTAACAAAAAAAGTATTGAATAAGAAAAGATACAACCCTATATCATCATACGCGTAACTTATAAAATGCTCTAGGATGCTTAATAATTTCATACACATGCAATTATTATTATTATTTTTTCAATATTTTAAGTACAAAATTTTTTTTTGGGTCCATCAATAATTACTAGACGACTTAACATTCTGCAGCTACCCGTTATGTATGCTGCCAATTTTTAGATAAATACTAATTTCTTTCTGCTCTTTACAAGAGAACTTTTTGTATACGAATAAATAAGAGATTTATAGAGTTTTTTTTTACATCGGCTACTCACACTAATCTCGCGTAAGCACTAGCATAAAAAAGATACGATACAGAGGTGAAAAAATAGATACAAAATGGGTCCAAAATTTTTTTCTAAAATGATGAAACCCAATCTACAAGCAAAAAAATTTTTTTTTCTCTTGCACTCCATGCTCTACAAGCAAAAAAAAAAAAAAAGGTACGGTTCCGCTCGGCCCACACCCCAGATGACTCGCTATAGCTGATCCTACGGCCGATACCTCTCGAAACTTTCCCATCCGATGGCGGTCTTTCCGCAGGCCTATCCACGCCAGCTCCCCACCCTCCTCCCCCCCCCCCTTTTTTTTATTAATATTTTTTTAATTTTTAAAGCGCGGCGCAAATGATTCACTCAAAAATTTTGTGGAAGAAAAGTTTAGGCAAGTTCATTCGAATTTTCCTCCACGCCTCCCGGCTCTATATATAAGGCTCTCGCCTCTCTTTCCCCTTTCGTATAGCCGTTCCTTCGGAATCGCCCCCATTTTTCTTCGGAACAAAGGTTAGCTGGTCTCTTCTCTTCTACTCTTCTCTCCCGATCTCTCGACTTCGTGGAAAATAGCTTCGATTTGGAGGATCTGTAGCTTCTTTAGTGCTTGATAAAGAAATCTATTAGTTCATGATGTCATTTTGGGATCTGTGATTGTTTTAGATCGAGAAATCGGAGATCGAGCTCCGATCGAAAGGATATTGGGCTGTGAGGGTTTTCTTTGGAGTCTTTCTTTCCTTCCTTTTTTTAAATCTGCTGGTTAGATCGAGTAATTGGAAGTGAGATATCGAGACAGGTTGACGGTCCGTTTGTTTAGCTTGCTTTTTATGCGAAGATTTGTTGTTTCGTTGACGGATTTTTGAAAGCTCTTGTCGAACCGGTGGTTCCAGTCAGAGGTACTTTTTTTGGTGGATTTTATTGACTCTGCTTGATATTTTCAACTCTACTTGCCTGGTTTCTTTCGTGCGTGCACGACTTTGTTGATAAATTTCTGATTATTTCTGTTGGTGAGCTCGTTCTATACTGTTTTGCTTCCAATTTGATATGTTTTCGTGAGGACTTGCTTTATTGATTCCTATGAAATCATAACACTCTTTCAGTATTAACAATGGATCGAAGGCTATGGTCTCCTGATGCCACCAATAAATGAGATTATTGGTGCGGCATTGAAAATTGCCAGCAATTCTTTCTTGTGTCCCACAGAAATTTGCTTATAAGTGTTTCATTGTATTTTCGCTCATCTTATAAGGCACATTTGAAACACCTGGGATTGCTATTTGAATATTTAGGTTCTCTTTGTGTAAGGAGACTCGATGCTTTTGATGAAAAAGATAAGATTTTTTATCTTTCGGTTTAACATCAAAACAGAAGGTAAATGTCCATCACTCACAATGGTATATGTTGCTTTAATGAAGTGCACGTTCAGCAGATCTTTGGCGGATGGCTGATGCCGAGGATATCCAACCTCTCGTCTGCGACAATGGCACTGGAATGGTCAAGGTCAGGCAATCAATCCCATCTCTATATTGCTCCCATATGATTGTTATCAACTGCCTGGCTACATATTCATGTATCTCATTCATCCTGCAGGCCGGCTTTGCTGGAGATGATGCACCTAGGGCAGTTTTTCCTAGCATTGTAGGCCGACCTCGCCACACTGGTGTCATGGTTGGGATGGGCCAGAAGGATGCCTATGTAGGTGATGAGGCCCAGTCGAAAAGAGGAATCCTTACCTTGAAGTATCCGATCGAGCATGGTATTGTTAGCAACTGGGATGACATGGAGAAAATCTGGCATCACACCTTTTACAATGAACTCCGTGTCGCCCCTGAGGAGCACCCTGTGTTGCTCACTGAAGCTCCTCTCAACCCCAAGGCAAACAGAGAAAAGATGACCCAGATTATGTTTGAAACCTTCAATGTGCCTGCCATGTATGTTGCCATCCAGGCCGTCCTCTCCCTCTATGCCAGTGGTCGCACAACTGGTAAGCATAATTGTCCGTGAATGAAATCTTCTGCCTCATGTTCTTCTCTGTCTGAGTTGGTTGCACTCTTTTGCTTGCAGGTATTGTGCTGGATTCTGGTGATGGTGTGAGTCACACCGTCCCAATTTATGAAGGATATGCTCTCCCTCATGCCATCCTTCGTTTGGATCTTGCTGGTCGTGATCTGACCGATGCCTTGATGAAGATCCTTACCGAGAGAGGTTATTCCTTCACTACCACTGCAGAACGGGAAATTGTCAGGGACATGAAGGAGAAGCTTGCCTATGTTGCCCTTGACTATGAGCAAGAGCTGGAGACAGCTAAGAGCAGCTCCTCTGTCGAGAAGAGCTATGAGCTGCCTGATGGGCAGGTGATTACCATCGGGGCAGAGAGATTCAGGTGCCCGGAGGTGCTCTTCCAGCCATCCCTGATCGGCATGGAAGCTGCTGGAATCCATGAGACCACTTACAACTCCATCATGAAGTGTGATGTGGATATCAGAAAGGATCTGTACGGCAACATTGTTCTCAGTGGTGGTTCAACTATGTTCCCTGGTATTGCCGATCGTATGAGCAAGGAAATCACGGCCCTTGCCCCGAGCAGCATGAAGATTAAGGTGGTTGCCCCTCCCGAGAGAAAGTACAGTGTCTGGATTGGAGGTTCTATCCTTGCCTCTCTTAGCACTTTCCAGCAGGTAAATACTCATACCTTCCCAGCATGGAAAGCCTATATTCTTATAAAACAGTCAATTTACCATTTTGTCAGATTTTGCTTCCTCTCGTATGTTTTCTTGTTTCCTTTTGTTTCTAGATCAAAGTTATAGGTTTCATTTTGTACATTAAAATTGGCATACATGGCTGTCTCCAACTTGTATAACACTATTCTGTCTGTTAACTTTGGATCAACAGATGTGGATATCAAAGGGAGAGTACGATGAGTCTGGTCCTTCGATTGTTCATCGGAAGTGCTTCTAAATTCCCAGGGTTATTGTCTCTTCTCTCTTCAAGCGGCTTTTGAGTGAGTCATATAAGCTTTTCTAGTTGAGATTGTTGTGGTTTTCTTGAGGATCTGTTAAATTTGCTTGGGTCATGTATACTTAGATATTATCAGTATATTTCATGGATGCCATTAGATCAGCACTCGATCTTCATTCTTATTTTGTTCCAGCTGTGTAGGCTGTTGCTGTATGGTAGTACTAGCACAGTATCTAATTATCAAATTTGGTTTTTGGTTTTTAGATCTAGCAGCTTGATGTACCTGTCTATTTATTTTTAATTGCTTGTTAATATATTGTGTGTCGAAGTTTGAGGCACTGAATTTTTATCATTCACCTACAAATATATTTGTGATGGTATGTGTAAGTCGTACACACAGGTCAAGATATATGATCAATGACGATGGAACCCTCTTTTTGCAAACAATCCTATTACTGGAAATTTAACATTATTTGCCTACCATCCTTGAAGGTGTCGTCATTATTTTTTAACAGCGCGAATCAATGATGCATATAGCAAAGCATGCAACTGGTGCATCAGCATGTGGCAGGCTGTATTTTTGCACCCTTGCCTGTCCGACCTGATGAATAAGACTTTTTTTTTCATAGAGGGGACCATGAGGCAGCGGCTACAGCTGCATCTTTAGTAAGGTAAGGGGGGACGGATTGCTTGGTCTAGAACTATGGACCACTAGGGCATATGTTCTTCGTTTGGGAATCTATTTGATAACTCCATGTGTGGTCGTATTCTGAGCTGTTGCTAACCAAATCCTGCTGCTTTCAAATAATAGCCACAATGAGATTTTCTGGTTCCCATGGTTCTGGTTTCATGATGCTTCCTGGAGATGGAAACACGTGGCATCATCAGGCTTCAGCTGAGGCTTGGAGAGATGAAAGTAGTTTTAATTCTTGGTACCTAGAAGGCTTAGATGCCATTTGATCCTCCAGTCAAACTTCTCCTGCATATAATTAATTGTCAGGCAAATAATCGCCCTTCTAGCTTGGGATTTGGGTCATAAGTCTGCATCTTGAAAGAAGAAACAGGATCACTGGACCTGCAATTAGATTCGAGCTGGTCATTTGGGAACAAAACCTAGCTTGATTATAGTGAGTGATTACCTTTAGGAAAGGTTCCGCTCACTTTCTTGACTCGCACTGTCAAATGTTGAATCTGTGGCTGATGAGCATCGTGCATTTCCTGCCTGTGGGAACTGCGCCCTCACTTGCATGACTTTACACTGTAATCTTTAGGAAAGTGAACTTAGCCTGTATGAAATTGTTAAGCTTGTTGATTAGTTTAATAGGTTTCACTATCTTTTGTAAAAAAAATTTATTATTTTTTTAATTTTTTCTTGCAAATTTTTTATAAATAGTTTTTGTAAATTCTATTTTTCTAATGAAGGCCGGGTAGCTTTGCCTCCTTCTTCATCATCATAAATAATAAAAAAAAAAACTGAGCCTAGCATGAGCATCTAAAGTTCTGAATACGAGTCCCATGGTCTGCTGTGTATTGCATCGAGTCCCAGTAATGGATGTAAATCTCAACCATGTTTCAGAGAATGATGTATTCTGAAGGTGGATTCCTCTATCAAAATGAGATATTATGTCTGTTATGCTGTAACACCTGATTCCACAATCTTCTGCTACATTCAGGCTGTTTCAACACCACTCCATCATGTGTGCAGGAAAGTTGGGACTGTGGCTTTTTTAGTTTCTACATGCTTTCTCGGCAACTCCATACTGGATTCAAATTTGAAACAACTCGTAAAAAAGGTTCTGGGATGCCAAAAGATGGCCAGTCATCAATTTTTTCTTCATAAAGAAAAGGGGTCAACCGGTCTGCATTGCATTTTTCATTTTATGCAAGCCCTCAATATATCAAAAAATAGGCAATTGTTCCAACTCTTGTCAGGATCCTCACTCCACTAAATGGTTGCCTCTCGGATCTGGTCTATTAAGCTTTTTGATGAACATGCTTCAGGGTTGAAGCTCCACCTCTCTTTATTAGATAAAAGTAGACATCGGGCTAAGTTCTTTCGTTCAAAACAAGAAATTTCACCAAATTAGCCAATTGGTGTTTTTGTGGTTGAACTAAGTGAAATAATCACTTCTTATAATCAATCTTTTGAGTCAGCAGGATTTGTGCAGAAGAAGCGTTTTTTTGAACAACATAGACCTGCATAGCTAAAGAGGATTGGCTCATTGTATGTTTGATTTTTTGAAAACTATGGAGTGGGAGAAAAAAAAAGGAGGAAAAATGTTTTCTTGAAAGAGAAAAAATCTAGTTAAATTTGGAATTCTTTTGTGTTATTTTAGCTTTCTATTATCTAAATAGTTAGAAAGTTCAACGTTTTCCCTACTATTTTGGTATTCCAACCGACTTTCGAAAGTAAATAAAAGAAGATCGACAGTGTTGATTTTAAGATACTAGCGATGTGGAGTTTCCTATATTAATCAATCTTTTAGCTTCTCACTAGTATCGCCACAGTATTCTTAAGCCATTGCGCGGCCAAACGCAAGACGCAACATGCTATTCCTATATTACACCAGCCATCACAATGCCATACGTGCTATTGTCATTGTGAAATAACATGCAGCAAGACGAGTAGACACGGAGGATGCAGCAACAGGACACGAAGCTGGGAACACACGCCGAGAACATTAAAACATAATCCTAGTATCCTACATTTGACAACATAAAAACTGATTAAAAATTTGCATCCCTTCTCGAAGCCCTAATCTCCAATCCTCTAATTTGAAATTCTGATCGTAGCTTTCATTGTTTGAGATGGCAACAACCAAGCAGACGGCTTGGAAGTCCACCGGCGTCAAGGCCCCCCGCAAGCAGCTGGCGACGAAGGCAGCCCGGAAATCGGCTTCGGCCACCGGCGGTGTGAAGAAGCCCCACTGCTTTCGCCCTGGCACGGTGGCATTGCAGGAGATCTGCAGGTACCAGAAGAGCACAGAGCTCCTCATCTGCAAGCTTTCCTTTAGCGCCTCGTCTGTGAGATTGCCCAAGACTTCAAAACCGACCTCCGCTTCGAGAGCTCCATTGTTGCTGCCCTCCAGGAGGTCGCCCGGGCATATCTCGTCGGTCTCTTTTAGGATACTAACCTTTGCGCCATCCGCACCAAGCGCATTACCATCATGCCCAAGGACATCTAGCTCGCCCATCGGATCCGCAGCAAGAGGGCATGATCTCGTTCCATCTTAAAGCAATGGATGTTTCCCTTCAAGCCTTGTATCTGCTTTGAATCTTCTTGAAATTTTAAGGTTTTCAGATCCCGCCATTGTGTTTCGTGGTGGTAGTTTCTCAATTGACTATTTCAGCAATGGGACCGACAGGACAATCTTATGATAGCTTGTTGCCTACTTTTCCTCCGTGTTTTTTGCCCCCTTTTCTCCTCTTCTTTCTCACCTTGTGGAGGGAAATCATGATGTGGTGGCTTGGTTTGCTTTGTGTGACATTTTATGTGTTTTTTGTGCTAGTGAAGTATTTCCATCCAAAATTACCTTTCGCGATCTAGTACAGCTTGTTGGTATGAAATTAGTACAGCCCGAAGTTCTAAATAACAAATAATACCAATTGCTTTTAATGTGAAATGATGTACTTTTTTTTTTTTTTTTTTTGAAAAAAGTAGAAGGAGAGAGAGGAAATCTTACCCGTGTAGCAGCCCCACTGGGCTCCTCTTCCATAAGAAAATATTCGATGTAAGCTACAAATTTCCACGTACTCTCTCCGACCCGTGGGTTTCTTCTACTGAGTTCCTCACCCATGTGTGAGTATGTCATCCCAGCGCCACCTCGGTAACAGCGGACCGGTAGCGCTTCCACCGAAAGCATTCAGACGTGGGACATTCGGTCTCCAAATTTAACCGACGCCTACGTGTTTCTTATGTACGCCTCTTTGTGTTTGTCTTATGTGCACGTTAAAACTCCCCCGTCTATTTGTGCATGGTTCCATAGCATATGGGATTCATACTTTCGCATGAGTAGTTGAATAACATTTGCCCGCTTGTCATCCATTCACCTTGGTTGTGTCCCCACCTTTGAATAGCATTATCAAATTATCAAATAATTATGAGCAATGTTGTTCTTCCGGTTAAGATCATAGACACGATATATAGTTTAATGAGTGACTTATCACCAAAAACAAAGACCGGTACTTTGAAAAAAAATATCTCCTATGTAAATAACCCTTTGCAGCAAAAAAGTAATTATTAGTTTTTTTTATTTACATAGGCAGCGCACACTAATCTCGTATAAGTACTGCCATGAGAGTGATACATCTTAGAGGTGAAAGAATAGATACATGGCGGGTCCAGAAAATCCCATCGGAGTGGTAAGCAGCAAAGAAGATGACTCAATCCGCAGCTCTATTATCTTTCTGGTAGGCATGTATAATTTGAAAGGCATCAAACTTTTTCAATAGCATCCGAATGTCGACTAGAAGCAGTTGGCCTGCCTCTCATGTCTTATCCTGTAAAATCTGTTTAATAATCTCCAATGAATCTCCCTCCGGCCATGGATGTTTCTTCAGGCCCTTTAAGGTCATAACGCCGTTCTCAAAACAGTCGATCCCAGCCGGGTCCACGTCCGTCGCCAAATTGTACCCGACCGGATGAAAAACCGGTTCGATGATCACAGTTCGGGTAGTTCTATATACACCCCCCTATTGCTCAGGACACCCCCCAAAAACCAAAAAAAAAAACCCAAACTAACCTTTAGTGTAATTACCATATTGCCCTTGAAATTTTCTCATACACCCCCCCTTCCTCCTCCTCCGTTTCGTTTTGAAAAGAAAAAAAAAACCCCCCCTCAAACCCCCCTTAAACCCCTCGATCCATTTACATCGTTTAGGCGATCTTTGAAGGAGATTTAAGCCCCATTCGAAGCATGGACAAGCAACTAGTGATTTGGGACGAAGAATCGGCCGCAAAGGTACGTGTTCCACCTTGTTTCGAAATTTTTTTTTTTCACGGTTCGTGCTCCGTTCGGCACTGGATCGCCGAACAAAAGGCTTCTGTTCGGCTGAACAGTGCCGAACAGAAGCCTTCTGTTCGGCAACCCTCAACCGAACAGATCTGTTCGGCTGAACAGTGCCGAACAGAAGGCTTCTGTCCGGCACTGTTCAGCCGAACAGAAGCCTTTTGTTCGGCGATCCAGTGCCGAACGGAGCACGAACTGTGAAAAAAAAAATTTCGGGAGAAGCCGGCGAGGTGGTTCTGGGAGAAGCCGGCGAGGTGGTCGGAGATCGGGAGAATGCCGGCGACGAGAGGGAGAAGGGGGAACGGGGGGGTTTTGGGCGTTGGCGAGGTGTTTTGGAGGGGAAGAGCGGGGTGGGGGGGGGGTTTGGGGGGTGTAGAGAGCAATTTAGGTGGGGGGGGGGGGGTGGGGGGTAATTTAGGAATTTTTAATTTTTTAGGGGTGTCCTTAGCAAATTGGGGGGGGGGGGGGGGGGGGGGGGTGTAGAGAGTATTTAATTTTTTTTTAATTTTTGGGGGGTGTCCTGAGCAATAGGGGGGGTGTATATAGAACCACCCTCACAGTTCGCCGCTTTAATGACACCAATTCCCCAAAATACCCCCAACAACAGCCAACGGAATCAGGAAACACCGCGCATCTTGCAAGCATACATACAAATATAAGTGTATATAACTATGTATGTCTCCGTCTTCTTCGTTTCTTTCTCATTAACTGCTCTTCTTTCCTTCTGTGTTTTTCGCCCCGCTCCGTCGAGAACGGAGAGAAGATCATCGCCTACTCTTCCCTTCCGCTTCTAGGGTTTTTTAGCGGGCGCCGCCGATCCGTCGACGCCGATGAAGATCACCGCCCTCCTCGTCCTCCGATGCGCCGGCGCCGGCGGCGACTCCTCCTCCGGGACGGTGGATCCGGTGGTGCTGGCCAACGTCTCCGATGTGAGCCACTTCGGTTACTTCCAGCGGACCGCCGCCAAGGAGTTCATCATCTTCGTCGGCCGCACCGTCGCCAGGAGGACGCCTCCCGGGCAGCGCCAGTCCGTCCAGCATGAAGGTTTCCTCTCTAGATCTCTCTCCCCATATATTATGGTTCCGTTCTTGTTAGTTATTATCTAGAGCGCGTGTCGTTCTGTTCTTATATTGGATTCGAATTGCTGCTGGAGTTTGTTTGTGTCTGAATCTTGGGATGTCCTGCTGAGGATTTTGATTATTTTGAGTTGAATCCGCTGATTCAGGGTTTCCTATTGATGTATAGCTGAATCTTGAAATATGTACAAACTCCGAACACGTAGTCACCCCTTGTTTACCCTTCTCTGCATTGATTGGGTGCAAGGTACAGCATGAGATGTGCTTCATCAATTTGCCGTCTCTGATCAGTGCAATTATTCACTGAAAAGCAAAGTGAGGTTGGAGGAGCTTCTCGTGTTGCTAGTGGTGCGTGTGACTTAGGATGACGTGAATGAGGGACGGCAAGAATGGCGTTTTACATACATATATGGGAACATGCATACCTAAATATCGGTACCATTAAAGGTATGTATTATGTGGGAACAATGCAAACTAGGTACTTTGCTTGTGGCAGTAGGCATGTAGTGAGGGTCAGTTGTATGCCCTGACCTTAACTCTTGTTAAGGAGTTTCCTTGAGGCATATATCTCCGTCAGTGATAAAAATTTAGTGGCATCAAGGAACATATGACTGTTAAGTTGGAATTGTGAGAGAAATTTTTGATAACAAGATTGTGATATTTTTAGGTCATAGATTTGTTATTTTGATTGGGTTTTGGATGCGTTTGGGCCTGCAATTGTTATTAAGCAATGTGAGATTCACCAATTAAACTTTCTCATATCTTTTGTTGCCATCTCTATCCATGTTAGCATCCTACATCTTTCATACATACATTAAAATACCTGCCTTTATTGGAGCCTCCTTGGATTTTACTTTATTTGATCCGGTCGGAGAGAAGAAAAGGATTTCTTTCAACTTGCTCAATTCAAATGTCTTAAACGAATAAGGAAAAATAAAAGAATTGTCAAAGCAGGTTTTAGGTCCTCTTTTTCTTTCATTAATTGATTATAAAATGGATTTAATCGCTCTATCTATATTAGTAAGGTCTGCCCTTATAGAATCTAGCTTGGATTCCTTTTCTAGTTGAAAGAGGTTACAACATTTTCAACATAGCCATAGCTAATGAAAATAATCATGAAAATAAAAGTGCTAGATCTTGACTTCTGCATTAATTTCATATTCAGTTGCTTCCTGTGGTTCTTCTTAAATTGTGAGTTATGGCTCGTCAAAATTCTTCTTAAAAAGGAAACTTTTATTTTGATCAGACTGTTTTGAGATTTGAACATCATCAAATTCTCACGATCGCTTTGTTCATAAAACCCTTAAAGGGTAGATTTATTTTCATAGGTCTCGAAATTGTTTAAGCTATAGCTCAGCATGAAGCTTGCAACGCTTCTCCTTCATGTGCCTACTAGTCATACAATGATTCTAGTAATTTTTCCAAGTTGTACTGGCTTGCTTCTTGATTTGCTCCCTTTTTGGCTCGGCTTTCACAACTTTTATCTTGGTTTTTTTGTCTTGTCACCCTTCCTTCCTTTCCTCGGTTTATTCTTCTTTTTGATCCTCATAGCTTTTGTTGCTAGTTTGATTCTTGATCCTCATAGCTTTTGTTGCTAGTTTCATTGATTTCTTCAACTTTGAAGAGCTTCAGCTCCTTTCGGATGTTCTTATGGAGACATGCAATGTACTTCGTAAAACTACATGATAATCAATAGAGATCTCTAGAGAGAGAGCTTATTTATAACACTTGATGGTGTAATCTTGGATAGATTGATCTTATTTCTCTATTGTAGGTACTATCATTTAATCCATTGATCTTGCTCATGGTCGATTGAGTAAAACTGTTTCTTAATCAAATTCTTGAATTTTCTTCATGTCATTTCAGGAATATTATTATTTCTCTTGTAGGAAAATCACTAGGTGAAGGCATGGCTAGAAATATTCAAGTGATGCAAAAATTACCTTCTAGGCACTAGCATTTCTATAGATAGTGAAATGCCTTTAACTGGTGTAACGAGTTGTTCAGCTTCTCTGTGTCGATAGCTCTATCATAAAAAAAATCTCGATTTGAGTTTCGACTTCGAAAGGCCAAAGAGGAGGGTGACTTTGAGTCTTAGAGGTTGCCTATCCTCTTGCTTGACATTTAATTTTTGTCTTTGTATAAAGATAGCTTTATGACAGCAATTGTTGGTGCATGAATTGAAGGTGCTCGCTGAGATATGAGTTCAGTGTGCTAGGCAATCTTTTTTCTTTAGTTGAGTGAGGCATCCATTCATATTATTATTTGCAAAGGTAGAAGCAACAAGCATCCTCACTTTTATCCTTCAATGTACTTTGAGCACCGGCAATTGTTCTCCCATCTGCTTGTATTTCTGATGAGTTTAGACTTTAGACCATAAACTAGGCATTTATTGATTAAAGGACCGAAATACTAATATCATTTTGATCTGATTGAGAAGAAAAAAAGATTTTTTGTTTAACCTGCTTAACGTAGATTTCTTAGAAGAATAAGAAAAAATAAGAGAATTGTGAAGGTAGAGTTCTGGATCCTATTTTCTTTTATTAATTGAATAATTGAACGGATTATAATTCCTCTACTTATACTAGAGATGTATGTTGTTCCAAAATCTTGGTTGGATTTTTCTTCTAGTTGAAAGGATTTATAATTTTTCCAAAATAGCTTTGACTATTGGAAGTAATTATTAACATACTGCTGGACCTATATCATGACTTTTGCATTAACTTTGTCTTCAACGTTTCATCTTATTATTTGGAGATTTATAAATTACCGCCAAATGGAAACTTTTACTTTGACTGCCTTGTTTCAAAGCCCAAATGTCATCATATGCCCCCAATCACTACATGCGTCGAACTCTTTAGGGATCACGTGGTGTTGCAGATCTTGAAAAGTTACCCAATATCAAAAAAATGGTACTTCACTTAGACGTCGTAAGAAAAGTTGTGGCTTTCGGAAATTTTGATATGTGATGTGGTGGATTTTGCTCCTGGGCCCTATTTAGATATACCCAAAGTGGTTAGAGTGGTCTAGGGCACCATGGCTTTTCTTCAATTTACAACTCCCACAGTCTCAAGGGGAGAAATTTAAACAGCATATATTTTAAATAGTTATTTTAATAAAATGCTATTGGATATGATTTTCTGGATTTTGAAAAGGAGGAATTACCCTAAAATTTGAAGTGTTTCTTTGAAGTGTGAAAATGGTGGAGGGGCAACATTAGGTTGATAGATAGTCTAGAAAAGAAGCTGAAATTTGAAATCCTAATAGAAGGTAATAGCTAGGTGATAAGACGAAAATGTATGCATGATGAGATATGTTTTAAGTTAGTGACAAGCATCAATTATTATGGGGAAGGAAGTGCTTTCCAATTCAAATAGGTCTACACCAGGGATCAAAACTTTCTTTAAACTTTTCGGGGATGAAATATTGATAATGTTCGAGAAAACATGCTTTCATTCATGTTTTTCGTAAATATTATAGTCTCGATTGATGAGGCAATGGTTAAATGCAAAAGTGAATTTATGGAAGAAAACCTTCTAAGATAAAGGTTCAAAATTTAGTTCAATGAAATAAAATATGTGGAATGCAATCCTAAACGAATTGGAAATGAAAATTAAGCTATAGTTGAAATTGATGGTCAAGAGATACCATCGTATAACTGGTTCTGTTGTTTCCGAATCTATCATGCAAAAGAATGGAGACATAGATGAAGACTTATCTTGTAAACTCAGAGAGTTTTCCTTGGCAACTTAAAAGGATTTGTAGAATTGCAATTAAGCTTGCAATTTGTATATTTAGAATGTTGGCAGTTATGCATAATAATTAGCAGCAGCAAACAAGATAGACATAGCAAATGAGGATGTTGAGATGGCTTTGTTGTAAGCTAGGAAGGATTGAGTGAGGAACAAGTATCATGGAGGTGTGGGGGGTAGAATGATTGAGGGCAGATTAATAAAGAAAATATTGAGATATCATGGCCCGTGCACTGAATATTTGGGGAGAATTGGTGAGAAGAGGTGCTTTGATCTATGTCTAAGTGTCTAGAAGGAGGAAGGGAAAACCTAAATAAACACCAATAGAAGTTCTAAGAAAGGATTTAGAAATGCCTGCAGCAATGCCAAAGTTAGCCTTTGCAATTATAAGAACTAGTATTTCACATTTGTGCTTATGGTTCGTTCAAGAGAAGAGTGCGTCTGATCAATGGACGTGGTCCCAGAAATCAATGCTGTTTGAACTTTGAAGTTGATTTGATAAAGACACCTCCATTTAGTCTGATGTAATTTTTTCTTTCTTTTCTTGTTTGTTTGAAATGAAGATGAGTGTGTATTTATAAACAGGTTGTTGATATAAAAATAAAAAAGAGAAGACACTGAGGGAATCCGGGCTTGAGAAGTCACTAGGTGAGGTGAAATACATTAATGAAGCTGAAAAAGTAGGGTTTCATAACTTATATCTTAGGTTTGTGCTTGTCCAGACCAGGTCATGTTAAATTTGTTAAAAACCTAATTTGGTCTAAGAGAGATTTTTAACACATTTCATTGTAGAACTATAAATATTTTCCATTATTTTATACTGATTTTAATGAAATATTTGAGAATGTTACTTGAAAATTAAAGGAGCTGACATCGATCAAGTATTCTGATGTGAATAGTCATATAGGCCACCTATCTGTTCCTATCTTAGAGGACTTTATTGTGGAAAATTTTATGAAGTCAAATAACAAGAAATTTGATTGTTGATTTTATTTAATGAGAAAACTATTTTGAGCTGGAGGTCAGTGAGTCAGCATGTGTACTGTTAAACTAGTGTAAAAAGTAATATATAATATTGTGAATAATAAAAATCTGTAGAAAATAATTTTGAAATTTCTAAAAAGTTCTAATCTTTTTCTGTTTCTCTAAGTTTTGTTATGAGTAGTTAAGAATTCTAATTTACCACTGACTCTAAAAAAAGGTGAATAATATTGTTTTTTCCAATGATTTTGTCTTTTCGTATTGGTTGAGTTTTCAAGTAGCTGAGAATAGCATATAATATCTGTAATTTAAGCTTTATGGCATATTTAGTGGGGCTTGACATCAGTAGACTTGTATCTTCTTCTTCTTCTTCTTCTTCATCATCATCATCATCATCATCATCAATATTTGGGATTAAGTTGCTAACCGCAGTCAAGGGATTATTTTAAAATCCATTTTGTTTGACTTGTCTTGTAGAATATAAGGTACATTCTTACAACAGAAATGGCCTCTGTGCGTTGGCATTTATGGATGATCATTATCCTGTGCGAAGTGCATTTTCTCTCCTGAACATGGTAAATGCCTTAGGCTCTTGCTAACTATATTTATATCTGTTTCGTTAGCTGGAAATGATGAACATTTTAGCTTTGCAGTAGATTGCTTCTCAAATAATGTTGATTATCTGGAACTGGTAAAATTTTAGTAGCAAAATTGTTTTTGGATTATGTTGAAATTTTAGTATTCACTGGCATGACTCTGCTTCTTTTCAGTTCCCTTTTGTAGTCTTTAGTTCTATTAGTTTTATGTTAGTTTTCATGATTTGTGATTCTTTATTTCAGTTTGATCCACTATAATCAAATTGCAGTTTTCTGTGTGGAAAACACTCTTAACAAAATTTTTATTCCCAGTGATCTGGGCCCGATATGTCACACTTTGTTGATCATGGTAGACATTTTAAACTTTAGAGGATGCATAATAGTAAAAGAAATAGGTCAGTTCTTCTCAACTGAGGAGTGGTCATAGTAGGCTTCCTTGACCACAGTCGTGGAACTGGCATCTTGGTGTTAAAGATTAGAGCTCACAGCATATTCTTTGCCATTCAATAAAGACAAGATATCTTCTTGAAAATTAATGAATGTATTGTTATGAGATATTTCAGGACAGTTAAAAAAGGATTTATAGTGGTTAATTTATCATCATTATCATTATGCAAGCCTCTTTTTAACAAATTTGGTGTCCACAGATGAGTGCAACTCACAGTTGACAAGGCTCCATGGAAGGATTGAGCAAAATTTTCAACTGGTTGTTAGCTTGACATCAACCCTCTTATATGCTAAGTATATGAGAGTGAAAAATTTAGGGGAGAGGGAGGAGGATGGAGAACTTTTGGTGAAAGTTATTAAGGAAAGAATACCGATCATCTATGCTGTCCGAATTTATCTATGTGCAAAGTGAATGAAGAATGAAGTTACATGTGCACATTTTGGGTGGAAGGAGGAAAGGAGGAAGAATTTTATCTGATGAGTGTTAAAATTTCCATTAAGAAACGCTGTGCATTTGTTTATCCGTTAAATTCTTAGCAATCAGAACAAGATGTCAGTCTATGATTACTTCCATATTAGTGAATGTGAGTCCATTTGATTATTCTGTTGATTTGGTTAATATGTATGCTGATCTTTTAGGCACGTATTTTGTTTTAGTCCACTTAACTATGCTTCTTGAAATTTCAGCAGTTAACACACCTTCAATCAGGAATAGGAGAATTTTTTCGCAAGCTACCTCTGCACCTAATAGACTGCATTAGAGAATATTATATTGAAGTGGACTCCTAGTGGGCAAACTCGTTTGATATTTAAAACATAATAGTATTTTGTCTGAAACTTGTGCATTGCTCATTTCTTCAGTCACTTCTTCAAATTCTTTTCCTTGATTGGCCTTCCTAGAAACACACTCTTAACCTATATCTTAATAGTTGGATTTGATATCTTCAACCTTGATTTTTCCATTTTTACCAGCTACTGGAATATACAACACTACAAAATAGTCAGGCATGCTTTAAAGATTTGGTTAACACTAATTTTATAACAATTTCCCATGACCTTCTTTTTAGGTTGGAAGCTTGTACAGCTATGCTCCTTTTTAGTAAGTCTATCCATTTTCATATAAGATAAGAAACTACAATTGATTATATGTTACTGTAATTTTCTCTCTATTTACCCTTGCTTCTGCCTCTTACCGTTCTTGGTAAGAGATAGACATAATTCCAGTGGTGTTGCTTTTTCACTCTACTAACTTTTTAAACATAATTTGTTGCACCTAAGAGCAAGTGCTTAAATTTTGTTCTCCCAGATAGTCACCTCCATGGATAGTTTTCCTTTTTGTTTTTCTGATTTTTTTGGGCGCCTCAAGCCCATTATATGCTCTCTGCACCACACCTAAATTTTTCTTAACAAACATTAAATCTAGACAATGCTTCAATGGCAGCCTGAAGATGTTAGTCATGATAGGGAAAATTGGAGGGCTAATTTGGCTGAATATGTAAACTTTTCATGCATAGGCTTTCAGATACTGCTGTCTGTTGGTTGTTATTTGACAATGTTTAACAAAACATATCTGATGCCGAAGGTTGCCGAAAGTTCACTGCAGCTTGCTCTTGATATGTTTGGAAGTTGGAACTTTGTAGGAGGTCCCTTACTGAGAATTGAAAAGGACAGTTCAGGTTAATATGTTTACTGATTCACATTCTCTAGATTCTTATCGATATGGTAAAGGGTTAGTCTTGAGGTTACTTTTTGATTTCCCCCCTTTTAGGCTTCCTCATGGGTAATAAATTGAATCTTCAGAAAGCATTAGAATGGCACATTTTTTATTATACTTTAATGATTTTTTGAAAAAGTATCACAATGCTGAAACTGTATACCCAAAATTTCCAACTTCCAAAGAATGCAATGTACTCTAAAATGGCACAATTCTAACTTGTTTTATTTTTTTAGCTCTGTTTTTTTCACTCTTTATTATTTTTTGACTGAGAGTTTATAGTTGAAGAAAACTGTTGAAACTGTAGAAATCAGAACTTATTTGGCCCAACTCAGTGTAGCTTGAAAGTAGAAGTCATGTGCAGTAAAGTTTTGATTACAATTTGTTTCTCATCTTGTATTTGAAAGTAGTATTCCTGATTTCAGCCTTTTGAACTGCCCTCTGACAGACATGCACATACACGCACACACAGATAGAGAGAGATCGAGAGAGATGGTCCTTAAGTTTTTACATGATTGACACCAAAGCAATATAAGCTTTGCAAGATGTCTTGAAGGATTATTGGGTTGCAAATTTTGCTATTGGTAGCGAAAAATTTATTAGGGGCCATTGATTGGTGCGATGGTAAAAGGTTTGGGTTGACGAGCAATGGCTTGAGTTTGCCCTTGCTAGGACCCTGAATTGCCGGAATCATAACCAAGTAATGACCTTTTGTAGCAAATTTTTTTTTTGTTAATTTTTTTGACAAACCGAAGTTAGAAGAAAGAAAAATGATAGTTCTTGGTATGATTTGTTCATTGCATAAACACCTGCCAGCATAGGTGCTTATGTGCTTCTGTGCTCTTTATCGCAGAAGGGCTCTTCCAAATATCAATTGTTGCTTGCAGCTACTTGAACATATAATAAATATATCATTGCTTATAATTGATTCTTGGGGCTCCCTTCCAACCTTTCAGTTATGAGAGCACAAACATAAACTAATGATTAGCTTGGTTGCTTATCATGATATGGTAGCTGCATACCACATATAGATTTGATTAGGATGATTGTGTTTGCAATATTCTGTCTTTGAAAATAAATTCAAGTTTGTGAAGCTTATATTCATGGAAATGCTACTTAGGTACTAGATGAATATCATAAGACTTTTGGGGATTCATGGAGATCAGCACAGATAGATGCCACTCAACCATGGCCATACTTAAATGAAGCATTAACAAAATTTCAGGTTTGTGTCATTTCTTTGATATTTTTAGATACAGGTAGTCAATTATAGATTGGTTTAAATTCTATGCCCTTTCTGCAAGGAGTTCTATCGGCTCCTTATTTTAACTCCCAAATACCTTGATGCTGGAGAATAGGGTCTTGTTAAAGTTACAGCATATGCTTATTCAGTGTCATAGTTCATAAAACTTTCTATAAAAGAAAGCATTGTTTTTATATTTTATGTCAGATGGGACTTGATACCTATATCTCTGAGTTTCCTCTTTACATATTTCTGGAAATTATGAAAACTTTTATTTGCTACCAAAATGATGGCCCCCTTCCAACTTTTTGATTTTAGCTAAAACTGAATTTTCTTTGCCATCCATTTCAGAATTCATAAAAACTCCTTATAAAAAATATCTTTTTTAAAAAAATGTTACTCTAGTGTTGGGACCCATTCCTCTGAATTTCCTCCACATTTTTCTGTAGATTGTGAAAACTTTACCAAAACTAGTGGCCCTATCACATTATGTATTGGCTTATACAGAACTTTGTCTTTTATTTTTATCATTTCTATCATGCATACATACATACATACAGAAAATATGACTCTTTTACATTATGTTCTGAAAGATTTGTTTCTTCACATTATAAAATTGAAGGTTTTAATAGATGTTAGTCATTTCTTGTTGGAGTCCAAAATATTGTGCTTCATTTTTTTATTTATAATAAATTGAATAAATTGTATTTAACTGTTTTTACTGCATGCACATTATGTTTGCCTTAGGACCCTGCGGAGGCCGACAAGTTGCTGAAAATTCAGAGGGACTTGGATGAAACCAAAATTATCCTTGTAAGTATTAATTATGAACCACATGGATCATATCATGCTATGTACTTTTACTTTTCAAGGGGAAAATAAAGCAGCCACTATCTTACTGACTATCCATGTGATGAAGAAAGTAAGACATGACTGCTCCACTGCTCTTATGTCCTGAAGTATGTGAATGATGAAACAAACAGAGAATAAACAATTCTAGCCAGAAGATTATAATTTGTTATTGTATGTTCATAAATTAATCACAAGCTTATATTTAATTTATGAGAGTGGCCATATAAAATATAGTTTGTACATAGTTCGTGTTTTTTCTTGTTCCCTAGAAAAGTCACTGATGCTGTTAAAAAGGATACTTCTAGAATCTGCATGAGTGGGGAGCTATTTGTATGAAAAGATTCCAAGGAAGTTGATGTCATCATAATTACCTAGGGGCGTGATAAATGCTGAAGTGATTATAGAAGAAAGCACTATTCTAGAAAATAACTTCATGGATGTATCATGCTCGTATGGAAATATGGTAGGATGGTTTTCTTCAAAGAAAACAATACCTAGTAAAGTGTCTTTATTTGATCAAAAAATAATGCACCGTCACAATGACACGCAGGAGCACATGCACAAGCGCACATACATACAAATACAGATGTTCTTTTGCTTTAAGCAGAGAAAAATACTCGGTTTTAAGAATCAGGAATGGCCACAAACAAAGTAGATTGAAAGACTTTTATAATGGAGGAGCAGATTGCAAATTGGGATTTTTAGGCAGTAATTTGCTATATAGCTTGCTAACTAAAGAAAATCTTATAAACAGCCATGTCATGGGTCACTTGTTATGACTCAGCTCTATGTCCAGTCCCCAAATCCTTCAACCAATATGTTTTCCCCCTCTATGAGGAAGAAAAAAAATAGCTAGAAGCTATACTGACTAAAAATGTTAATTTACGTTTCCATTTGCAGATAACATAGAGTCGACCAGTTACTATCGAGATGATCTGCAATTAAATTTGGAAAAGAGATGCAGTTACTACCGATGATTTTAGTTCGTTACAATTGATGATTTAAGGATGATATATAGGGAGTAGTAATACTCAGAAGTTCAAATTACATCTCCACCCTGCTTCTCTAAGCTTTGGACAGGAGTTTATGGGAGTTCTATCTCAAGATACATCCTTTAAAAATTCTGTGTTTTGTAATATAATATGAAGATAACAAATCTAAATTAAATAAAATGCCAGACCTAACATGACATTTAAAATCTAGTCATATAAATGTTACAAAGTCTATCATCAAGGTAGATGGATTTCAGGCAATGCTATGTTGGTGGATCAATGCTTCATCAAGGTTGTGAATGAATTGTTGGTATGATCTGCAAAGAAATTTGGAAAAGGGATGTAGTTACTGTCAATGATTTTAGTTTATTACTGTTGATGATTTAAGGATGAGATATAGGGATGGTAAAACTCAGAAGGCCAAGTTGCCTATCTGTGTTCCTTCTCCAATCTTTGAGCAAGAAATTATGGGGGTTGTATGCAATAAATCATAAGGCCCTCCCAAGTGATCCAGTTTCTTTTTTTGCTCATTTGTACATGCTGTTTTTAGAAGCTTGTCATTCATAGCTTGGACACATATCTGGTAAAAGTATTTCTGATCCTTTCACTATTAATCTATCTTGGGTTCGTACCTTGTAAAGAGTTTCTGGGATCTGAGCCTTCACAATCAATCTGTTTCCAGAGCGCTCTTTGCAACATATCCTTGGAGGAGTTTTTGAAGATAACAAATCTAAATTAAATAAAATCCCGGACCTAACATGACATTTAAAATCTAGTCATATAAATGTTACAAAGTCTATCTTCAAGGTAGATGGATTTCAGGCAATGCTATGTTGGTGGGTCAATGCTTCATCAAGGTTGTGAATGAATTGTTGGTATGATCTGCAAAGAAATTTGGAAAAGGGGTGCAGTGACTGTCAATGATTTTAGTTTATTACTGTTGATGATTTAAGGATGAGATATAGGGATGGTAAAACTCAGAAGGCCAAGTTGCATATCTGTGTTCCTTCTCCAATCTTTGAGGAAGAAATTATGGGGTTTCTATGCAATAAATCAGGCCCTCCCAAGTGATCCAGTTTCTTTTTCTTGCTCATTTGTACATGATGCTTTTAGAAGCTTGTCATTCATAGCTTGGGCACATATCTGGTAAAAGTATTTCTGATCCTTTCACAATTAATCTATCTTGGGCTCGAACCTTGTAAAGAGTTTCTGGGATCTGAGACTTCACAATCAATCTGCGGAGCACTCTTTGCAACATCTCCTTGGAGGAGTTACTTTAGTATGGCTTACCTATGTGTTTGAATTGATTTGAGCCTTGACTATTATTACTAGTTTGGAGCACAAGAAGTGCGTATAAAAGGAAATGGACTGGGTTGGTCAACTTTTGGGGTTTTAAATATTGAGCTTTCATGTGGACTATGACCGCTAGTTGGTAACTGTTTTATGGGAGAGTTGGCAGGCGGCTCTTCACATGAAAAGAAACCTCTTATGTTCATTGCATGCATGCATGCAAATCTGTTCTTAGAAGAATGGCGGCTTTGACCAACGGAATAGGGTGCCAGGGAGAGGGTTTCACTGAAGAAGTCATAGTGCGGAGAGGAGCTCACCTTCATCTAAAGAGGGAGCCTTGAAGCCAAAGCCATCTTGGATCAATTGGGAACTTCATCGGGCACGCACCTTTCATCGTGAATGATTGTGCTCCGAGAGGTCAAACTATAGCCATTTCCTTCCATAAACAACCATGGAAAAAGAAAGAGTAGCTCCAGTCAGACAGCAACGTGGCAAAGGTGAAAGGGAGAACATCGGGTCAATCAGTTGATGATCAGGTCGATCAACTCATTAGTCTTGCAGTTGGTCAAGCCAAAGACTGAGTCGACTAAGCAACTGTGTAAGGAGTCGATGATCAATAATTCACAGCAAAAGTGGATACAAGAACCTCGTTCCGTAGTCAATGTTGAAGTCGTGCAAGTACTGATCTCTAAACCAGAAGCAGCATACTTGTCGACTGTTGTGACCAATACACACCAGCAATGGTTAATCTTTATAAATGCCCTGTTTAAAATGGGTTAGCAAGGAGAGTAGGATAGTGGTAAACACACTTGATGATCATATTGGTTTTGGTAGCAATTTTTGATGGGGCAAGATAAGTATTAGATTATCCTTCTTGTATGTGGAGAAATATAATGAGGATTAAGGTTTTCTTTAGTGAACAAGGATGTCACTAGAGAATGTTTTAGGTTTCTAAAAAGGGGAAATTGCTTTGGGCCCCCTATTCTGACTGCCATTTAGTGATCAGCGCTTGTTGACCACATATTTTCTCAGTCCCTTGTTTTGATGTGGATTTATTTGCTAGCCCCTGTCCTCTATAACAAAAAACTATAAGCGCACGAGTATGTATTAAATAGGCTAATTAGGTACAAATTAGGCACGAGTGTGTATCAAATAAAGCACAAGTGGTTGCAATGATAGACCTGGGACTAGCAGATAAAGGAAACATGGCCAGGGACTGCACTTGTCATTTGATTGCCATCAAACCAAGGACCTGAAGACGATTTATCTACAAAGATCGCATTTTGACTGGATGGCAGAAGAGAAATAGGGATTTTTTTTGAGAAAAAAAAGAGAGTGGGTATTAAGTATATTCCATCTGGGCTTTAAGAGAGAATCCTAGTGTAACTTTTGAGCTTGGATCCTCTCTAGTTTAGGGTTGGTCTGGATGAGTCTAGTATCCTAATCACAGCTGTTTGTGTATTGCGTGATGGCCAGGATGGAACGGTCATGCTGCATGGAGCCTGCTTGATCGTGAATGTCGTACAATACATGGGCAGTCATGATTGGGAGACCAGACCTCTCCTATTCAATCCCAGACTGGATAGGACCCGATTCGTAACATTTTGTGCTGATTTCACGACATTTGGCTCTTCCCTTCTAATCTTACCTTACAAGCATGGTGTCATAAACCGTTACATTGATGACAGTCTCTGAAATGTATTAATAAACGATGCTTTTGCAGGCAGCAGGAAATGCCTATAGAGAGAGAGAGAGAGAGAGAGAGAGAGAGAGAGATTCCATCATATTAATCCCTTTAATTCAAGTTTTTAATCAGTGTCTATTGTTTAGCCACACTATTTCTTTTTCTCTTTTGGATGTCCTGGAACTTTCTTTGTTATATCTGGGTGCATTTTAGTTTTGACAGCCATTATAGCAAATCTTTTTGCCATCACTCATGACCAAATCTTATTAGCTAATTGGTTTTCTGTGCCTGATTCTTTTCTGATTCTTCTCTTTTAAAGTTTGTGATACTTGAAAGTCGGCACTAGGATCTATTTGTTGCATATAATTGCCATGGTGATCTTTGTTGGTTTTGCTTAAACCCTTGTGTTACTTTCAGCTATGCCTTTTGCTTGGTTTCTCGATACAGGTTTTTCTTTTCAGTTGGTATTTTTGTTTTGTTGTTTGTTTAAGTTATTCTAAAGAGAGAAAAGGTGGCTAATTAACCAAATGGACAATTTACTGTTATGGATATGAAAACTCAATGATACACATCAATTACGCGTACAATGGGTCTAGAAGGATGATGAAGGGTCATTTGATGTCCACTCCCTATTTCAATGAGTAGGAGAGGTGTAATATTTTTGTGAAAATCCACTCTTTAGATATTGATATGTCAGAGATATAACTACTACATTGTTTATTCTTCTGGTTGATTGGTTTTCACACATGCTTGTTGGAACTTATGCAGCATAAGACTATTGATAGCGTGCTTGCACGAGGGGAGAAATTGGATAGCTTAGTGGAGAAAAGTTCAGATCTGAGTGCTGCCTCCCAGGTATGAATTCACAAGGCCACTAGCATCTGCACCAATATTTTATTCAAGCGCATACAGATACAAATAGGAATTAATGGTAGTTTGATGCTCTATGCCTTCCCTGTTTCTTGGATGGCACACCTTAGAGTTATCTCAAACTTCGGGCCATGCAGATGGCCTGTTTATCGATATTCTGATCACCATCGATGTTATCCTCACAAAATTGTCTGCCTACATAATGGCCTCATGCACACTTTAATTGTGAGAAGTAAACTCGACACTTTGCAGAGTGCACAGTGAGGCTGTTTTGAGGAACAAGTAGATGCCAGTCAGTCATTTGTTTGCTACTATTATTATAGAAGCTATGTGATTACTTTGTTGCTTTTTTACTTTGTAAGAGCAGATGATTGGAAGACCAACATTATAGAAATAATAGAAACATTGCAGATTGTAGATCAGAGAGTACCTTTTTTTTCAGCGCTTATATTCATGCATTATCGTTAATCCATTAATATATTCCAGAGTACATAGTCAATCCACACGAGAACCATACTCTAAAGCTTGTTTTTTGACATTATGGTTGCTTTTTTGCTGCCTTCCACAGATGTTCTACAAGCAAGCCAAGAAAACCAACCAGTGCTGTACGATACTTTAAAATCTTGTGAGGTTGAGTGATGAACAGTGTGATCTATTTCTCAGTAGTCAAATCCTGATAAAACGATGGTTGTATTCCTAAAATATTATTCATTGAACTGCCTGTGGAAAATTCATGACCTTGCACATTCTTTTAAAAATTTATTTCTAGTAGGTAAATATAGTGTTAATGACTTGTGGAAGCTCCATTCAATGAGATATAGCTCATCTCCAGGCGTACCAAGTTCTTCAATTCTATTTGTATTTTGTTACAAATCTTTTTGATAGATTTACGGTCTGGCCGTCTTTTTTTTTTTTTTTTTTGGCTAGCATATGAAATGTTCTAGTAGGATTTAGGAAGCTAGGATTCTTTGTAAAATCATTTTAGAAATGCTGGGGTATTACATGTTTTCTGTCCACGTCACTGGAGCTGTACTCGGCTAAATTTCGGGCATCTCCAATCTTTTTTTAACCTGCTTGCTGTTCCAGATTTATTGCTAGCTGCAGGGAAAAGAGCGCAAAACTGTGACCGGTGGCTTTTCACTAGGTTCTTACCTTCTGCAGGTGTTTTTAAAGAGCTGCTGTTGCGGTTATAAAATTACAGAGCTCCATTTTGGCCACGACAGGATTCCAGCTCAGAAGCACCTGCAAGAAACAATCACTCAAGATATATCTTAAACTTCCATTCCAATTGAAGTTTGAGATTTCACAAAATCACGTATACGATTTGACAAGAAAACTGACATTTCAGTGCATCATAATATAAGCAAATAAACAGAAGCCATTACAACAATCAGGCACTTTCAGTTCGAATGTAATCGCCACAAGCTGGAACAGCCCTGCATTAATATGGCCTCCAAGCTTCACGTACCGCCCCCATACGCCGGTGTTTGTGGGGAAAAGAAGAACATACCTCAATGGGACCCCATTCACGGGTTTGCACGGACTCTTTCTTACTAGACAATACTGGGAGCATCTCCAACCCAGCAACAAGTGGCACGGGCCCACCGAGTTCTAATGCAGTCGACCAGTGGTGCATGCTGAGAAGGCTGATTTAGCTCAACGATTCCACTCTCTTTCCCACTGGTATCGCTGCTTAAAGCAGTCACCATATCAGCCAGAAACTCTTCCTGGGTCCACCTCGGAGGAACCGACACGCTCAATTTACAGAGTCTTGGTCTCTGCAGCGGATTCTCGCCTCCTGCTGCTGAATTCCCATTCAATACCGACTTGGCAATTCCATTGAAATGGTAGATGTCAAAAAGCTTCTTGCCCATTAACCCAGATGAGTCCTTAAAGCCTCCCATGCTTTTATCCAGATCCAGCAGGGCCTGCCAGAATTCGCTCCATACAATAAATCCTGTACAGCAGAGGCTTTCAAGCTTTTCGCGTGGCAGAGTTATGTTGGCCTCCGTGAGAACTTGCTGAAATCCTTCCACACTGATGAAACCTCCCCCTCCACTCTGGTCCTGCGCATCGAATGCTCTCCTGATCTTCGACGCCCGTACTTCCAGCTCGTTTTCTTCTTGCACCGAGGGGTCGAGCGCAAAGAGAACCGTGTAGTGGGATTCACTTCCCACCACCCATATTGGCCACTTCGGGCATTTTAGAAACTGACCAACCTTGCAGAAATTAAGAGATTCCAGGAGGGAAAGGAACCCAACCTCCACGTTTGTGGGTATGCCTTTGAGGAACATGCCGCCACCAAGATCCATTCTGCCATCAAATACATTTGGGACAGCCCGTCCACAGAGCAGTAGATTCACGATTTCCTGAGGAATACAGGATTTGTCAGCAATTAAACAGGTCTTCCATAAGATCGTAGAAATGCTCTGCAACCAAAGCGCATAACTAAAATATTATTTTATTAGGGCAATCCTTTTAGCAATATAAACTAACTTCTTGCCCTTGCACATGATGAATGTCAATAGTACAAACCTTTTCTCTGAATACCAGAGCTATCTATCACTCAAAAACTTTTGAAACGTTATTAGCTGGATTTTTGGCTCTTATCATCTTACTACCATTTTGAACTTCTTTTACCAACCAAATACCTGCTGAAAAATCTCAACCATCAAAATCAAAAAATCTGAATTACAAAATAGAACAAGATCATGACTTTGAAATGTAAGATGCCCTAGAGCAGCCTCAGGGTTTAGAGTCGGAACAGGAAAGCAAAAGGCAACAGGCAAGACCAGAAGTTGACTTAAAATACCAAGAATAGGAAATTGTAGAAGAGAAGCAAGCACTTTAGGAATAGATATCTGAGTGTAGGAAACCCGTAAAGTTCTATTAGCTTGGAAGACAAATGATGGCTCTTCAAACCAGAATTAATTATCCACTTAAGCCACGCAATAATACAGCCCCCATTTTGATACAGATGACAACATTCTCCTCTTGTACCAAATTTGGACCTGAAGATATTGAAGGAACACTGATTGACAGTAAAATCATCAAATGTAACTAAGATTAAGGCAGAAATGTCCAAAAGGAGCTTAGCATTGGCATGAGGGATGCTTGTCCATAAGCAATATTTATTCATACAAACAGATACAATGGGACTTAACCTGATGCTTCAGAGTAGGATAGTAGGAGGACATCCATTGCTAGTCAAAGCATTCTTATGAACCATCACATGATCCCCCCCCCCCCCCAACCCTTTCTACAATATGAACTTTACTCTTTATCCAAAGAAAAAGTAAGTTGATGAACAATGCGTCCAACAATAAAAATTCAAGTTGCATGATATACCTGTGAGGCATGCCCGAATGGAGCCGTGACCAGCGGTGGGTTAGGATCATCCCTATCTGCTTGAATGGATTCCTACATTGTGATAAGGTCAGTAAAGCTTCAGCAACAGCCACCCTTAAACAACAGGTTCTTCAAATTCAAACTCATCAATTACTAGTTAGCAAGCATCAGCAATATATAAACTGAATTTTTGGGATTGTTGCTTTTGAAAAGATATTATGGCAAGGATAATAACCATTTATTACTGTAAGCGATGAAAAATGTACAGCTAGCTTGACCAAAAATATCCATAAGAAAACGAGTTTGCATATGTGAATTGTTATAAACACATGTTAATGATGCTCAGTTCACTTCTATTTTCCACAAATTTCTCACGTTCCAAAAGTGAGTAACTTTAATCATGAAATTACATAATATCATTGAAAACTGAGTTTTGCTTTTAGTACATTTAGAATTAGTGGCTTAGAAAGGCCCTTAAATTGCTGGATATAGAATAATATCTTCCTGACATCATTATCTCTAGTAAATAAACAATGAACAAGTGAAAGCTATTGGAAAATATTCTATTGCCCCTAAGAATATAGTTCAAAGATGGTCATCACAATCCCAAGGTTAAAAAATTTACAGTGAGAGAATGATGCAGCCTCCCTTCCACTGAATTCAAAAAAAATGGTAGAGGAGATTCTAAATAACAGATCCATCTTCTCAAAGCACCGATAATGGTATTTCAGAGGTTTTACCCCGGATCTGCTTGCTGAGTAAATGAAGGCTAGGATTTTTTGTCATAGTTGATCCTACCTATTAAGCATTTTTTTTAAAGAGTGAAAGACCCCCAACTAGGTTTTGGTGTGCTTCCTTCTCCTCTTCCTAGCAGACCCCACTCAAATCAGTCAATTTGATTCCACCTCTATTGTTTCACTTCCCTTCAACCTTCAACTCTGAGCCAACTTTCTTCATTCCTTAGATTCCCCTGGTATTTCCAAATCTGACCCAAATTATGTAGGAGACTAGTTTTGAGCATCTATTTGTTCCCAAGCATTTCAGTGGCATGCTTTAACTTTAGTTGGATTTATGCCCTTCGCGTTTTATCCATGGATTTTGGCTCTCCTTTTCTTGGGCATGCCAATTGTTCAGTGCCTGTATTCTTTAGGGTTTTTTTTTTCTACCTACTTGGCACGTCCTTCTTTTGGCTCTCCCATCTTGTTGTCCTATAGAAAAGTTCATATCCTCTTATCCCCCCACAATATAATTTACTGATTTTTAAAATAACATTGACCACTTTCTTGATGACTAGTTTGTTCTCCCATTCTCAAATGCTGATAAATTTTTCAAGGACATAGCTTGTAATTTTACAAAATCGACATCTTCTGTTATTTTATGATTGACTTCAACACTTTAACATGAATCCATTTCTTGTGTTGACCAAAAAAAAAAAAACATTCATGTTCTTTTGCTTCTATATAATAGACAATCCCCTCTTTTGCTTCCATGCTAAATTGATTCCTTCTACCATTTTACAACGGTCATTCAAGAACAAAGTCCCCCTCCCCCCAAATTTTTCCTTCGATGAATTTACAAATACATCTTAACCCTTTTTGCATTCCTGGGTTAATATCTATCTTTTTGGTTGTTGCATTGTAGATAATCTAAATGTGGTCTCCTAGCAGGCATCTCTGCTGTTCCGTCCCCTAGCAGGCATCACTGCTACACTCTCTGCTGCTTGTTACATCTCTCCGTTTTTGAAGTTATTGCTAATATTGTTCATTTGTGACAATGATTTGGAGAGCCTCATTTCACTTCGCTTAGAAACTACCTTGAGACTCAAGCAGCACTATATGTTCTCTCATCATGCATGCACTAGGTTTTTGGCCTTTTTCCATCTTGTTTACTGTGGAACCCCCCTTAAAATTTCAAATTTGCCAATTTTCACATCATGCATAATCAATGCTACTCGGACATATGGCAAGGTTAGAAAAGTGCCCAAGCATCTAAAAAAAAACATGACATTAAAAGCCTTAATGAAATCCAGCATGGGACACATCTATATGTTATACATGTGTTTGTAATTAAGTATGTATATATGCATATGATGAATATTTAGTTGGAGTGACTGCACTGCGAATTTATGAAATTGATAAAACATTTGCTCATAGTTGTGTTAAACAACTTAAATGTAGGCATGTTAAAAGTATACATGTAATGGTGATGACACCTTGATTCAATAATCTGAAGTGTGAAGGAGTGATATAAAGTGTTCAAAGTGTCCCAGTGGCCCACACATCAAGGAACCATACTTGGAGTATCAGGTAACAAGCTGCCAGAAGTTCTGCCTTGGAGGGATCATCATATCTTAAAGTTCATTGGCTGTTTGTATCAACAAACCTTCCAAGGCTCCACTAACTGAAAATTCTATACAGTAATCATCTCATCGCTATCATTTCCCTTGTCACCTGATCATTATGCAATAAGTTCCTCTCATACCATGTTATTGCTCAAAAAAAAAAAAAGCTTCTACTGTACCATGTCAGCTTGCCTTTTGTCCCTAATCACCAGCATCATGCTATTACAATCTCCACATCAGTCAATCGGGTGTCACTTAATATTTGCAATCATTCACTCATGACCACTCATACACAAGCAACACCTGAAGTCATCCTGTGATTCGATGTTTTTATATCCACTACTCGTACTATTGTTACCATGCTACCTCTCTAACACTTTCTTTTTCCTGTTAGTGGATTTATTATATATTGAAAACTTAATTATCATCTTCAAGATGAAATATTATTGTATAATTCAAAAATAGGGTTTTCCCCTAGAGGCACTCATCTATTCCATGCATATACTGTAAACGGGTGCATTATATACATTTGAATTAATTCCCAGAATGAAAATTGCAATTGCAAGATTTAGTTAGTAATTTCGTCAATAAAATAAGTCTTAGAAATGCCAAATATACTAGTCCAAGAAATAAAGTTAAGCAACATGTTTCTTAAGACAAGGAAAAGCAGGGGCACTAAATTCATAATCTAGTATTATAAATGAAAATAAGTAGACTGCTGCACATACCAGTCCTCGTGAAAGTAGAGCAGATATAAGGAATAGTATTGCCCCCATACGACTTCGAAATACAGGAAGTGTCGCAATAAGATGATGAAAAGCAGCTGTCCGTGAATCATATGCATTGACCCTTAGAACTTTCTGCAAATCTGAAGCTGACTCAATTGATAGGCCATCTAAGGCTTTAGATACCATCTGTTTAAATATTGCATCAACAGCGTTAGTAAAACTGAAACAGCCCCAAGTGAGTAAGCTGAAACTGACTGCCAGAAATTTAACGATCATTATCACCTCATTCTGATCAACTTTAGATCCATCATCTGCATGGTGGCTTAAAACTCCTAGGGTTGCAATCACAGCTCTTTTTTCACTCCCACATAAAAATAATATTTCAACCATACTGTGAACCAATGCTCTGAAAAACACACTTGTGGTCAGCATTTCATACACAAAAACATATGATATTAACTATAAAAGCCAGCAAAACTATCCAACTGGAGACATCAAAAGGTAGCCCACAATGATAAACAAAAAAATAAATAAATAAGTAAACTCCTACCGATCTGGGCAGAAAAGCTTAAATTCTTGATGAATTTTAAAAAGAATACAAAATCTAGAGTAAGCTCCACCATGGCTGCTTCCACATTTCATGTGACTATACATTGACATATAACTCACATTCTGACATATAACTAGCACAACAATTGAACTAATACATTGAGTGCATTAGAAGGAAACCTGGGCATACTCAGCACCAGAAGCCAGCTCAATAACCAACAATTGGTAAATCCCGCCAACCTACACACTCCGCTGCCTATCACTGTTTCTCCCTTTCAACCATTGTCAAATGAATGTATACAATGTAAAAGAACTTCTCACAGGGGTATGGGAGGGTATTAGTCCCTTTATTGCACGTAAACCCCAAGTTCGCAACCTTTCTATTTAAGGAAAGGTTACTTCAGTGTTTCTTCCATTTTCACCTGAAAAATAAAGAGAATCTTTTGAAACTGACAGTTGTATCAATTTGGATGGAAGCACTGTCTTATTAGTTTGGACTTTCCATCTGTAAATGAGCTATCTTGCCCTATTTTACCCAGATTCATCATATTATTCTTAAGCACCAGTAGGCAGCACTTAAACATAGATGGTATGAAACTTGGATAGAAGTCCATGAGAACAAATTTTTAGACATTGGAAGGATCTAACAGAGACATGTGCACAAGTCCATGCAAGAAGAATAATTGCAACGAGAAATGGAACGACTACTTAAAAGCATCAGCAACAACTATGTATGCAGGTGGCAGCAGCACCACTAACAAGCAACTAGTGGCAAAGATGCATGAATTCCAAGGAGAGATGACTGACACTACAACACCAGTGGTATATTAGGTCAGCACCATCATCTTCACTGGGATCACTAATGACAACAAATGCAAGTTTTCTTCCATTCTTTCTCCCATACACCCTTTCTTCCTTATTTACATCAAAAGAAAGAATGTGAAGGCCTCAAATTTCTATTTGCTTTTTTTCAGTCAAATTTTGTTGCATCTTTTGGAAAATTCAAGTGCTAAAACTCTCAGAGAAAGATTTATCATGCCTAGACATAGGGCAAGACCTGGCCACCATTAATTTATATAGAATTATAATAAAGGCTAATAATCTGGCTCATCCAAAGCACATAGGAGAAAAATCTAAGATTTAGATCATGTTATATAAAAAATAAATTCTTGTTTATCAATTTGAGATAATACAGTTAATCCACATGTGCTCATTATCTAGTGTACCATAACAAAAATTAGAAGTATTGCATAAAAGAAAAGAATGTTAATTATACATAATCAGTAGTTTAAGTAAGAAAAAATTGACAAACCTCCTGGCAATTACTTAAATGTTTTTAAATATGTAGAATTTCTAAAAAGGAGAGAGTTGGGATATCCTAACTTTTGAAGACAGTTTTAGTTATTCTATGTGTAATTTTAAAATTTTATTTGGTTTTTGTGTAAAAGAAACACAACTGCTAGTTGTTGTGTGAGGAAATGCATAAATATATCATTAAAACAGAATTCAATGCCAAAAATAAGTGCAATAAAAATAATTGAAACGGATAAATGGAATGGTCATGAAAAATTAAGAGAGATCCATGGCAGTTTAGAATGCATAACAAGTAAACAAAACATTACCAACATGAACTTTAATTTAGAACAGTGCCAAAAAAATGAAAGAATACAAAAGATCAGTCATTAAACAGGTAAACTAATAAGAAAACATAGTTGTGCTGTCACATTTGATAGCGGCAGCAAAAGTAAGATCCGAGCAGACCTAAAAAGAAACATAGTGTATGAATGATGTAAAGCGAAATATATTCAATAAATACCACCAACCTCTTCATGCATTAAATGCGAAACAAATTTTATTGCCAGTAGAAACTTGCCAAAATTAATCCTTTTATGTAGTTACAGACTTCCCAAGTTTGCGAGGAAATATAAATAGGGAAGTATAGTCAATTAGCGATCATCATCACTATGACCATCATCCAAGCCTTCTCCTATCAAAATTAGGTTGGTCATGGAGCAAAACTTTGTTGAGAAGACTAAGCAGATCTCTACATCCAGATGTCAACCTGATTGTATCCCATCACATATACTGATATAAAAAGTAAATAAGAAAGATATAGCTAAACTATAAGTAAGGATTAATGATGGATGGTTCTAGAAAGGAGCAGAAATCAAGGTGTGAGAGATGTAGAAAGGATAACAGCAAGGATCCATCTGAATGAGAGCTGGATAGAAGCAAAAAAGCAAAATCTACCATGTCCGGTATAACTATAAAAAAACAGAGAGGTACCAATAAAAGTATTACTGATTAAGTTGACATATATAAACCATGAGAGAACATATTTTTACTAAGATTTGCCTATGGTATTTAATAGTCCTCAATTTATCTAGAAATACAATATGATGGGAAGGTATTAAATTGTTCATAAGATTTTTAATATGAGTCTAAGTGGTAACCCATTGCAGGCTGTCATAGACGTAATATTGTAATAGAGTATTAAATGGAAAGTCAATCATGGTGTCATAGGTGTTGCAGAAAGTAAAACAACGCTAGAATTAATTGAATATTAAACAGAAACTTCAACTAGAATGAGAGGAGTCCTGAAAAAGAGATTGTAGACAAAGGAAGATAGTGCAGGACAAGGAAAGGGTACAGTGTGATTATTTCTAAAACTATAAAGTCTTCGCTAGAATTATAAATAGGGATTTAAGATTTTTTATTTGTGAAGGAGATTTGAATATGATTAAAGAGATACTCAAAATGCTAAAGCAGGTTCTTAAGAGTTTTAATTAAACTCCAGATTGAAAGGTCAATGTGCATTGAGAAAGATATGCTCAATAAGAGACCCTTTACAAGCAGATAGAGAGGCATACAGGAAGATCAAAGAGCAACGGAAATAAACATAAGAATCTAAGGAAAATTTGCCAAATGGGAAGTTCACGTGGGGCATAATTAGGATGTGTCATAGTTTAACTAAAGTTTAACTAGGAAATGTATTGCCATTTCGAGGATAAAAAATAATAGATATACCTATTCAAATACCCAAAATCATTATTTTTGGAGCATAAATCTTTCAAAATTAAAATTTTCTTTTGATATTTTTTTATTCCTTTTTCTTTTATGGGGAGGAAGTGCCTCTTGGGCTTCAAGGTTTAAGTATCAGTGCCAATAAGCATGCCGGTCACCCTTCAGCATGGTATGTCAGCATGCTTGTTCCACATTGTAGGAAAAAAGCTTCAAAACCCTTTTAATTAAAATATATGAAAAAGAGTTCAGGATATGTCGTGCCAACCAATGCTTGGCATCGATACTGGCTCAGCACACCTGACACTTGAATTGAAACCATGTTAGGCTTACAAAAAAATAGACCCAACCATGGTCATGTTTATTCAACGTGCCAAGCAATTAGTTAAGAATAAAAATTCAAGCAAGACATGCCATGACAGCTCATATAGGACTGCAGCAAACCACAAAGGCCAACCATCTCATCGTTCAATGAGTTTCTACCACATTCATTTCATGTTAGTGCTCTAACTTACACTATGCCACTTAGGTGGATATGACATTATCTACTTGACAATGAAGCATCTGAACATAGGCACCTGCACCAATGGATTTAAGTGCTAGCAGCATGGCATGGCATGGTAGAGTAAGTTTTATGCCAATGCATTACCAACACCGGCTGCATGCTAGCACTTGGTATACCATCGTGCCTGTCTGTGCCAGGCCACCTAATTCTCACATGGAATAACATGGAGCAAAATGGTATTTACCATGCTAGTGTTGTGCTAGCAAACCAGTAGCATGCAATATTTCAATCTCTTTTTGCAACACAAGCACTAGTTCATGAAGCAGCATACTGAAAAGTGAAAACCTTTTAAAAAAGGAGGTTACTCACCGCTAGGCTAAGCACCATTCGGTTGCTTTTATCATTTTATTATTTTACAATGGCATGTTCAGAATAAAAAGTTTTCCACTTGTATTTGAAGGTGATCCACTTTAAGGAGTTTTTTTTAATAAAAAAAAACTTTGTAATTAGTCACCACCTCAAGGTTTTATATGGTTTATGGGTTAGAAATGTCATATAAGTGCAATGCTTTTATTTGAAAAGCAGACTAGATTTGATGACAGTTAAGGAGCAATTTGGGCTAGGTGATATCGACAAGTCCAAAAGACAAGTGGCATAACAAAGACTGGAACAAGGTTTTCTGTATGAACCGATACAACCAAGTACCTGACATACTGTAATGACCCAATAAGATACCGGTGGACTGAAAATAATACTGTATTAACAATATGGTATATCTACTGTCTCGCCACTAGCAGCATACCATGTGTCGGTATGGGAGTGTCTCATACTATCCTGACCCATATCAATAAGCTACAAATACAGGATCTGGTATTAAGACTGAAAACTTTAGTTCAGAACATCCAAGTAACCATTAAGTGTCAAAACTATACCATATGTAATTTGCTTAGAAAATAAATGAGATCAAGAAATCATAGTTTTATTTCGAAGAAAAATTCTCATTAACTTCATGTGTCTCCCTTCCATTTTTGCTTTCCTTTTTTTCCTCACACTACCTCCTCGCAGATACATATCTCATTTCGTTTTCCACCATCAATTGCTCTCTCCTTCCCTTTTTTTAGTACATTACTCTTTCTTTTTTTTCCTATGTAAACACACCTTCCTTTCTCACTTAGTGGTTCCATCATTCTTTTCTTCCTAGTAGTCCCCTCCTTGACCAAATCACAGCTAAGCAGCAGTGAGACAGACCACTCCTATTTGTATTCTTTCACCATTTTTTGCATTACAACTTTCAACCATGCATGTTCATCATGTTTTCAGTTAGGTCAAATAACACTATCGAAAATAGAATGAAACTATCTTGATAAAATTTCAGTATTCTCATTTCTTTGTCATGAATCCAAAAGGCAAAGCATAACGGATAACTCATTACAAGTATGATAGAGAATGTTGTTGCAATTATTTCAAGTCAAAAAATATCTTTCACAACCTGCAGCTTTTTGAATTTAATAGTGACGGGCTGAGAAAATAAATTTGTTTTTCTCAGAATCAGCGTTGATATTCATGTAAAAGGAAATCATCACTTCCAACAGAGACATTATATGATACATACAAAACAAATTGATGGGTCTATAGAATCCGTAAAGACAAAAAAAAGCCCTAAAGAGTAAACAATAACAAGTTCAAAGAAGAATATAATAACAAATTAGCAACAACTTGTTCTTTAATAAGCATGACTACAATCCTTAAAAATCAAAGGAGATATGGTTACAGTCAGATAAGAGTTGTTATGGGCAGAGTAATCACCTTTCCTTTCTATCATCAGTTATAGATGCAAAATTATCAGTTGCCGCAAATGAACTTTGATAAAATCTCCTTTGACCTAAACTATACAGTGGACTATTGGCTTCAAGTTTAACCAAATCATCTGGAAAAAATAAAAGATATTTGAGGACATAGGCCTGCAGGACAAAGAGAAAAATTAATGTAAGAAAGGACCTTAGGAAAGGAAAAGAATGCTTAAAGCCAGTAGGCATATCTAAAAGGGTCCTTATACAGAATAATAGTTCAGCACATCCCTAGTCGCTGCTACACAATGTTCTACATTGAACTTACAAATAGCAACATTTGAAAGTTAAGATGCTATGAGCACGTAATCCACTAAAATGCATACAAAACTTTATAAAATTTTGGTGAGATTGCATCACAACAACCAATTGCAGCAAATTGTTGCCAATTGGAACATCTGCTTGCCAGCCACATCTTTATATAAACTGAATTGTTATGCAAATCTGGAACAGTGATAGTCCTTTTGTGGGCTTCATACAAGGCCACCTTACCATTTGATCACACATGCCTGCACATGCCTGAGCTAGTCCAGTGAAAGGTAAAAGAACAAATGGTAACGAGAAGGAAACATAAAATGGCAGCAGTACTTAACTGGGCAACACCTTCTAGAAAACTTGCAAACATTTCCAGGAACAGATATAGGCATAATAAGCATTGGAAACTAAAAACAAAAGGCTATGAAGCAACTCAAAAGCCAGTTGGTAATGGAGGCAGTATACTGCTAAAGTTTCATAGACATATATCAGTTATTGTTATCTAAGAACAACTCCATAGCATAAAGGTCGGAAAGAGGATCGAAACAGTATGAAATCCATAACATAAAGGCAGATCAACATGTTCTCTTAGCAAGAAAGACAAGGGAATTATGCAGAACATTCAAAAAGGTAAAAAATGTGGATAAGAGAAAATTTCAATAAATGCAAAAATGATCACAGAGATAGTTATCTTTATCTAAATCAGTATAAAACAAGGGACAGGGGAACACAAGTAAGAAAGGAACTAAATAAGTTTTGCACTAACATACACTATGGAACCTACAAACTGTAAAAGCAAGCATTACCCAACCATATGGTCATCTAGTAAGTTACTAAGCAAGATATAGGTGTCCTTGTACCGGTAACAAATGAATTTGAACTAAAGAATTTTGACTTTTTCCAAGCATAACGTCTTATAAATTCAGGGTATGCCATCTTTTGCAAATTCACAGGAAAGAAAACTCAAAGATTAAGCAATCCAAGGGCAAATAAATAAGGGAATACAAAATTATTGAAAGACAAAATAATCATAAGATATAGACAAAATGCAATAAGGTTGGGCAATAAAATGTCATTGCGAAGCAGAAATCGAGCGTCACATGTATAACAACAAGCAAAGAGAGTACTACCTGTAAGGTTGCCAAGACACCACAAGGACCTCCCTCATGCTGGACCAGACCTATGCATGTTTCGGGATCGGAGCTAAACCTACAAGCATTAGTTCACAGAAAATCAGCAAAATAAAGGAAATATAAGTCAGGAGTTCATTAGTACTATGCAATAAATTCTCATAACTTGTTTATTTAAGGATTATTAAAAAATATTTGGAAGTTCTAAAGCAATTAGAAAAAGGTTGAATAATAAACTATTAGACAGGTTACAGATCAAAAAGCAAAAATCCAGTGCTTCTAATAACAAATGGCTTTATAGCTTGGTTGGTAATGATATTTGTTAGTATGATGTCATACCAACAGACCCAGGTAAACACTAACCCTGCTAAGATAGGTCACGATAGGTGTGACCTGGGTCATAGAGCTGTAATTAAAGGCAGAGGACTCGTTGATGGTACAACACCATGGATGGGACATTTGAATTAGAAGAGTAAAAGTAATAAGCATAAGAATGGTTACTTCCTGCTTCTACCAAAAATCAACACAAATGCCTACTTATTGTAAACATTGCTTTCAGAAAGAAAGAAACCATTTAAAGACTTCTAATCAAGTTCAAAGCACAACGAGAATCAACAATCCAAGCCCCCAAAGAATCCACAATTCACTCAATTAGAACGTGATAATATAATCCCATCACAATATTAAATGAGAAGCAAGTACTTTGATGACAAATCAACAAACCCCTAAAGTCAATACTTCCAACCAATGTTTTAAAACCCGGTATTGGAGGGCGTACCACTTTTTGGAGAACTGGTATGATACTGGGTACAAACACATGGTATAGGCTACAACCCATACCGATGCACTATGTACCGGTACTGGTTTTCTATTGGAATGGTGTGTTATTGCTTGTGTCGTCCTATTCAGCGGTTTTCAAACCTCGCTTCCAACATTGCCTTAGCACAAGCAAGTCAACTACCAAAATCAACAACGATTAGGCCAAGCATCCCTTAAAAGTTGTACTAAGAAATCTGAATCTTACAATATGGCTCAAATTATCTTAATCATGTTGAAATTCCAGAGTTCAAATGAGAATCTTATAATTTGAATCTTGAGTTCCATGTTGCAAGCTTCAACTTTGAATATGAATCAATGCCATATAAGTATAGCTCAATTTTTCAAGTAAATGATTTTGATGTAACACATTTTTTTAGTTATGAACACTATGAATACTAGATTGACTTTTAGGCAAAAGCTTTATGGATGGAGCATATTTAAGGTTAATGTTTAGCAAAAGGATTTTCCATTGCCAGCATTGAAATCCATACCATTTTGTGCTAGAAAGTATACATATGGCAATGTGCATTAAAAAAAGGGGAAATCACTGGTAGTAGATGGCACAGTGGTGACTTAACTTTAGATTCTATCCAAAGCCTAAAAGCCTAATGGACAACCTTCATGATTTCATCCATCATGACTTTATACAACAATTATCAGACCCAGTTGTGAGACACAAAGCACACAAATCTCCAAATCGTCCCATTCTCTCTTAAATCAAAATCAAATATGGTGCACCACTAATGGAGAAACACCCCACATTGATTATTCAGTAAGATATCAAAGTCTATTCCTATGACCTCATAATTTCCTTCAACATTATCCAAACTTTGTATCCGACAGGACACAGGATCACTATAAAAAGATACGTCCTCTCCAAATCAACCATAATATTTTTGACAGCTGTTAACTCTCCACTAAAAAAAATGTTTTCCAAACGCCTCCTATAATCCTATCTTCATATACACTAAATGACATGGCAACGTTATTCTACTGAACTGACTTTGTACTCTCTCCAGTGCTCAGATGCACAGACCTTTTTGCTTAGTTCGAGGTTTGCAATACATCCAAGTTCCCTCATCTCTGACACCCTATGGGAGCTAGACTATCCAAAAAGAGCCAAGCATCCTAATCACATTTGATGATGCAATGAGGAGCAGGAGATGGACTGAAGTATCAATTAGTTCAAGGACTGGAGTTTAAAAAACCAGTATTCGTACTGAGTTAAGCTGTTCAGAATTCATTGTAAGTACTAGCATAGTCCATCAGAAGTGCATCATAAGTTCTTATCAGGACATGATAAATTCGATTAAAATCATCCATGACTATCAAATTTTAATTTAATAATTTCTCATAATATGAAGACAGCAGAAGCTAAGGTCATCCATCACCATTTTCTTTTTTTCGCTTGAAAGCCTTCCAACAGAATGTGAACCCAGTGACATTATAAATAGTATAACTCTGAAGTGTTCATGGTGTAGATGATGTCCCTCTGGGTTTTCCTTTAACACCAATGACCGACGAAAATAAAAATGAAAAAGAAAACTTTCATATATTATTTCCTGGTTCACGGAAAATTACTTAGAGATCAAAGAGTCAAGACAAATTTGCATTCTTTATTTTTTTTAAAAAAAAAGTGGTGAAATTATATACTGAATTTCCATGCCCATACTAAAAGATAATAAAACATGAAAAAATCTTTTAGCAGAGAGAAACGAAAGACTGGAAAAATGACTGAAAATTAATAAAAAAATGAAAAAAAGAGAGTAAACTTTGACAGATAGACCAGTTAGACTCGCCTGATACCCTGATTGCTCCACTGTACCAGCACATCCCTCGACACGCCACTCCCAAATACCATCAGAAACAGCTGGTCAGCGTCCGAGGGCGACAGCTCCTCCCCAGAATCCAAACCCGTGCGCTCTACCTCCTCCACCTTCCCCCCAGCGGACCCCCCACCTCGGCTTTCGGCACCGCGGGCCCCGCGGCCGCCGCAGCGATCTTGTCCACCGCCTCTTCCCTCGCGCCCACCGGTCGCGCAAGGCTAACGCTCTTGTTCTCCATAGCCCTGATCCGCTTCTCTGCCGCCGACGCCAGCAGCTCCCTCTGCAACCTCCGGTTCCGAGCCTCCACCGACTCCTCCGGGCTCTCCCTCGGTTTGCTTCGCTTCGCCTCTGGCGGCGAGCTCTGGAGGCTCATCCGCAGTGCCATCTGAAGCTCCTCATCCTCGCGATCCGCCATGGGAAACGATACCACCTACAATCCACAGAATCACAACCGGACCCTAGGGAATCGAAATCTAGGGTTCCGATGGATCGAATTAGAACGCCTCGAGAGACCGAACCAGAAGGAGATCAATCCTCGTATCGATCGGACTGTATCTATCATGGAATTTGATTCGAAAAGGGGTTGGTATTGGGATCGAGACTGGGAACCTACGGGAGGAGGGAATTAGGCGGCGAGGGTTCGTTGAGGCGGAGACTGGACAGGCGACGGGAGGCGGAGGAGGAGGCGAGAGAGCATCGGGGAGTTAATTACAGCCAAGGGTGCGCCACTTACGGGGGAGCCTTTTTCCCTCACACTCGGTTGAACAGATTTACTAAAATACCCCTAAACGCACTAAAACTTTGTGTTAATTACAACCATCCCCAGCCGTCCATCTGATTGATTACGTGTAAGTAAGCGGAACATGGCCGTTTGATGAGGGTAGTTTGTCCGTAACGAGGCAAGGTGATGGGGTTTCTTTCAAGTGGAGCCGGTCAGAACGTACAGCTAACACTTGGATGCCTGCGGGAGTATAACATTAACTACTTGTTCTGTCAGGAATAAGTCGGGGAATGATGTTAAAGAACGCAGATCCATCACCAAAAGTGTCCAATCTGATGTGGCGCCCTCTCAGTGGCACCAATCCCCACATGTCATGTGGGTTTCTGGGCTCAGTTGGTAATTGCATTGTGTCATGCTGTCATACTCATTGCTCAAACAAGGGTGCCACTTAGGCATGGAAAATGATGAATATTTTAATTGGAGTAATTTTGTATAAAACATATAATTGTTATAACATTGTTGTAATGAAAATTATATGCAATAATAGAAAAAAAAAACATTATTTTTCAAATCATTGTTTATTTAATATTAAACTAATATTTTTTCAAATAGTGTAGAAATGTGTTTGAAAAAAAGTAAAGTTTAAAAATTGTTAGTCTACTTAGAGTTTTTAGATGGTAGGGGCCCTATTTTTCTCTCTATAAAAATGCTATTTTATTTAGAGGAGCAATGCAGATGCAAATAATAACCGTTATTTTTTGTTATAATGGTCTATTGTAATACTAAATAGCTTGTTATAGTTTTCCATTACTTTAAAATATATAATGTAGTGGAGGGTCTGAAATCATCGAAACAATTATTTTGATAGTATAAGACGATCATTTTAATTATTGGTTTAAAACGATAACAAGGTTGCTTGTAAGTGAGAGAATAAATGTCTAGCATCGTAAGATAAAAGATATCGATCATTGCATTCTATGTATTAAAAAAAAAGACCATTAACTATTAGTCGATATGGTCCTCTTTTGAATAACAAAAATATTTCAGTGATTCAAAGTTGTAATTCAAAAAATCACTCAAGCAGTGTGTTGTATTCTTATTGCTCCTTTTATATTTGCATTGTGAATTATGTGGTGGAAGACCTCATTGAGTGATTTTTCTAAGTTATCATAAATACTGCGCTTTGAATAAGGGTTTGAAACTCGATTTGTATATAATGTCCATGCCCCGCAAATCCTTAGTAATTGACTTTGTCTTTGCCATTCTAGTTTAATAAGAACTAAAACTGTGTTTGGCTTGAAAATGTTCCAATTTTGTCTGGACTACTCTTGATCAATTTTTTGTCGAAATTTTTTAGACTTATTCATTTTTTTTTTCAAGTTTGAAGTTCAAAAAGGATAGAGAAGCCAGGCAATTTTCAAGCAGTCAAAGAAAAAGCAACAAGCCTTATTTAATACTCTTCTCTATTTTATTTTTAAAAAAAATAGAAACATGGAATCTGATGTAAAAAATATGTTAGATTGCTATATTTTTATTTATTTTTAAACAACTTTTATTATTTATGGAAAATATGAAAGTAAAAATTTCAACTTTTATTTTTTTTAATGGGTTTTCACCCTTCTTCTCGCGACTTCTTTTCTTCTGCTCGATCTCTTCCTCAGCCCCATCAGCTTCTCAGGCCTCGTTGGCTATCTCTCCACCCGACGCTGAGCTATCTCTTATATTCACCTGTGTTGCCGGCCCCATCTCCACTCTCTTTTTTTTTACCACTCTTTCGACTATTTCTTCGCTGATGTTGGGCTCTTCCTCATCTCCAACCATGTTGCCAGCCATATTCCCCTTCAATCTCTCTCGTAGTCGACTTTTGCTGTAAAAAAACAAATAAAAAATAAAAATATATTTTTTTTTTTTGCCAATGATGCCAAATGTTGCCTAGAATACTTATATGAGTTTAGAGTCACTATTTTTTTTCAATATGGCGTGGCAATTATTTAGCAAGAGGGGATTGAGTTGTCCAGCAATGCTGCAGTTACTAGAAACTACTATGATTGATATCTCTCATCTCCGTAAGGCATTTTGGACTGAAGTTTGAATATAATTAATCAAAAATTAATATAGTGAATCAAATTCAAAGGGTGGTATATAACCACCAAAAAAAAAAAGAAAAAAAAAGGTGGTATATAAAATACCCATCCATGAAATATTATCTAAGCTTAGAAATGATCCGCTTAGAATAATTTATCAACTCTTACTTTAAAAAAAAAAAATCCTCCAACCAAAGGAATTAAACTACGGATGGAGCCCATGCACGATCTTTTCATTTTTTTTAAGAAAAAGCCTAAATAGTTCGTGGAGAAATGGGCGATCCTTTAGAAGATTTATAGGACAATATTGCAGCAAGAATTCTTGATCTTTAAAATGATAATTAAAAAAAGAAAAATGAGAGACTTTAAGCTTTAAGAGTCTAAAAACCAACATCAAATCGTAAAAAATGCACTGTCTTGATCCAATAAAAGTGGAGGAAGAAAAGATCGTTACCAGAAATGTTAGACGAGAGAGAGGAGGAGAAGAAGGGTGCTTTGTTCTCCGGTTTGTTTGGTGAAATAGGCCTCCTAGTCTTTCTTCTTTATAAAAAACTCACGGAACAAGCGGCTGGACCATTGGAGGCGCCATTTCTCTTCTTCTTGGAAGATCCCGCTTGCTTACCGTCACCACCCAGTGTGAATAGCTTGAATAGTTCTAATCTAAATATTTGAATAATTTTATGTCAAACAATATTCATTCCCCATCAATCCAGAAAAGCCATATGGTCTCTCTTTCGCCAATAGTATTAATCAGATCAAAATCCAATAAGTGTAAAGTTAAGTGTTTTTCGCTTTTCTGAAATGCCAAATATATTCTTCGTTGTTAGGGATTTATTTGGATGCTCAAAAAGTTATTTGACTCAATAAAGTTGAATAAAACTAATGAGATAGAACTGGGAGGAGAATATGAGGGGTGGAAAGGAGGCGGTCTTGATGCAGTGGAGGCACGAAATATCTTTAATGGCAGATATATAAAAAAAATAATTAAAATATTTTTAATGATAGTTATGTAAAAAAATATTTATGAGAGGACTATAATAAAAAAAAAATAATTGCAAAAGTTTATTTTATTTTTATATAAAATAAGTATAGTTTTTATTAATAGTATTTGAAGAGTTGTTATATTGAAAATATTTATAGAAAATAGTATTTCATGGGATACGGAAATGAATATAAATTTTTAAAAAATATTTTAATAAATTTAATTTTTAGAAAAATATTTCTGAAAAAAATCTAAAATATTTAAACCAGGTCGCATCATTGGACCAGACACCTCATGTCTGTCGTCATCCCTCCTCCTCCAGCCCTTGTAAAATTCATACAACAGCGCAAAATCCACCGTCCCTTCTGAGAAGTCGAAAACAGCGGGGGGAGTCTGCACGAATCACACCACCGCCAATAAATGTAAGCCTTTTTGGTCATAGTGGGCGAGGCCCGAGGCAGGCGACCAGTCGAGAAACCACAGGGGACCCACTCAGGACTGCCAGGCGAACCAAAGCGCGTTTAAACTAACGCGAGTGCTCCGACCCCAGTTTCTCTCATTTTTTTTCTCCATTCTTGGAAGCCACCGCCAGATCTGGGCAGAGGGCAAGAAAGAAAACCGGAAGCGAAAGAGAGAGAGAGAGAGAGAGGGAGAGGGAGGCAAAGGCGAGAAGAAGAGATGCCGAGCGATAGCGATATCGACGAGGATGAGCTCCTCCAGATGGCTCTAAAGGAGCAGGCGGAGCGCGATTTGAGCTACCAGAAGCCGTCCAAGGCCTCGAAGCCCGTCGTCAACCTCATCCGAGCCCCCCCGCCGCCGCCCTTCATGGTGAAGGGCCAGGGGAACCCTAACCCTAATGCCAGGGGCGGCGCCGCCATGGGCAAGGGACAGCGCCGGCCGGGCAGGGGCGGCGCGGACGACGACGACGACTCCGAGGTCGAGTTGCTCAGTATCTCGTCCGGTGATGAGGATACCTCCAGGGATCGCGGGCCCCCGCAGCGGAATCGGGGGCGAAAGGCTTCGAGGGACGAGGGGGATGGGGACGGGGACGAGCCGAGGAGCTGGAAGAAGGTCGACGAGGCCGAGGTATTCGCCCCCCGTTCTTGATTGATTGGTCCTTTTGAATCTAAAATGGATTACCTTGTATCGAGGCAGACACATTCTTGCCCCGACTTTTATGGATGAATTCTTAAATTTGAGATGGACTTGTTAGTATTTCTTGGTAATTCTTGCTCCCGTTTCTGATTGGTAAGTTCTTGAATTTAAGATGAACTTGCGAGCAGTTATTAGGATTGCATGCTCCCATTTTTATTGACCAATTCTTGATTTTGAGATGGGCTTTTTAGGAGTTCTTAGACCTTAGTAACACATCTCTTGCTTTTTATTGGTTAGTCCTCGAATCTGACATGGACCTCGTTAGTCTTTTGTAACAACAGCTGCTGGTCTCCTTTCGAACAGTTTGTGCTAATGAGTCGGAGTCACGCTTGATAAATTTTCAATGAACTATGGCATCATGTTTCAGCTAATTTCTTGGTTTGTTTCTGCTGAAGAGATCTGTGCATCAGAATTTGTTTTGAATTATGTTGAAGAGTTTTTGGAAGCTCTGTATCAAATGTGTTTGTTTATATTAAAGTGGTATTCAATGTAGAGTTCTGTCATGGATCTTGCTAAAAATTTTGTTGTTCTCTTGCTTTCCAGGGGAAGCGTAAGCAAGATACATATAATTTGACATTTTTTCTGCAATTATCAACATTTCCTGCTGATAATTATTGCATATGTTCTTTATTTTTCTTCACCACATTATAGTTTTTCTCCATGCTAACGATCATAGTCCCTATTCCATCAATAGCCTGAGGAAGGAAGTGGGTTATGTGTCTTGACAGGAAGTGAATCAGCTGGCTGATGTGATTTAGAAAAAAAGGGATCAACTAGCTGATTCCGTCTCGAAGAAGGACGTGCCAACTGGCACTTTTGTAGGAAAGAAGAAGTAACTTATGCACAGTTAGCAGGTGCTAAGTGCACCAATTGTTTTTCCACTGTAAGGTCTGCTTCCACAATGGTTGGGTGGCATCTTGATGTTTTTTGACTTATTAACAGTGATCATGAATTTGGTATATGCCCCGTTTAGAATTTGGTTTGGTTCATGTGTTGTAATTGGCTTGGTTAAATTTCTGGTCATTCAATCAAACAGCTAACCTGCTTTCAGTGTAAGAATATCGGTGAACTTATAAATTGTGTTTTCTGTAACGGTAAATTAAACATCAACAAGTTCACTGGTATATTACTAGTATTTATTGCCAGTAAGCTATACTTGTAAATTTAGGCTGGTGTAGTGTATTAGTATGATATTTTAAACCTTAAAAGGCTCTGATGCTTACTTATTAAGGACAAGCAGTGGTTGTTATCACTAACTCCTGTCCGGTCCTTCAGTATCTCTGCACTGTCAAGATCTTCACTGTTCTTTTTGGTATCTTTTGCATCATTTATGATCCATTCTGAGTAGCATCTATGCTAGCGGATTTGCAATTTAACTTCTCATTTTTGCTCAATGATATATTCATGACTGATAAGGTGAAAGATGAATGATCTATTTATCTTTTCTTATTTCCAGCTTGCTCGCAGAGTCCGAGAAATGCGCGAGACAAGGGCAGCACCTGCTCAAAGCTTAGAGCAAAAAGGGACAGCACTAGGTCGGAAGGCGCTTACCAATTTACAATCCCTACCTCGAGGAGTGGAAGTTTTAGATCCACTGGGACTAGGGTAACATTTCATATACATGGATGGTCATCGCCAATAATTTTGTTCTTTTTTTTTTTGGCTTTCTTAACTCATGTTCTCAGCCTTGAATTGCTTCCCCCCGAGCTCTGGAACCCCAGTTGTGCTTTTGGATGCATTCAATTCTAAAATGTTGCTCTTATTAGAATTTAATTGAATGTTTCAGTTCATATATCCATCCAACTACTTCAGATGATGTATCATGTTCCAGATTGCCACTTTGCCACATTAATAAATTAGTTATTTTTGGCTGTTAAATCTTGAAGCCATTTAGTCTTAGCTATTATTTCTGTGATCATGCTCAAAGTGAAGCTTCGTACATACATAGGTTTATGCATGTGTATATATGTATGTATTTGTGTGTGTACCATGGAAAGCTCAAGCGATATTTGCAAGTAAATTTTTCTTTTTCTCTTTCCTTCTTTTCAGGCAGTCTTTGATCATTGACATGTAGCCTGTTTTGAAATTTTAATTAAAATTCATGAAAATGATTCTATCCACACTATCATATGCTACCCTTTCTAGGTTGTCATTATCTTTTCTTTGCCTTATTTAGTTTCTGTTGTGAACTGACAGGGTAATAGATAACAAATCTTTGAGGCTAATTACTGCAGCTTCAGTAAGCTCACCAGTTTCTCGAGAGAGGTCTGATCCATTGGATCCCAGTACTCGAGGTATGCTACTTTTGGTTCTAGTTTACCCTTATGATGAGTGATGAGTCCCAAAATTGTTGTGGCCTGATTGTTGCTAATCCTCTTAATACTTTATATAGGTTTGAAATGCTAATATACATTGTTAATTTCTAATATACATGGTTGAACTTGTGCTTTTAATGATCAAAGTGAATCCACATGCAGGTTCATGGGTGATAGTACTTATGATGAACTTTCATGCAAAATTATGGAGCTGTGTAAACCAGATTTTTTGAATAAGCTCATCACTTTAGTGGATTGCTTATATTAGCATGGTGCATTTCACTCCAGAAGGTTTTTAATGCTTCTAGGAGTCAAAACACTTATTAGTAATTTTTCTGACTGTTCCTTGTAACCTTTCCTATTAAGCTGCAAGAAGAATGGCCTATGTTTATCAGGGATATTTTGTCCATTTCTGGGACATAAGTTGTTCCATGTGCTTTTTAGAGTTAGAGGAGTTAGGTTTTTGCATATTCTTAGTAGGAGCCATTGTCAGTGTTTTGTGATTGACATCTACTAATGATTCTGAAGGTTGTTGAGTTGGTACCATATTCAGACATGGTGATTAAGGCTTTTAGGTGCCTGTTTGGAAGTCAAATACCTCGAGGATTAAAGTCTCTAACCGGTCCTTTTAAGAGGTGATTGTCAACTCTCAACAAAATAAGCAGGTAAAGGATCAATGTACCCCTTGGAGAATAGTGAATTTGGTGGATAATGTGAAGCATTTATTTAGACTCTTGTTTAGGAACATGATGATTGACAGCTATGTTGGCAACTCTAAGAGCAAGATTGATCAACTTCAGACCTTGCATTTTCAAAATCTGGGCAATGGTTGGAAATGGAAATTTATAGGTGAAAGGCAGCTGAAATAGAGAAATAATGCAGGATGCATATGGTAGAAATCACCTGAGTCAATAAATGGGCAAATTCTAGCTGACTGTTGAGTACAATGTATAGAAATTGTAATGGAGTCATGAGACATTTGCATGTGGAGTAGATATGTACACTCCCCTTTTCTTAGAACCCTGCATTTCCATGTAACACGTCTATAGAGTGAAACTCTAAAAGAGTGCGTAACTCAAAGAGGATAGTACATTTATGAACCCCCAAAAGAAATGTTGCAAAAATGAGAGTTGCTAATGCTTAAAGTAGTAAAAGTAGATGTCACAGGAGTCAGGAGAAAATTGTTCCAAAAGCAAAATGTCTATTTGAGACTTTAATTCGTTTTACCCATTATATCATCAAAACTAGGCCCTCTTCCACCTTCTACGGTTCAGCTAGATGGCGGACTACATTAAGTCAATTTTGTGTTTGTTTCGTCAGATTTTAATAACTGAAACAAACTGGTTCTTTCATTACTTCTAGTTTTCCTTTATAATTTTTCTCCAACTACATGCTTATTCTTGGTTGTGAGTATGCCATTGTCTGAAATTAATTTAAGGTTAGAACCACAGTATTAGCTTGATTGCAAGCCAGAGTTTATGGGCTAATGTATCTATATCTGTAACAGCAAAGGAGATAGTGTTTTAAGCACAAAATAATAGTGGTAGGATTTTGTGCTTTTATTATTACATTGATTTCATCTTCACTGCTGTTGTTATTTAACAAAAGCTTGTGTCTTAATTTTTGCAGAAAAAGTAACATATTCTTCTTCAAATTTTGATCCCAAGGTTTTTCTTTCCCGGGTTCACCAAGAAACAAGTGCTGCAGATTTAGAATCTGGTGCCCTTACTTTAAAAACTGATCTTAGGGGAAGGACAGTGCAGAAAAAGCAGTTGGTGAAAGAGAATTTTGATTGCTTTGTCTCTTGCAAAACCACAATTGATGGTACTTAGTCATCTAATTTCAATGTATATTTATGGTGTTTACATATGTAATTTGTGGGTCGGGTTTCGATAGATTGCTTCGAGATGCTGGAAGAGGTTACTTTTGTTCTTTGCAGATATCGAGTCGAAACTGAGGCAGATAGAGGAAGATCCGGAAGGTGCAGGTACTGCTCACTTGCATCAAACCACACAAAATATCAGTGCAGTAGCAAATCGTGCATTTGAGCCTCTGTTTGAGAGGCAGGTAGAGAACTGAATACTTAGTTTTAAAAGTTTGCATCTGTGAGGCTTGCAGTTAATCAATGGTTCTATAAATTTGATAAACTTGATTTCTCATCCATCTTGACCATAATTTAGGTGCAAGCTGAGAAAATCAGATCAGTTCAAGGAATGCTTCAGAGGTTCCGCACGCTGTTCAATCTGCCGAGCGCAATTCGTGGGAGCATTAGTAAAGGCGAATATGATTTAGCTGTTAGAGAGTACAGGAAAGCGAAGTCAATTGTGCTTCCTTCTCATGTATGTCAACCTTGCCAACTTATTCATTTTAGTGTCTTGGGCAGTAAAACTGCTCTGTTTTTTATTGGGAATGCTTAACTTTCATCATTGCGTGGAAGTTCTTGTTATTTCTTATCTCTTGTAGATTGGTGGTACATTATGGTTACAAACTTAGAATCATTCTTGATGACAGATTTATGGACTGTAGTATGATTTATTTTAGTCAGAAGACTCAGAACTAGACAAAAGAGGAATATGGAAGGATTGAGTCTTGTGGTGGTAAACCATGGAAAGCCCTAAGTATGGGTTCTCACCCGCTATAAAGAGGAAAAAACTGAGAAACATGGGGAAAGTTTCATTTATATCCACCCCACTCTGCCTTGAGAAAGGAGGAAAAAAGGGGTCTTCCATTAGCATTATGGTGGGTCAAAGTGGTCCTTATCCTTTTAGAATCCAGATAAAAGTATCAAAGTGCGTCTGTAATAGTGGTCTGGGGCTCATTACTTGGTAGAGGAAAACAATAAAGAAAACTTTTAGGGCCCGTAAAGAGACACACTGTTGTACAAGCTAAAGGCTCTGTAGGCATTAAACGGCCTCTTGTACACTTTTCAGAAAGCTCTGCATTCCCTTTGTTTTTCCCTCTTGTTCCTCATAGTTTTTTCTGTATCTTCTTCTGTCATCTTTTCTGAATTTTGCTCTCTTATCTTGGCCAGACTTGATTCCTCCCATCTATTGCCGCATGGCCTTTCGATTGCCTTCATACTTTTCCGTAAGAGGGAGGAGCCACAATATTGTGACCAAATATCTTCAATGCACACAGCCATTTACTTTCTGCCAGAACATAAACATAACTGCAAATAGAAGAAGATAACTCAGAAAGAAAAATGAATAGAAACTTAAATGATAAATCTAGGCTCCATGTAATACGTAATTTCAGTAATATAGCAAAGTTGTGTATTGGCTGTATTGTTGTCACCGTGTCTTATGCCTTATTTATTTTTAAGGTTGAGTCTAATCTTCTAGTATAGCATCAGGATGTTATTTTTTCGTTATAGCTGGATTTACCTTTGAGCCATCTTCTATTTACTTGATTGTTAAGAACTAGCATCAATAGCTTTGTGGTTGTTATATAGGTTATTAGGTATGTTGCGAACAAGGGGTTCAGATGAATGTTAAACAAAAGAATAGGGATGTCAAGGATTGGTGGAATTTTATGGTAACCTTTGTCAACTATGAATTAAATCCTCACTTCTAAGCCCTAATAGAAATGCATGAAAAAGGAATCAGTAAAGTTACTTTCAGTAAATGTCACTAGAATTCTTTTTTCAGTTGTGGATTGTTTTGAACATAACACTTTGTTTTTGGGGTAACATAAATTATATGTTTTTTAATCCATGTTTTTGCTCGTCGCAAACGAAGCTGAATCAGCTTATAGACACTTCATTCTATCATGGACATAACAAACTCCCAAGGTTTGTGTTGAGCAGAAGCTCAACTGAAGACCTACACTTTAAGCACCAAAAAAGTTTAAATGAAATTCCTATAAGCCAACATTATTATGCACTTTTAGAACCTTAATTTAAAACCAAAAAGTTAAAAGTCTACAAGCTTATCTAATGCAGTTTTACCTTTGCCGACTCCCATGCTCTTTAATCCGCTGCAGAATTTAAAAGATTCAGACTTGAGATAATGGAAATCTCTTTTTTAGTTTTTTATTTTTTTAGAGGAAAGATGAAGGAAGTCTTTTATTTACCTAATTATTGCAAGGAAACATTGCAGGTCACTGGGAACCTGAAATTCTTCAATTGTATTTGATTATCTAAGATCAAAAACTTGCTTAAACTTAGGAAATAAACAGGATTTCTGGTTTAGTTAGACATTTGGCTTGAAATGCTTCTTGAGATGTAAATTTTAGTATTTCCTATCATGAGAAAATCTTGGATATCGCAAATCCCTTCATTCAGATGAACCAGTTTCATTTTAAATGTTCAAAGATTTGAAACTGTCAGAACATGGTTCAACTTAGATTGTTAGAATTGGAGAGCTACATTCAACACCTTGAAGTTGGCATAGTTTGGAGACTGACGATTTGATAAAAACCCAATTTAGAAATTCTTTGTCTTCGTTTTTTGTACTTTTGATCATCTTGCTTGCCCTCTCGCACAAAAGACTCCACACCAAATCCCACTCATTTATTTTGATGCATCAGTTGGTATTTCTCCAGTTTCAAGAACAGTTCACTGTAGTTGGCTATTTTGGTATCTTCTTTGCAAACTTTTTTATCATATGGTGCTTGATAACTAAAGTTCTTGAGAAGCATTTCACCTAGCTACCATATTCTAAGGAAGTTACGCTATTTTCTAGATTCTAGATATGAATCTCCCAAAACTCTTCCTTCAGAGTGAAGTTTTGGTATATCTTGGTTTCCCATTATTCTTTTGTTGCATTGTTGAAATTTAAAAATACAGCAAGGTTTCTGTGTCATGCTGTAAAATTTTAGGCACTATGTATTTGTATCATATGTTCTTTGATGTTCTTGGAGAACAATACTTACATCTTGCTTTGAACAAGATTAGCAGCTATGCATAGTCTTTTCTTACTACTGGCCAATTTATTTACAGTTGCGTGAAATTTTTACTTGCAGGTGGGAATACTAAAACGTGTACTTGAGGAGGTGGAAAAAGTGATGCAGGAGTTTAGGGGCATGCTTTATAAATCAATGGAAGATCCAAAGCTTGATCTTGCTGATGTAAGTTTGCTCCCATGCCTAATTCACTTTTACAAAAAATAAACAAGTTAATGTAATGTTACCTGATGTCTTACGAATGCTAATTGATAAAACCCTGTGTTGACTTTTCTTGAGCGTTCTTATAGGGGAACCCACCTAAGTTGTACATGGATTAGTTAATAAAAAAGGAAAGAAGGTTTTCATATATTATAAGAATCAGAAAACTTTTAAGAGAGGAAAATGATGGGACAAGTGACCTTCTATTTCTCCTTTTGCCCTAAGATTTCCTTGTTCATGACCTTTCTTATTGTAAATCTTTTTTTCCAATTTGTTTCATAACTCAGTATAAATTAATATCAAAATTTTGGATTCCTTGCCCTACTTTAATTCTACTTCTGGTAGGTATAATATGTTCCTTGTGCGTGTGTTTTAAGGGCCCCATGCGTCTTTCATTTAACTAGTGTTCTGTGCTTCTAGCTTGAGAACATTGCTAGGCTGTTGCTGGAGTTGGAGCCCGATTCAGATCCCTTGTGGTATTATCTTAACATTCAGGTACTTTATAATAGTTCTTTAAAAACTAGTTATGTATAAAAATTCTAATGCTGTTTCATCGTCTTGATGCTTGACATTTACTTAGCTAAGTGTTTTAAATTTCATTTCTTTTGTCAGAATCGCAGGATTCGAGGTTTGCTTGAAAAGTGCACTTTAGATCATGAGGCATGGATGGAAATTTTGCACAATGAGATCCGGGAAAAAGTGCAATCTGATGCAAGATGGAGGCAACTCCAACAGGACTCGAATAAATCTGTAAGTGCTTTATTTGTGATATGCTAGTGGTCTAGTTAATGCATTTGTACTGCCTATGGATTTGTAACTTGCCATTTACTTCTGTTAAGATTTCTTAAGAATCAATAACCAGATGGTAAAATCAAGATGGAAAGAGGGAGTGCCACATGAAAATAAAAAAGAACTATACATGCAGTACTATATGTACAATTGAGTTACTTGATCGAGTTACACTAATTTCAAGCATAAAATGTGCATTCACCTTTGAAAAACTATGCTCAAGATTTAATTTATTTATCTTTCATCATGTATTATTATTTTGTTTAAAATTAAATTAAAGTAACCATCTGTATGTTAATATGATTGTTACTCTTCTGTTTTTCCTATTAGATATATTGACTGGTGCTTGGTATGTTCTGTTTTATCCAGTTAGATGTTGATTCGTCCATAGGTGACTCTCTTCCAGTTGACTCACAGCTGGTAAATATGATGGGGGAAAAAGTGGATGCTTTAAGAGGAAGGTATATCTGCAGGTTAGCTGCTGTACTTATCCACCACATGCCGGCATTCTGGAGATTAGCGCTATCTGTGTTCAGTGGAAAGTTTGCGAAGGTATTACTTTGAATCAATCTCTACTGCTTTTTTAGGTTTAAAAGATGTAATGCTCAATATTTTTGGCACTGTAATGAGTATGCTTGAGAGATGCCCTTGGAAAGTTTTCATCTGCTTAGTATTTGGTTCCTTTATACTGTTGGTTTCTTCAAGCTGGAAGCTTTAGCTAATTTTACTTGACACATTAACCAAATGAAATTTTATTAGGAAGCTGATGATTCAACATGGCGTTGTCATCCATACGAAGTGCTATTCTATGGTGTACCTACGTTTGTCTAGAATTTTACATATCGAGGATCTTCTTCACACACAAGCTATGTTCTTATGTGGAACCACCAAGTTCCAAACTTCCTTGCCAACAGTGCTGACTCTTTCCAATTTATGAAGAAAAGAATTGAAGCAAAAGAGTCCCTTGTCGTTCATTTTTGCATTCGATATCATCAACTAACTTATCTAAAGTATCTTGGTAATTACAAGCAACAATTTGACCTTTTTATATGAGCATCACAGTTTATCAGGTCTTATTAATCTTTATGAGAGCTGCATAAGGGGCGTTTTCTTTCATGTGCTGCATATAGCTATAATCGTATAGGAAAATGGAAATATAAAAGTAAAATGTGCAGGATATTTCAAATCTATCATATAAATACTATTTATTGAAGGGTATAGTGAAGAGCATGATGTTTTGATTTAAGAAAAGATCTATGTTCTCACTGTTGATCTCCATCATGTTATGTATGAATGATAATAAAGTAGATGCTTCACATCATCAATATGTACAGAGGTTCCTCCTGGTGCGACATAACATTTTGATATGACTTTTAGTGCCCCAGCCTATGCTGACATGGATAGCCTGGTTTAGTTATTGTTGTTCATGTGCCACCTTGTTGTTATAGTTAAGTAACAGACTTGCAGAATAGAACAGTGCTAATATTTGTGGGAGGCTAATAGGACTTCTGATGTTAATTTCTTTACTGTATTAGTTGGTTTGGATATTATGATTTACAAGTTTGTTCTTCAATTGTCACTTGCAGAATTAGTTCAGTATGTAGGCATATCAAGAACTAGAGGTGGTCACACATTAAAAGAGGTTCATAGAATTGTAGTGAAGGATGTGAAAAGCTGTATATAGATAGAGTTTCATTTATGTCCATAAAGGAAAATACTGAATTTGTTTTCTTTCTAGTTAAGTCTTGTTTAGTACTCTCGGATATGCTAACTTTGCTTTTTTTTCTCAAGGTCACTGCTGGCAATACAGTTCTTGATTCAGAGACAAATGCTAAACCTGCTGCTAATAGGAGCGAGGATAAAGTTGGTGAGGTGAAATACTCAAGCCATTCTCTTGAAGAGGTTGCTGCCATGGTTCATGATACTATATCTGCATTTGAGCTCAAGGTATAGTAATTTCTCACATTTTTTGTTGTCAATTAGTTAACAAACCTTTTCTCGACTTACCTTTCCAAATTTGTTCCCTTTTTTATTCTTTCATATAAGTTGTTCATGGTTAGTCTTGGGGGAAAAAAAACTTAATGATGCTATCACTTCTCAAATTGATTACATAGCCCTAGCCATCATGCATTCATTTATCTTCGAGCCATCCTAGAATGATTCGTAATATTTGGTGGCTCACTCATTAAGATTTGTGTAGGAATACACTTTGGGGCAAGGTTCGCTGTATTGTACCGAATCGAGTGGTATGGGATGGGGCGTACCATATCGGTTTGGTACCGGTACATGGTACGAAGGTCGGTATAGCGAGCCGGCCCCGTACCATCCCGACACAGTAATAGTGCGGTGGCGGTATGGGGCCTGGTACCAAGATGGTGCACCTTGCTTTGGGACAATTCTTATTTCATCCACCAAACTTTATCTAAGATAATCTTGCCTTCTACGTTGAACCAGCCATGTAGCATCAAAAGCAAGTATATTTGTGGTGTTGACAAAAGAATGGAGAACAAAGGATTATAAGATGCTTGTGAAATATTGATGAAAGCATACTCCTGAGTTGTAATTTGGTTATACATGAGAGTAGTTATAGGGGGTTTTGAGTTCTTATATGTCACTGCGTTAGAAGGCGGCTTGGAATGGCTTGGAAAGGGTTAGCCTGTATGTCTAGTTTCAGTAGCATAAATAAAAAGTGTTGTGGTACATGGGATTGGTATGTATCAAAAATTGGCATGCTTAAAAAGCTATAAAGTATAGATATTGTTTATAAAGTGGAGGCGGTTTATTGGATCCGAATAACTCCAAAATGCAATTACTTGTAATGCCATATTTGAATTCAATATACGGGATCAAAGGCCATATTGGTTTGGATTTGAATATTAAGATACATGAAGAATACAACTGTTTAGTTAATATTTTTCTAAAATGTCGTGTCTTATTTCACAAGCTTTTTGAAATCTAAATTTGCATTTGGATGTCAAAATTCGGACATTTGGCTGTGCCCTGGCAACGTTAGTTTCAATGATTTTATGTAGATTGTGGTGCTTCGAGGAGATGTTTCCATGCAAATTGTGGCTGTAACTTGCATTATGGCTGCATAGATATTGATATGCCTTATTTCTTATTATTATGTATAGGCTTTGTATCCGCCTTTCGAATTATCCATGCACTTTTCCTGTCCCAATCACCACTTATGAGTGTACTGTCTTCCTGACATGATTGTTATGTACTCTGGATATCTACTGGAATTTGCTTTATCTTTGGAGTGCAATTATTATACAGTTCATTTTTATTCCTGTTGTTGGTAGGTACAGACAGGTAGATAAGTTCCTGTTTTGATGACAGGTCCACAATACATTTCGTGATTTTGAAGAATCAAACATTCTTCGCCCATTCATGGCTGATGCTATAAGGGAAATAGCTAAAACATGTCAGGCTTTTGAGGGGAAAGAGTCTGCTCCTCCAACTGCTGGTATTTACTATTCCTCTTGAAAAAGCTGTATGTTAGTAATAATGTAAAACAGGATATAATCTTTGAGTATTTCTATGATTCTACCAGTTAAAACTTTGCGCACCTTTCATTTTGAAATCACAAAGATTTATATACTAAGGCTCTGCTCATGGATGCGGGCAACAACCAAGGAGATAGTCAAAGATGAAACATGGGTTCCTTTATCTACTCTGGAAAGAAATAAGTCTCCATATGCAATTTCTTACTTGCCCTTGGCATTTCGAGCAATGACAACATCAGCTATGGACCAGATTGATGTGTAAGCTCATGCTTCTTGGATTCTGCCAATTGTATATGAATTTTTTTCATCACTGTGTAAATCTATACTTATGTTTGTGTGTTTCCTGTTATTTGTATTCATGTGTCTCTTGCGCCTTATTTCTTCAGAGACTTTCACATAGCCTTCCTCTTAATTACCTGCTATGTAGATTTCTCTTAGTTTATTGAGGTAGAAACCCATCAGTTGACTGCTCATGTATGATCTGCAAATGATAGCACTACAGGTAGAATAGAGCATGTTTCTAGAGGAGGTGGACTGAATCCAATGCTTCATAAGTTTGAGCTTTTCAGTGAATGAACACTTCAGATAGCTCATCTCATGCAAGAGATATTTACTTTGTGCATACTTGGGATTGTATTTCATTATCTCCCTTCATCTATACTATTTCCTACCTGGGTATAGTCTTCTTTTTTTGAGTATTAAATCATGAACATTGAAGATCATATAGGATTCAGAACTGGTTAACTTCTTTGATCTTTTTAGAAGCTCTTGAATGCATATGCAACTCTTTTCAGAAACCGGTGCTCCTTTCCTTGTTCTTTCTATGTTTTGGACTGAGTTTGAGTTTGGTTTGTGACATTTGTTCTGATTTTTTTTTTTTTGCAAGTACCTCCTGTATTTATTTTGATTGATGAGAATGACTCTGTTTGGTGCATTCACACATGCACCATTGATGTTTTACCTTACCGGGTATGGATGGCAGATGTGTGTGTGTGTATGTCCATATTTATCTATCTATGTGTGTGTGTGTGTGTATCCTGCAGCTGGTTGCTTATAAACATCAACGGTGAGGCACTAATGTTGCTGGAAAAACCATAACCACAATATCACTGTGATATCCACCACCATGTATGTATGTATATATCCTGCTGCAGCTGGTTGCTTATGAACATCGTCAATGAGGCACTGTGATATCACTGTGATATCCAGCACCGTAATTCCTGACTGACAATTCATTGGTCTTTTCTGCTTATTTTGGCTGCTGCTAACTTTGCTTTCTTGTCCTTGTCTTGTTTGTCTGCCTTCTAAGTAATGATGAGTTCTTGTGATAAATTTATGCAAATTAGTCTTTTTTATCATGACTTAAAATTAGGTATTAATTGCATGAGTTAATGATTGTTTAGTAAAAAAAAATAATCATCTAGAATTTTTTATCATTTCATAGTAATCTATATTGTAACTATGAAAAGGATTTTCTTCTTTATACTGTCTGGTACATTTGATTTTTCCACTCAACTTTTCTAGGTTATTTTTGAAAGTTTAACATATTTATTTTGTTACAATTTTGATTTTGAAATTGTAGTGCCCAAGGTATGCCGTACCGGCTTAAACCGGGCGGTGCAGGGCATAGCGTATTATACTGGTTCGGTACCGATGGCGTACCGACACTTGGTACGCAAAAAAAAAAATCTCTGCACCATACCGTACCGACATTGTGCTAGTGTGGCACTGGTACAGGGTCTGGTACCGAGACGGCGAACCTTGATAGTGCCACTTCTTGGAAAAGAAGACCCTTGATCTATGGTTCATCTAAACAAAGGCAGAGCAGCATTCCTTTAAGAATATAAGTTACAGTATTTAGTGCCTTTGGATTGATATTGTTTCTACTTTCTACCTGTTCAGTATGATTCAGAATCTGAGGAGTGAAGCAACTAAGTCAGATGACATTTTAGAACATGTTCAAGAAATTCAAGAATCAGTTAGACTTGCATTTCTCAATTGTTTCCTGGATTTTGCAGGTATGCTTAATATTGAATGCAGTAATTAAATAACTTGGTATTTTACATAATCAATTATCATCATGAGTATCATGTTCAATTTGTGCAAGTGACTCAGGTTATATTGAACGAATTGGTGGTGAAATATCTCAGAGTAAATCAAACAAAGAAAGCAATCACTTGCAGAATGGATATGTAGATGGTCTTGACGGAGAGTCATCTAGTATTCGTGTCGGTGGTGATGCTGCTGCTGATTCCCACAGAAAGCTGTTAATAGTTCTTAGTAACATTGGCTATTGCAAAGATGAGCTGTCACATAGCTTGTATGACAAGTACAAGCACATATGGCTGCAATACAGGTGTGCTTTTACAGTTAATCCCTTTCTCCTAATCATTTGAGATCCTTATGACTGTTTTGTTTTTTCTCCCTAGAAATTTCTTATGAGAATCTTTCCATAGCTTAAATCAAAAATTTGGGGTGGAAAGTACCTTCTACATTTGATGGATCAACCATGAATGTTCCTAATAATCTAGAATTTAAGCTCAGAGCAGTGAAAATCTGGAGAAGCTTTCTTACTAGGGACAAGATGGTATATATTTGCACTGTCCAGGGTCAAACCCTTGAAATAGAAGCATCTTCCATTTCTCATTAGGGAGTAAGCTGGCATATATTTCTCAAAACTACCATTGGAGTTTTCCTTAGTCACCCCTTCTTTTCTCACTTTTAGTCTTCACCTATATCTAGGGCACTTTCATGCAAGAAAATCTCAGTTGTGGTTTCCAAGTTGAGAAAAAGGAACCATGATTTCAACTTTCCTGTGCTCCTTTGTCGGTGAGATGGTTTCATTAGTTTTCAGCAATTTAAAGTTGAATAGAAAATAGTTAGTTTAACTCTTAAACAAGGTTAGTGGGATCTATACTGGGATCCATACTGATTGCTCGGTACGGTACCGTGTTGTGCCAACTCGCGGTCATAGTATGTTGAACCAGCTCGTATCGGTTGGTTCAACACGTACTGTATCGGTTCGGGCCTTGACTGGTACGACGGAGCCGTGGAAACCGGTATAGGGCCCGTAGATGCCGAACCCAGCTGGAGCCGGAGAGGAAGAAGAGAAGGAGAGAGCGAGTGGAGAAGGGAGGGAGAAGGAGAGGCCTCCGCCGGTGCCGCGGGGGGGGGGGGGGGGGGGCAGGGGAGCCCGCGGGGGCGCGGCGGAGGCTGTGGCCGCGTCCCCTGTTTCTTTCTCGGTTTTTTAATTTGGAAATTTTTAAGTGAAGTCGGCAAATCGCTAGCTGACTTCACTTAAAAATTCTAAATTTTTTTCCGCGGCGGATTTGCCGACTTTACATAAAAATCCTAATTTTTTTTCCGCGGCTGCGTCCTCCGTCGCGCCACTGGGGGCTCCGCCGCCCCCCTGTGGCCCTTCGTGGGCGGCGGAGGCCTCTCCTCCCTCTGTCCCTGCTCGTTCTCTCCTTCTCTTCTTTTCCGGCTCCGGCTAGGTGCATCCGCTTCCGCGGAAAAGAGCTGGTCGGTTAGGTATGCCTACCGGTACCGGTACGGTGTACCTCTCCCCACCTCGGCTCCCCTCCCCAGCCTCTGCCGCCCCCTTGCGGCCCTCCATGGGCGGCGGAGGCCTCTCCTCCCTCCCCCCGTCCCCCGCTCACTCTCTCCTATTCTTCTTCTCCGACTCCGGCCGGGCGCACCCGCTTTCGCGGGGAAGAGCTGGCCGGTTAGGTATCGGTTTAAACCGGTCCGGTAGGCGACCGGTACGCATACCGGTACCGGTACGGTGCACCTTGCTCGTGGTGCACTGACAAAGGGGAGATGGAGAGGGAGAGGGAACGAAAGAGAGGAAAAGAGAGAGGGAGAGAATGAAGGGGATTGGTGGGAGGGAGAGAGAGAGGGAGATGGAGGGGGGAGAGAGGTGCCGAGAGAGGGCTTTCGAGCCCCCTCTTCTCCTATCGTGGCGTAACGGAAGGGAGGAAAAGATAGAGAGAGGGGGAGAGAGGGGGGGGAGTGGGGGAGAGGGGAGGGGGAGGGAGAGGGAGGGGGAGGGAGGGAGATGGAGAGGGCTTTCGAGTCCCATCTCTTTCGGCCGAGGAGAGGGGGCTCGAAAGCCCTCCCCCTACCCTCTCCCCCCCTCCCTCCCCCTACTCTCTCCCTCCCCCTTTTTTAAAGTGAAGTTGGTAGCCCTAGTTTCGTTGTGGTTGGAGGAGAGGGGGCTCGAAAGCCCTCTCCCTCCCACTTCCTCCCTCTCCCTCTCCCTCTCTCTTCCTCTCTTTCCTTCTGCCTCTCTCCCACCATCGCCGGTTTCTCAAACTAAGGGGCAAAACCGTGCAGGTCCGCTCCCAAAACAACTTGGTACATTCCGAACTGGGCGGTTTGGGATGACACCGCCATCCATGCTCTTCAACAACATGAAGTCTCCACTGTTTTAGGTTAAAGTTTTGTAGAAAGGTGAAATCCAACACTTAATGTTGCAATGGAGAGGATTTGTTGTTGGAGGGTTTATCTTGATTGCTCATGAGAATCATCTAGTCACCAGCTTTTAGAGTAGTGGCTATGAAGGCAACAGGGGAAAACATTAACAGTGTCTTATCAAAGAGATGCTTCTCTGAAGAGAGAGAAATGTAGCTTTGCATTATTTTTTGAGAATAATTTAGCTCTTGAATTATAATTCCAAATAGCTCGACCAATACAGGAAGAAATATTCTTTTCATGGACTCCACTCAAACTCTATTTGTAATCCACTGCAAGTCCAAAGACTGTAAAATCCTTTCCTAAGAAAAGATAGAATGAAGACTAGATTGCTGAAATTTCGGATTCCCAGTCAAAATTACCTTTAAGAGACAGTCCTAATGGCTCCCAAACTTTCTTAACCTTACCTGTACCTAAGGTGGTTCTTTTAGGCTGTGCTTGGTTTGAGAATAAGAAAAGTCGAATTAAGATGGTTACTTCTTTCGGAATAGACATTTATGTTTTTATTTTGCTTGATGTTCTTATTCCCTGGCTTGGAATAACTTTAGAGCCGAGGGTATCCTTTATCATGTAATATAGAGGGAAGGGTAATAGATAATGTTACTCCAAGAGTAATGCTAACCTGACCCCGTGGGAATAGTTATTCTAGGAATATAAGCAGATTTGATGGATTAATAATTCTCCTAAGTTTGCAAGACTGCTTGGTAGGAATAAGGTCTATTCCTGCTTTACTTCCAAGTGAAACACAGGCTTAGATACAAATTCAAGTTGATCATATGACTTAGAAAACTATGAAAAAGATAGGTTTTATAATCATTCTAAAATTGCAAATATATCAAAAATCCTGCTAACTCCTAAATCTTCACTATCAAGGAAGTCTCTAGATATCTCCTAGCTCACCAAGGTATGGTATTTTTTTTAGGTGTTATGAGCGAGAATGGAACCTTACACTGCTCGTTGTCCTTGTCCATGATATGCTACTCTTCCTTCAAAATTTTGTACATGATTATATTTTCTTCTCCTCTCTTTTTTCCCTTTATTTCTTCTCCTCTCTTTTTCTTCATTCCTCTGTTTAGCTCTCTCATTTAGAACATTACAAACCCACTAAGGGGCCTAGATTCCTTCAGCCTAAGGCCTCCATGGTTGCCGTAACGAATTTGGGCTTTAGAGGGGATTAGAAGACTGATCCCACTGTCAATATGTCAAAGTGGCATTGGGATCAATAGAAAAATGAAATAAAGAATGAGTTACAACTTCATGATTTATTTGTCCCTACTACCATAAACCAATTGAGATGGTTTGCTTTGTACAATTAAAAAGTAAGACAGATGCAGTCAGGAGAAGGGTTTGATATGGTGTCAGAGGGTCAAGAAATAAGATAATACCTGAGCTATCATGTGCCTTTATGTATGTATGTATGTATGCAAGCACTTAGTTCATACATAGAGGGAGAGCAAATAAAAGAAAGTTGCACACTCCAATCCGTTGAAACTTACAATGAATCATATTACAATAATTTGCTTATTTTATGGCCATGTTGTGGAGCATGAACAATATCATAGGCCAGAATGTCGAATCTAGTTAACCTTAGTTAAAGTACATACACTGGTTATTACTCTGTCAGCAAATCTGTGGGTTATCATGGACTTATTGTTTTATATACTTTTTCTGGCCATTCTGACAGTTTGCCCTTATTTAGGGATAAGGATGAACAATATGCTGATATAAGAGACCTAGTAACATCTTTTTCAGCGCTTGAAGAGAAGATCCTTGAACAGTATACATTTGCAAAGGTATAGTGCGACATCCATCCTCTTTTGAAGTTTTTGTTTGGCTTGTTTATTCTTTGCCTTGTTTGTCACGTACCATGGTGATGACATAAAGATGCATTCGTTTATTTTCGAGAGAATTCTCTAAGGGCCTCTTTTGATGTTGGAAAATCTTATGATAAGATCTTTTGGCATCTGCAGTGCCTAATTTAATTAATGGACTTAAATCTTGTGCGATAATACATTAGAATAGTTTGTTTAAGATTTGTATTGTAAAGTAGATATCATAATCAACTAAAATGTGGGACAAAATGGTTAATTGTACTAAGAGGGTAGCTAAAGGCGTTCCAGGAGAGTTGAAAGGGAAAAGATATACAAATAAAGAAATTTGGGGTTAGAATAATGACGTGCAAGAGGTAATTAAATTAAATGGACTTGCTTTAAACGATGGCAAAAAAATAAATAATAACGAGATTTTTATAAGATATAAGGAGGCTAAAAATGCAAAAATGCTAGTGAAGCTACATATGTAGCATATGATAATTTATATGATAGATTAGGTACAAAAGAAGATGAGCATGAAATCTAAAACAGCTAAAGTTAAGAGGAAATTTGAGGATGTTAATCAAGTTAGATGCATTAAAATGAGGGCAATAGAATATTAGTGAAAGACAAGGAAATTAAAGAAAGATGTAGATATTATTTCGAAAAATTGTTAAATGCAGGTTTTACTAAAGCAATCTTCATTGAAGTAAAATTAGGGAGGAGTAATGGTTCTGTTAGTATGATTCATAAAAACGAAATCAAGATAGCTTTGAAAACTGAAAAGAATGCAAAAATGTAGGACATTAAAGCCAGATGGAATACTTATTGAGGTATAGAAAATCATGGGAGATATTGGCTTAAATTGGCTTGCTAACTTATTTAAATATTTAAAACCAAGAAAATACCCGATGATTGAAGGAGAGGAATTGTAGTACCTATCTATAAGAATAAATGTGATGTACAAAATTATTCTAATTATCAGGAAATTAAGCTTGTGGGTCATTCTATGAAATTATGGGAAAGGGTAATTGAACAAAGATTATGGAAAATAACAACTATTTTAGACAACCAATTTGGCTTAATGCTTGAAAGATCAACAAAGGAGGCTATTTTTTTTACTCACTCAGTTGATAGAAAATTTGGAGAAAAAGGAAAAGTCTATTAATGGTCTTCATTGACTTGGAAAAAGCTTATGGTAGGATACCAAGAAAAGTAATTTGGTGGGCTTTAAGTAGGAATAATTGTACATAAATGGCATATTGAAATAATTGACGACATGTATGCTGGGGCATTGACAAGTATTAGAAGTTGATGAAATACAACAAGTATATTTTTGGTTATTATAGGCTTGCATCAAAGATCAGTGTGAAGCCCATCTTTTTTTACACTAATTGTGGATGAACTTACCCCTAATATTCAGAAAGGTGGACCATGATAAGTGTTATTTGCAGATGATATTGTGTTAATTAATGAAAAGAGAACTAGATTAAATACTAAATTGAACTTATGAAGGAACATATTAGAGGATGAGGGCTTAAATATTTGTAGAACAAGGATAGAGTATGTGGAATGTAAATTAAGCGAGAATGGAAATGAAGATGTGATGCCAAATTAAGATTGATAATCAAGAGATACTACAAAGTGATCATTTGCATTACCTTGGATCTATCATACAAAACTGCATGAAGTTCTTCAAAAGTTATGCACTTTCTATTTATCCATCTACCTGTCCTGCCTTTGTTAGAAGGAAATCTGGAATAATATTTTTTGAGTACCCAGAAATCTCAGAACTTGTTTCTTGTGCCTTACTATTGCCTTTAGTGCACAGGGCTATTTTATATGCTCCCTCCCTCCCTCCCTCTTTCTATCTCTCTCTCTCTCACACCTAACCTACGTATATGTATATGTGTGTATGTGTATTTATGTGTAGTTGCCAAATATATCTTAGGTTTATGTTGTTTAGCTTTACACAACTGCCTAATTCAATGTTTTTCTGTGTATCAATCAGTCAAACTTGGTTAGAACTGCTGCTTTAAATTATCTGTTGGATTCTGGGGTTCAATGGGGAGCAGCACCTAATGTGAAGGTAAAAAAAATGTGGAAAATATGATGGCTAGTTTATTCATATCTTTTATCTTTTGAAATGAATATCTACTATAAAGGAAAGCTTGTTTTCCTTCAGGGTTCTTATAAGTTGTCTCTCTGGCAGGGTATTCGAGATGCAACGATCGAGTTACTACACATCCTTGTGTCTGTGCATGCAGAGGTGTTGCATAATGTGTCTATCATGCAGGATATACTCTCCATATATTTTCATTATTTTTTTCTGTTAAGAAATAAAATAAAGGATAGAATTCCTGTGATTAGAAAGTGGAAAAAAACTTAATGGATGTGTAAAATGCTGATTCTGTCAAATGCAGAGGTTTACTTTGTTGAAGTATACCATTGCTCTGGGCCTAAATTTACATGTCTTTGTTGCCTGGCTTTTCTTTTTTTGGTGCTTATAGTTGCCAGTTAGCTGTTCCTTATAAAGGGAATATGTGTTTGAGAGACCAACTTGAGTTTATTTCACAGAAAAACAATTAGGATGCATGCAAGAAACATCCTAAGTTTCAATACAAGGAGTTAACAACAATGCCAGATAACGGTGAATATGGAGTAGCTATCAAAAAATTTCTAATTCCTTAAAAGTGATGTTCATTGCGTTCTCTTCCCAAAGATCATCTCTTATTTCTGGACCAGTAAATGTTATCTGCTTTCTTGTTTTGCTTCCTTTACTGGTTTCTGTCCTGTCGACAATGAATTTCCAAGGTCACAAACTTTATAAGAAGTGCAGGAATTTTATAACTTCCACTATTAAGTTTTCAAGGAACCTGGATACTATGTTAAGGGGTTATAAGATCTGACTCAAAACAGTTTCATCCCAGTCAACTGCTAAATGAAGAACTCTGATGTCTTCATGCATTTGTATGTATGTGTAGGCAAATAATGAGATTGCAATGTCTTGCTTAATTATATTTATGTAAGTTGCAGCATCTCTTTCAGAATTTTGTCGATGGTAGCATAATGTCTTGATGAATAAGGTCTGTTATTAATATTGGATAATAATACATGAATTTTAGTTGTTTCTGAACTTATAAAAATGTAACAGCCTGATGTCCTGAGATTTGGGTTTCTTTTATGCTGGATGAGCAAGGCTTCCATCCATATCAAAATTAGTTGATGGGTCTTGTTTTCTGTCGGTTGGACCAGTATAATCATGATATTGCTTATTGCAGGTATTTTCTGGTGCTAGGCCATTGTTGGACAAGACTTTGGGAATTTTGGTGGAGGGCTTAATTGATACATATCTCAGCCTTTTCCATGAAAACAAAACTAAAGATCTTAAATCATTGGACACAAATGGCTTCTGTCAGCTCATGCTTGAGGTGAATATGTTTCTCTTTGTCACCGTTTACTTGTTAGGTTAATTGTATCAATATTTTATGCTTTTGGAACTGTTGCGGGTGTGTAGCCACCTGAGTACTAAGAGGGTCTGGAACTCTTTTTTAATGATCATCTTTACCTGCAGCTTGATTATTTTGAAACTGTTTTGCACACATATTTCTCGCTGGATGCACATGAAGCATTGAAGTCTTTACAAGGCTTATTACTAGAAAAGGCTTGTGAGAGTGCAAATGAGTCTTCTGAGAATCCAGGACACCACCGCCGTGCAACTCGTGGGAGTGAAGATGCCATGTCCGATGATCGGCATCAAGGACCTACAGTGCCCCCAGATGATTTAATTGTAAGATTATTCTTTACTCTCTTAATGAACTTAAAAAGTTTTTAGGTTTAATGTTGTTCTCATTATAGATATGATGCCTGATGTGAAATCTTACTGATGTACCCCTTCTGGACAACTATGAGAGTTGATTTTTTAGATCTTTGTTTGAGGGCTAATTTCAAGAAAATTATTAATCATAAGATATAGGAAAGAAACTAATTGTAACTCTGTTAAAAAAAAGAAAGCTGCTACTGTTTTCAAGACTACTCTGGAAGCCCAAAACTTAACTACTCTTTGTAACCATAGGGTATTTGTGAGGGGTTTTGTTATGTCTGCAGGTGCTATGTTTAATAATGTTCATAGCAGGCATTCTTGATCTAAGCACCGAGAACATCTTTTCAACAAAAATGGTGCCTGAAAATGTAGTTGTGCCTTACATGCCAAGGCTGCTGTCCCTAAATTGGTAATACCCAAGCTTTGCATGCTAGTATTATCCTTGGTAGTTAAATCCAAACATAAAAATCAAGAGGCCGCATAATGCTCTGCTTTTCAAGTGATGACTCTGTCGTATTCTTAAAAAAAAAAAGAAAGATCAGTGAGAGTGACATTGCCCTTGAGATTGTTTTGTGAGGGTCAAGGTCCATTGAACAGGTACTGAAACCCACGCCGGTCAGCTACTGGTTCGGTACGGGGTGAACGAACCGGGCAGTTCACACTGGTTCAATAGATCATGATCCAAGCCTTTTAAAGAGGAGAGGGGGGGGGGGGGGGGTGCGAACCAAGCGATCCCCACTGGTTCCACTCCGAACTATCCGGTTTGGGGTGGTTTGGGAGGGATTTTGAAATTTAGGGCTGAACCGATCCGGTTTCCCACTGATTTGGCATACCTTGGTGAGGAGTGTCATCTTCATTTGGTTTTTGCTATGGAAGTAGTTTCTTCTGTTGTATTGTATCTCATGGTTTTGTGATGGGCATTATCCTCATTTGGATTTCATTATGGAAGCAGTTTCTTCTGATGTATTATGTCAGATCCAAGGTACACTGTTTCAGTAGCAGCGAGACTACTGAATCTGCTTAGGTACGATCGGTGATAAATACAGAATTTTGTAGTACTTGTGTGCTCTTGCTGTCATAATTCCATACAACATTCTTTGCAAGTAACATTTGTATTATTATTATTATTGTGGTTGGAATATGCATTTAGAAATCATTTGAACTTCTCTTGGTGCAACAGATTTCACCATCCTCCACAGTGCTGATTATGGATGTCATGGTACTTTAAACTTTCCATTTATCTTGGTATAAAACTATAAATACTTAATAATGTTTTTCAGGCACTTGCACAGCAGTATAGTACCGAACTTCTCGAAGGTGAACTAGAGAGGACTCGCTTAAACATAGCATGCTTCCTGGAATCTTCGCTGCGGCCTAGTTCTGCCCCAGGATCCACAAAACCTACTTACCCTTCCTTCCAAGGACCGGCTGCTTCTCCAAGATACAGGAGGCAGCAAACAGTAAATTCTCCAGCAGTCTCTCGTAGACGCAGATGAGTTGATGGGAAGAAAATATGCCATCTGTTGTTTTTGTCCTCCCAGTTTTTGCATTTTCAAAATGTCATTATTACTGTTGGTTTTCTTTTCCTGTACATTGGGTAAATTATTGGGCCATTCTTGGGTGTTTGGAGAATTTTCTCATTGGTTGAGAGGTGGTGCTCTGGTGAGCCTTCTACTTGTATATTTTTGCAAATGTAGAATTACATTGATTTGAATTTGGATTACGATGAATGCTAGTACTTTTGGATGAAGTTACAAAAACAATGGCGGGCCCATGCATATCAGAGAGCACCGGATAAAGAGACTGTTTGTCTCAGTAGTGGTGCATATGCAGGGTTTGATTGATACAGAGACTGATGAGATGTATGTCATCAAGATTAGGGGAAGAAAAGGGATACTTCATGCAGCATTATGCTGCCAAAGAATGTGCTGTACCTGGAGGATAATTATAAGATTAACCTTTTCACTTCAGAGTAAGCTGGAGAGGTCATAGATGCTTGATATGCGTCAAGTATTTCATTTGTCTCATGTTCAACCATTATATTTGTCTTAACCTGCGGCTTATGCAAAATTCTAGGCCAACTGATGGTAGTGATACCCCTTCAGTTACAAATATCAGGAGCTCAAGTATTTGAATCTTGAGTGGTGTTATTCTTCGAGATTTCGTCCCAAATACAAGTGTGAAAATGTTGGGTTCAATGTTATAAGCAGCCCCTTGTTCTTTAAGATGGAGGAGTTTTAAGGGGGTGGAACTACCCCCTGGTCTACAGGTTGGGAGTGTCATCGATGTCTCTCTCCTAGTCTGAAGGGAGGAATAGTAGGAAAAGAAGATGAATAACACGGCGGACTCTTAGTTTTCAGAGGATCTCTGTTCTAGTCTAAACGATGGTGCTGCACAAAAGGTGGACGTCTCTGAGGCATTTAGGATCTCTGTTCTAGTCTGAACGATAGTGCTGCACAAAAGGTGGACGTCTCTGAGGCATTTCTGATGGGATTGGAGATCTTATTGATTTACAGGCATAATTAGGGAAAACAACACAAAATATGCATTTAACGCGGCAATAGTTGTAATTTGAGTAGCCTAATTCTCAAGCTTATGCAAACGCGGATGAAATGAGGCAGATTAAAAGTTGAGAACTACTTTAACAGGCTACTATTTTTTCAGAGACGGTTCGTGGACACACTAGTTGTGGACGTTCATCTGCACGATAATGGATGAATCGCAGTGCATGATACTCGTATATTCAAGAATATTCAATTATTTATCGTTTTGTACAAAGTTAGCAGGTCTCCATGATGTCGGCAACGTTCGTGCGTTAATGGTTAAATGCGTCCTCGAAAGAAGTCCAATTATTCATGGAACACTGAATCAGAAATTTCACATGGAGCGGCAGTAACCAGCCGGCTATAAATAGGCCCCGAGAAAAATTTTAGTGCAACGTTCCCTAAGTGGATCTAATTAGTCTCCGGGTTCCGTGTAAAAAAGTCTGAAATCTGCATGAAAAAATTATGAAAAGTTCCATAAAAGGTTAATTAACTATTTACCAGTCCCTACGTCACGGGTTCCGCATAATATTTGCCGACTTTGGATAAATTCCGGGTAACTTGATGAAGGGTCCTTTTTAAGGAATATAATTTATCTACCGGTTGAGCTACCGTCTGAAAAGAAGGTTCGGATCGTACCTAGAAATGATTGACCGTTGGATCGCTTTTTGCACAGATCTCAGAGCGCTCCGAATCTTTCGTTCGCCTCCATAGATTACAAAACAGCTGTTTCGTCATCCAACGGTTGACGTCGCGATGGATCCTTCTTTCAGGCTTCGGATTGTATCTTCGGATTGTGTTTGTTAACTGCAACAATTGTTGATTGGAATGACAGAAACACGGGTGAGCTGTTGGGTGATGCTAGACGTATCCAGGATTATTAAACGCTGTTTGTTTGCATAATTAAAAAGTTGAGCCCGGTAGCTATTATTAATCTTAGGTGGTGCACGTCCACGGCCTCTCTTTGGCTCAAGGTAGGTTGGTTTCAACATCATGCGGCATATGAGCTTGCTGTCATTGTTCAACTTTAGAATTCCTTTGCCATTTACTTTGCACCATTTATTGAATACTATAGTTGTGAGGACCCGTGCATGTATGTGTTTAGTCCCACATCGTTTATTCGTTGGATAGATCTTGGGTGTTTTTACATATTCAAGAAATCCAAATAATATCTTAGGGCTAGCCATTTTAGGTGAGATCCTAAGTTGTTATAAATGATGTTAGAGCGAACCAAGCCCATAACTTATGTAGACTGAGGGATACTGTAGCATGGATCTATTAGAGCTGACCACGGACCAATCGTGGTACTTATGATTAAATTTGAATAGATTTGAACCCTTAGTCTAACGAGAATGTTAGAGCTTAAATGGAGAGAGTATGTGAGGACCCATACGGGCAAAGTACGTGGAATCGACCGAACCGACGTACCGGTCGGTCTTCACCGGTACGTCGGTTCGGTACCGGTTCCACTTAAAAAAAAAACATGTGTTGACGTGTTCGGCCATAGAGTGGCAATAAATGCCACTCTGTGGCATTAAAAGCCCCTCGCGTGGGCTCGCTACCTCGCGTGGAGAGCCCATGCGGGAAACCGCACGCGAGCGATTCCTTACGCATGGAATGCGCGCAGGCGCGAGTGGGGGACGCGTTTCCCCACTCGTGCTCGCACCCTTGTGCGTGGGCCTCTCTCTGTTTTTTTTTTTCCCCTCTTCTCCTGTTTTTCTTTTCGACCTTTCTCTCTTTGGGGTCGGAACCAAATTCTGTGGCTGTACTAGCACCGGTACAGTACAGGCTGAACCGGTCGGTTCCGACCGATTCAGCAGACCATGTGTGCGGGCATGTGTTTAGTCCCACATCGATTATTCGTGGGTAGGTCTTGGATACTTATATAGAATCAAGAAACCCAAATAATACCTTCTAGCTATTTTTTTTTGGTGAGGTGGGTTGTTACAAATGGTAGTAGAGTGGACTAAGTCCATAATCTATGTGGATTAGGAGATACTGCAGCATTGATCCATTGGAGTTGACCATGAACTAAGCATGGTACTTGTGATTAGGTTTGAATGGATTTGAATTCTTAGTTTGACGAACACGTCAAAATTTAAACGGAGAGAGTATATGAGGATTCGTATGAGTGTATATTTAGTTTTATATTGGTTATTCGTTGGATAGATCTTGAATATTTATACAGAATCAATAAATCTAATTATATATATATATATATATATATATATATATATATATATATATATATATATATATATATATATATATATATATATATATATATATATATATTATATATATATATTTGTGGGGGTGAGGTCGTGGATTGCTGCAATAGTTGAGTCCAACTTACCATAAGTTTTTATACCACTTACCATAAGTTTTTTATCCTTGAAATGCAGGCCTCCAGTCCAGGCCCAGTTGTCCCTCAAGAGGTGGTGTCGGCGTCCGTTATCTTCTCGAGAAGGTGGCCACACATTGGACAGAGCTGCTCCATGTACCTGTGGAGGCTGGGTTTTTGGACCGTAAACCTCTTCGGCCGGTGGACCCAGTCTTTTGGAGCTCAACATTCCGTAGGTTTACCGCACGGTGCTGAAGCCCCTGGTGTCATCTTCTTCGGTCAACCGAAGTTTTCTTATGGTTGGAGAACAATGGCTGCTTTGTTCATCTGGCCACCATTTTCTTGCCGCAATGCTGCAACGATGAGGCACTTCGAGGCGAACCGATCCACCCAACTGGGAATCAAGAGCCCCAAGGGCAGAGACTACCCATCGGGGAAGAGACCGAAGTCAGCCTTTGCTTCAGCAACAACAGCACCGACTGCTGGACTACCGGATGATGCCACTGGCAACCAAGGGGTAGACAAACAACTCCAAGGAGATTACAAGACAGCTGAAGAGATCAGATCGGCACTCTACCAGAAATTAGAAGGTAATGTGAATTACTACAAGTCTTTGGTTTTGTTTCATGTTGCTCTGCTGTCTATATATATATATTCCATGATAGAACCACAAGCGAGTATGTATCTCTTTGTTGAAGCAAGATGTGTGATGGCAATGGTGATAATGGTTCGTCATGAATTTAAGGTGTTAACAGAGGGATTTTTGGAGTCCCATCTGCAAAGAAATTGGAGATCGAAGGCCTGGTGGAGCTACTGGAGTCCCAAAACCCCACCCCTCAGCCAACTGATAATCTGTTAGATAAGGTATTCCAATGTCATCTTCATGTTTGTGACACAGGTAACTAAGTGAAGTCATCCAAATCTTTTATTTTCTTTTTGTATAGCTCGAAATGTTAGATGTAATCTTATTTGTCCAATCAGAAATGTTAGAACCAAAACCAACAATATTTTTATGGTCAGTTTTATATATCTTTCTTCATCACTCATTTCAAGTTAGGGCTTTATTTTGGTTGCTCCTCATTGTCTTCATTAATCTTTCGCCTTGCTTTCCAACACTGATTTGAGTGCCTCTCTTTTTCAAAGGGCTCATCATCTTTGCTTCATGCGCTAATACCAACACAGAATTCCTAGGTTTCTCTGACAAAATCACCTCTTGATATTATTGTCAACCTCCTGTTTCTCTGCACTATCCATAATACATCCGCTCCCAGAATTTTGATTCAAGTAGCATCATGAAGTTTATTGTGATTCAAGTTAGTTTCAAAGGCATCTAATGAACAAATTAACACTTTACAAATAATTCTTCATCTCAATCTCCTGTAATTTTCACAAGCAAGTACTAATCAAAATTAGCCTCTTCTACAAGCATCAAGTTTAGATAAGTTTGTGTTCTCAAATAATCCTGCAGTTCCCCAAACAACTGAGCTGCTGAGCTAACAAAAAGCAGACAGCTACTTCCATAAAAGCAACCATTTTGATACCTGAAAAATATACTAATATGTATGAAGTTTACCTACTGCTTCTCAGACAGTGGAGTCTTGATTGCTTAGCTGGATTGAAAATTTTATGCATAAACTTTCTGTTAAAGGCAGTTCGATGAGATCTTGGATATTTTCCAAAGAAATTAAATGCAGATTGAGCAAGTGTACTTGCAGGGACCTTACCTGACAAACAAGTAGATGGTAATTGGGAACTGAACAATGGAATTCCTTTTCATACTGAGCGAGCAAATTGTTGACCTCATGTATCAACTTGGGGACCAATTTCTTGTTTGAAGTTTAATCAATTTAATCATATTTATGATTGCTCCGGTAATACATGCTAATACTTGGGAGAAAACTAGGTGGATGGATGCTGGAAGCTTGTTTACAGCACAATTACAATACTGGGGGCTAAGAGAACAAAGCTCGGATTGCGTGACTTCATCACTCTTGGTGACTTCATGCAGATAATTGATGTTGCAAAGGTGAGATCCATTCTTCTGTAGAATTTGTAAGCTCATCACATTAATCCAACAAGTAAAAGAAAGCCTATCATGCATGCATAAATATTCGGGCTCCGCATGTTGGCCTGACTGAAGTTATCACAATAGTATCTCGGGAGAGGCTGTCCATTGTGTTGCACCGTATATATTTGTGCTGGTTGCCTCCTTTATCTGGGAAGAACTCATCTAAAAATTTTGGGGCATTTACTTATAAAATAGAAAAATCTTTAATGGAAATTTTACCTCAAAAAAAAATCTTTTAATACATTGAAATTTTGTTATAAAAAAAATATTTTTTGCAGTTTTAAGTATGTCGCACCACTTCATTACATGGACAAAGACAAACCCACCCTTGATATCCTCCTAATCGGTTGGGTATAGTAATGACTAGGTGCAAATAAGTGCTTAAACATTGATGTATTATTTTATTCAATACTAAATTGTTATATACTTATATCACATTGCAAAACAGCACAAGTGCTTATGCAATGGCACGTAAAGCAGAGCTAATGGCAATGTTCCAAAATTGGTAGAGGATGTATTGTGTCTAATGTTATAATAATGTAAGCAAAAAAGCCATAATCTTCTGTTATTGCTTCAAGTAAATGGAAAATTTAACTTCAGATTCTCAATACTCACAGGAAAAGGCAGTCAATGTGATTGAGTTTAATGTGAGGGCATTCAAGTTGCTGACAGGGCAGCTGACAATTGAGGCATCCTACAAGATTGTGTCCAAAACTGTGAGACAACTCCCATCTTTCAAACTCTAGACTTACAAGGAGTTCGTGATCATGAAATTACTTCTCAAGTTCATTGTTGCATCTGTTCTGTCACAGAGAGTTGACATTAAACTTGAGAACTCAAGCATTACTCCGGATCAGGTAAAACCATCTGCAACCACACCACAGAGAACTCTTTTCAGATGACTAAAAGCTTTATCCTCCTGACTGATGCTGACGTGGGGATACCACAGTTGATGAGTATTTTTCAGAAGAATTACGATCTTCTCCTTGCCATTTTCAATCCAGAAGGTTGGCTTGAAATAACGTATCCTCTTTACAATCTTAAATCTAAAAATCCAACAATATGCCTATATTAGATCATCTTCTGTTAAGGAGGAAAAAAAAATAGTTGTCCTTTTGATATGGATATCCTTTTGCGCTTTTTTGTCTTCTCTAAACATCATTAGATATGTTGACGACACCTTGCGGATTGGGAGGGATGACAAGGGCAACATTTTCATCTTGGAGAGGACCGAGCAGGCAAGAGTCTGAGCTCGTGAACATTGAGCTCAGCTGCACTTCATCCATGATATAACATTACCAAAGCAGTTCTTGGATCAACAATGTTTAATGTGAGCTTACATTTTAGAGGAATATTTACAAGTGAAGAATATAATAGAAAGATGTAGATCTTGGGCATGATATGGCGTACTTTGAAATTAAACTCATTCTGAATTCCTAAATGTTTATTTGTTAACTGTTGCTTATCATTGAGGGGCATAAAAAAAAGAGAAGAATCAAAGGGAAAGATGTTTCTCCAGGGCATGGAATTGTGTACTGCAAAATGAACCTTCCATTCGAATTCCTAGATATTTATTTGCCTGCAGTTGAACATATGTTGATTGCATGCATGACAGTGTAATGGTAGCACTGCAACAAATACCACATTTGACCACAAGCCAACTTATCCAGTGTTTGTTTTGAGAAAGATGAAGGTCTGCATCTCACAATAATAAATTATTACAGTGCTTATGAATTAGGGGCAAATCTATGACTACTTGAGTTACATACGCTATTGATAGTTGAAATTACTCATTATTGTGACAGTTGAGCTCAACTGAAAAGCAGTTATTCTAATTTCAATATCACATATCCAGTTCTTCAGTAGCCTCAATTGATAGGCAGCCAAACAGGCCCTCAATCTGATGAGGCGCCTAAAGCCTCCCAGACGAACCCGCAGCAAAGTGACAATGAAGAGGTGCTGCTCCTGGTTCAAGCCTAAGTGTTTTCAATTATTCTAGAACTTGAGGCCTAAAGATCTGATCGAATAATTCTTTGGCACTCTTAAATAACACAACATCAGAAGGGCACACCCTATCAAAAAACACAGGAAACAAAAGTCCCTTAGACACAAGGCATACAAGACCTCTTATGGCAGGAGAGATTTATGGATGAAGATATGGCCACATTAAAAAAGACTTAGAAAACAGTAACAACCCAACCTGATAATATAATTTAATTCATTCAACCAATCAACAGTCGTAACAAGGATGCTTAAAATTAAACATGCTTATCACAGATAATACAGATATTCATATCTGTTTCCAACCTAACATATAGATGATTACAATTTCGAGAACTTGCAGTTGGTTGTCATCCAAAAGGGAAAAGGACAGTAACACAGCAGTCAATATTGGAGACACAAAGTCCACCAGTGACCTCTCACCATTGACCTAATTCTACAGCTTGATCATGCTGTCCTCAGAGGTGGAGAAACCAGTATGACTCCATCTCCTCTAACGAAAAGAAAGGGCACAGTGCGCCTGGTGGTCTGAAAGAACGGTTGATAAGAAAAATCAGAAATCATGGATTTACTTCAACAGAAGCAATGATCAGTAACTTTGTAAATAATCACCAAGAAAACAGGAACTAAAATTAACTGTTGATGTCAAAATCTGGTAGATTATCAAGAGCTTCAACAAATAGGTAAAATTAAAACATTTTTTATTTTGCTCACTGAAAGGCTAGCATATAATGGCTAAAATTATTTAAACTATATAACCATTCACATTGTACAAAGGCTTGAGTACTTGTTGGCCAAGATCACAGAATAATAGCTATAGCTTCCTTCTGAACAGAGAAGTCACCTTTCTCATCCAGCAAAACTACAGGACGTATCAAGATGATTGCTTCACAATTCAGCTGATATTGCTAGCCACATTGCTTGAAAGTCTCAATGCTTTTGTAATTCTAAGAAAATAGACAGATTTCTTCGTTAAGTGCCGAATAATCTTGGTGTCTGACTCCAGCATTTGTTCCAAACAAGAAGTTACCAAGGTTGAGGGTGTTTCAATAGCTATTTCCTTCTCCACTGAATACTGACCTCTTCTATGATATGTAGTCCAGGTATTTCCATACAACCACATACATCAATCTAAAGCAGATCATGAAGGGCCTAAAAACTTACAACTTAATCATTAATTTGGATCGATTTTGTTAGGATTAGTTTCTAACCAGATTCAATTTAAACAAATATGAAAACAGAATGTTTCATAAACATGTAGTGCAAATCTTTCTATACAATCACATACATCAACCTATAGAACATCATGAAGGACCTAGAAATCAACTCTTAAAGCACTAATTTGGACCAACCTTGTCAGGACCATCATCAAACCGATTGGTTTAAACAAATCTGAAAATGGCTGGAACATCTCATAAACTTGATCGCCCATGACATTTAGTTGATCGACAAAGTTCATTGAAAAGAAGGACAACAATAATAAGAATTGTAGAAAACACCAATAAAACCAAAAAACAAGGATCCGAGCAAGCTTTACAAAGATCAATACCAATGACTATTCCAATACACTACTATGAATAGTTACTTATCTCTCGCGACAAAGTCAGCTTCACAAAGCCAAAAAGTACAAAAATTGATTTTGCTTACCCTGACAATCTCTTCATAAGTTTCATCATCAATCTCTACAGTAGTAATTATTTCTTCAACATCCCCAAGTATCATATTCAAGTGCTGATCATATGCCTGAAAGCAGAGGAAAAATCAGTGTCTACACAGTGCTAACTTAAGATGAAACAGATATTAGGTCACAATCTAGATAGTCAACAAGCAAATGGACGTTTGAATATGACCAAAGCAAAGGCAGCCTTTTGAATAATTCTAACATGCCAAGATACTCCTTCAAATTTCTTTAGAAGTGCTGGCAGTCCATGCAACGAAGAAATTGCGGATTGAGCAAGCTATGAAAATAAATGCAGTGGATATATAATTTAAGTAACATATTTAAAATGAGGAGAGATTTTAAATGTCAGTGATGTTTCCTTGAAGATGCCACAATAAGGCAAATTGTATCTGGATGGAACTTCACTGCAAATATGTAGGATTTGTTGCACATAGATACCATGGTATAACAACATCTTCATACATCATCTGACATCAACATGAAAATCACAATATTTTCACGTTTTAAACAGGATGTAGAGGGAGAAAAAAAAGCACAGCTGAGCACAAAAGCAAGAGCAATTTAGCAAGGGTGGAATTTGAAGACAAGTGGTTAGGTAATGCAATTATCACTTCAGCATATTAAAAGAAAAAAATCCCTTAAAGCTACTTTCTTTTCTATTAAAACAGCAGGTTTGACTATCATGTGTTTAACATTTACTTCGCTTTTTTGAGAAATAAATGGATATAATTATATAAACATGTACAATTGGTGCCTTGCAATCACCAACCAATATACTTTCATGGTTCGATATTCTGGTGTTCTAGGCGTAGAGGGACCACATCAATGCAACCAATGAGAAGATTGATTCATTTGGACCAGCATGAGGGTCCAAATTCATTGCATCGCTAGAATCCATGTTGTATATTCGAAGTAGATTGACTTTCTTGCTTCTCTCATGGAACTCATTTCCTAAAATGGTGATATCATTATCACCCACTCTAGCGAAACCATTCATCAGAGCCACTATTAACCATACATCATTGAGGCATATTCTCAAAAGATGTATATCTAGAGCCTTGGTAATAGTGGCGTGGTTTGGTAATACACATGTGTATAAATATAATTCTAAAGAAAGGTAAAACTTAAAGAAAAGAAGAAACTTACTGCCAATTATTTTTCTAATAAAAAAGGTAGTCACTGTAAGACTTCTGCATTCTTGTAATCATTATAGCTACTATTGTCTGGAGCACCTGGTAGATTCCCTCTGCTGGTTACTTCCTCGACATATAATGGACTAAACGTGTATAAAGTACAGGGTTAAAGGAGATTAGAGTTGAAGAGATACACTAAGCTCACTGAGTTTCTTTTGTGGACTCCCTGTAACTGTTTTTGCTTCTCCATTATAGCAAGAAATTGAGGTGTCCTCACTGCACTCATGCTCCATATCTGGTGCGGAATTCAAACCGTGGTGAGCGTTTATCCACCCTGATGTCCCTAATTCCTCATGATTATAGTGCATTGGCTTTCACCCCCGAAGGGTTTTCCGTCCAACTTTCAATCTTAGGTTTGGTTCGGTTTCAACAAACCCGAACAGCCTACCCGTACTAACCACAAGGTTTTCCTTTTATACGAATACTATTTGTTCCCATGATTCTGCTACATTATTGGCCCATGAAACTGGTTTTACCCTTACTAGGTTCCAAATCACTAACGTTAAAAAAGTTTTCTTCTTTGTTTCCAGCAGTATGGTCTATATCTCCGATCGATTCTATCAACTAATCGAGCCAACGGGTTCAAACCCTAGAACACCCTATTTCTTATCCCATTAATCAAGAAAAATGGAACAAAAGAAAATTTTTCCCCCGGAAATACTCGGGCAAGATCAAGAATCCACGGACGAAACATGCCCGAGATCGTGGAGACACAAACGATCAAAGGAAAAGGATTTTACGAATTATACGGACAGCTGATTCTGGGGTTTTGGCAGCGAAAAACGAACAGATTTTGGGGGAAAGAGATCTGGTAAGAGAGGTAAGAATGAGATTACGTGAAGTTTTCCACGAAGCTCTCGATCGGAGCGGAGCTTGACGTAGATGCGCTCGTCGAGGCTGAGCCTGATGAGGTCCAGCGGCTCCTTCACCGCGCTCTCTTCTTCGCTCGCCATCTCTCTCTCTCTCTCTCTCTCTCTTCCTCTCGCTCGGCTCGCTGCGTACCTTGGAGGTGGAAGAGGGGGTTTTAAACTTTTAATCGTAACGAAGGTACACACGGCTTCTCCCAGTTCTATTTGGATGCGGATTTTTCTTTTTCTTTCTACAAACGGTTATAAATCACAACTCGATCGAAGTGGGCTTTTTTGGGCAATTGGGAGAGCACCGTTTCAGTATTTATTCTAGTTTTATACATCAAATATTCATTACTGGCAAAAGAACATATTGTAAAGAGAGCTTTATTTTGAGCCTGGCTTGGCCTTAATTTCGCTGTTCATGGAGGTGGAGCTCGATATTAGGGCATGACGGAGAATCTCAGAATACTTTTGTGGCAACTCATATTTGTTGCGAAGGTAATCAAGTATTAGATTGGTTGGCTGGACAAGCAATTCTGGATGATATTTCTCTCCAGCATGGTGATGCCCTTCACCCCGATTTGATCTAAATTTCGAAGATCGATGGCCGTGGAGTTGGATATATTAGGCATAATTAATTGTTCATTCCTGTTTTTCATTTGAAGTTCACTTTATGTAACTAAAGAGTTTTGTATGCTAGTTTGATCAGCAATCCACCTAAATGGTAGTGGGTTGTGACTCGTGACAAAGCCCGTCAGGAGTCTTTTCTTTTCTTTCTTTTTTCTTTCAGTGGATCAGCTGCTCAAACTGTTTTCACATAAGCACAACCAGCTACGTTACTATCAAGAAGACTATAGAAAAAAGGAAACCGACGGAAGTCTTCAAAAGACTGAAAAGCTTAATATTGAGTTACATATCAATAAATAGAAAACAATAAATTTCGAGAGAAAAAGGAAGCCTAGAAAACCTCACTGATGATTGGACTCCAATAGAAGTTTTCAGTACTGATTGGAGTTCAATTTACTTGTAAAATTTCCAACTTTCTTTTTTCAAATGCCTGTTCTATAATTTGCACCATCTCACATGAGGGCGTTGGAGTAGTTTGCTTCTCACATTTCTATTTACTATTTCCAAATGCCTCCCTAGAATCCGACCACCTCACACAATCCGACAATCACATTGGCGTGTGATTGATTAGCTGTTATTGACTACTCTACCAAGAGTTTGGCCAAGTAGAAAACTCTTACACAGTAGCTAGGATTAAATATGTTACGATAAATTTACTAGAAGTACTGTTGGAAAACAAAACGATCCCTTTTCCTTTTTTTTATATTGACTGAAAACCACCTTGTTCAAAGCGCACCAACCCTGGGTTGCGTTCAATGCATGGGAACCAGTTCTTGTTCCGTGAGGACTTCTTTGCACTGGCTGTGGGGTCATGTGGTCCCAAAAATGTTGCACCCAACACTCCCCCATGCAATGTATCAAAACCAACCTCCTTTCAGTGCGTCACCAAGGCCGGCAGGTGGTCTCCTTGGTGATTCTAAAACTCCCCGGCAACCTCGCCTTAAACAAACAAAAAAAAAAAAGGTAAAGAAAAACTCAGACTTTCTCGTCCAAATAACTTCGACTGGGCTTCTCATGCAGGCATTTCTATCCAGGTAAGTCCGATAATCATCTGTTTGTGAAGTCATATTTGATTACCTTGGCTTTCATTTTGGGTTTTTCTTGGAGTTTGGATCTCGTTATCTATGGAGAAATCTGAAGCTGAACTTGAAATTTCTGATGGTTATTGGTTTTCCAGATAAATGAAGAAGATTTGGTGGTGATTTTGATCGATTTTCTCTCTTGTCTCGCTTACGTTTAGGATTTTTATGATTTTCTCGTACTATCTTACTTCTCTTTAAGCCTTTTTTATTTACCTAAGATTCAGGTAGGTTTTGTTGAGAATATTCTGAGATTGTTGTGGAGAAACCAGGTGGAGCTTCTGAGTTAAAGCTCCTTTTTTTTTTCTTCCCATGAAGTAGTCTAATTTAAGACCTCGCAAAAGGAAGAAAAAAAAAAAAGTTTAACAATTCGATCCATTCTGATCTTTTGTTCCACGACAGCAGATAGAAGTTACCAAGAAGCATGTCATCAAAGTTTATTGCTGGGAAAAATTGATGCTAGATTTGAAAACTTTTCTCAATACAAAACAGGCAAATTTAAGCTCTTAAAAGAAGGGCGGCGAGACTCCTGCCATTGCGAGGTTTGGGGAGGGTCATATGCAGCATCCTCGGTATATACCGAGTGCGAAGAGGCTGTTTTCTGTCTAAAGTTCAGCACAATAGATGGAGCAAAGTTTACCAGCCAGTAACATGATGCCTGCTTCTTATGGGGTACTGGACTTGCAAGGTTCTGTGCGCAAGCATCATCAACACCACCCACAAGAGTCCCTTCGTCGCCACCCGCAACAGGCAAGCAGCATCCAACATCAGAGATTGATGGTTCACTCACCAATAATGCACGAAGTTTTCCCGTTAAATGCCAATCACATGAAAGATTTCAAAACCTCCATGAGTGATGATGGCGATGCGAGCTTCACCGAGGACGGAGTCCATGATCAGGATGATGCTGGCAAACGGAAGAAGGGCCCTCCATGGCAGCGGATGAAGTGGACCGATCGAATGGTTAGGCTACTGATAACTGCAGTTTCCTACATAGGAGAGGATGCCATGCCGGAATATAACAATGGCGGGAGGAGAAAATGTGCAGTACTGCAGAAAAAGAGGAAGTGGAAGTCTATATCAAGAGTGATGGCAGAGAGGGGCTGCTATGTTTCTCCTCAGCAGTGTGAAGACAAGTTCAATGATCTCAACAAGAGATACAAAAGGCTCATAGATATTCTTGGAAGGGGCACAGCTTGCATGGTGGTGGAGAATCCAGCCCTGTTGGGCCAAATGGAGCACATATCTGATAAGCTGAAGGATGAAGTGAAGAAGATCTTGAGTTCAAAGCAACTATTCTATGAGGAGATGTGCTCATATCACAATGCGAATCGGTTGCATCTACCTCACGATCTGGCGCTTCGACGATCTCTGCAGCTGGCTCTCAGTAGTAGAGATGAGCATGACACAAGGAGGGCTGTGCATGGAAATAACGATGAAGATGATCGAAGCGCAGGTACCGACGATGAGGAAGATGATGCTCAGGAGCATGCTGCAATATTGCATGGCGATGCTGGGGATTCATGCTTACCGAAAAGGTTGAAGCATTTGGTGGACCATGAAGAAGTGAGTTTTGGAGACCCTTCAGGGTTACAGCCTCATCCCCAAGACATGTCTGCTGTTGCTTGGGGGCAGAAGCACTCTAAGAATTTTCCATTACTTCAGCTGGAAGAGCAGAGATGGAAAATTCAACTTCAGATGCTGGAGCTTGAAAAGCAGAGCTTCGAGTGGCAACGATTCAGTAAGAAGAAAGACAGAGAACTGAACAAGCTGAGGATGGAGAATGAAAGGATGAAGCTTGAGAATGAAAGGTTGGCATTGGAGTTGAAGCGCAGGGAGTTAGAGGTTGATCTTAATTTGAAGAGATATCAGTCATGATGCATGATTTGGAGAACTGTGGAATTCAAGCTTTAGATATGGTAAGCTGCAGCAGCCTATAACTAAAGTACTTCCTAGATGAAGTCCTTGTTTTGTATTGTTGTTCTATTAAACTTGTAAACATGGGCCATGCAATTAAACCTTTATTTCCTTGTCAGATGAGCATGTAAGTGTTTCTACATCTATCTTCAAAGTTGGAATGGTCGCTGTTCTGTGTGCAAAATGAATGAGATCTTGGATTTGTTATTTCCTCTTTTTTTTTTGGTAAACCAGCATCTTACTACACATAGATGTAAATACGCCACGGGTAATCAGAATACAAAACACGGTCGGGGCTCAGCAGACTCAGTCTGCTGTACTGTTCGTCTTCCGAAATACATGTGCGACCTAGAAAGAGTTGAGACTATCCAAAAAATGGCATACATCCCCGATTTTGTTATTTCTTTTACTGGCTTCTCTTCACAGTTTCTATCACAGCTTATGTATCATGCCTATGTGTGGTGACGGAGACATGGCCTTAGTTGCCACAATTGGGAGCGTGGAAAGTGGATGTTTTAGTAACACTTTAGTAAGGAAGTGAGTTCAGAAAATGCTGAAGCAGGAGCATTATCATTACTTTATATGCTGAAATTAATTAAACAGGGTTCAATTATATATTGCCCATATTACTCCTTAAAACTTCACAAACAGGATTTTTAAATATTATGATTATGTTAAAGTTCGTAACCACCTATTTAGACATACTTGGATCACATTGTTTCCACAAAGAGGCTGCCAAATATGACCTAAAATAGATCTGTGTGAGAGACTTAATTATTTTTAACGTTTTATAATGCATAACCATGAAGTATATTGATAACTAGTGGCTATTTTTTAAATATCATTGGTATAGTGTAGACAAAGACAAGTCTATCAACAGCTTATTGGAATTATATCAATGAAAAGATCATCCTTATGATATTCTCCGTGCCTTCCCTTATTCACTGCCACAAAAACTTCATACGAAATACATTATACAATCTTTAGAGAGAAACTATGCTTCTCTCGAGAGGTGAGGATATATATAATTCTCTTGATTCCAAAATTAAAAATAGAGCATTCAGATCGAAGATTCACGCTGTTGCTCATACTATAAATCCATAAAAACGTTTGGTGATCTCTGATCCCTGCATCAACTAGGTAATAAAAATAAGTGGTTAAAATGACTTAGGATCATATTTTGCTATGATCTAAGCATTTTTTTATAGCCATCTTCAACAATATGGATTTTCAAATTAAATGATCTATCATTGATTTTAAGATGAGAAGACCTTCTCAACTGTCCTCTCGAGAGCACCTTAGCTCTCTCTCTCTCTCTCTCTAATATATATATATATATATATATATAGAAAGTATTACATGAGAACTTGAACATACACAGCTCCATGGAAAAACTCCAGCACAAGGTATGCCTGATTACTATTATCACCAATGCCTTAGCTGGAATTCAAGGCTTTGCACAGGGAGTTGTATGCATCAACACAGAGCTTGAACCTTTCCTCAGCAATTGCCTGCATTAACACATGCATGGTTCCTTTTTCAGGATTTCACCAATAAAAGACCCAGAATGCAAGATAAAAAGATTTACTAATGATTAACAAAAAGTAATGGGTGAGACATGATTAGATCATTCTAGAAATTTGAACAAAAACTTGGAAAGAATTAGATGGTTGATATATAACAACTATTTGCTTCAGAAAAGATATACAGAACAACTATTGATTTAGAGTGTAGTGGAACACATGATAAATTCAAACAAGGCCATATGATTTTTTCCAGCTAATACAAAGTTCAGAGTGATGGTACAGGTGTCCAGACACGCACAGCTCACTGACCCATTATTATGTAACCCTATCCTCACAAACTAGGTTCATGTGATTCACGATCCACAACTGGCAAAAGGCAAAATCCAGCGAAAAAAAAAGCAGGTAAAATGATACACACCGAGATCTTGTAACTTGTCATAAAAATTAACAAATTTGTGACCACACATGATAGTCTAAACTAGAGAATAAAAGTTGAAATAAAATGACCTAAATGGAACAATAAACAACTGACATATATGATTTAATAAGAAAAAAAGTTATTACTTGTGCATAAATTGTCTTCAGGAAAAAAATGTACACCATTACTCCAGCTAAATTTTGCATGCAATTTAAGGATTAATGTCCCACCCAAAATAATTTAATTGTCATGATTTAACAAAAAAAAAGAGAATGTCCCAGTACATAAGGTTCCCACCACTGCAGGACTTGAGGAGGTTTAGATGCGCACAGCCTTTTACCGTTGCGAGCGAGAGATTGTTTTCGTGTTTCGAACCCGTAACACCTAGGCTACAATAGACCAAACCTTACAATTGCACCAAGGCCTGCCCTCATTTAATTGTCATGACTAAGTTATAAAAAAATAGAAGCAGACTGGCTATAGGATAGCCGATAAGTGGGATATGTATCAGATCTATCAGTTTATGGGGTAGGCCTGCTGGACCCTTCACACAAGCTAATTAACCTTTAGGCCATGGTCAGGGAAGTGGGAGTTTATCTTTGGCCGGTCTCCCCCATATTAAAAACAGATCCATTCAACAGGCAGACACACACACAAAAAAAAATCAAATGAATAATGAGTTAGTAAAGTTGACAACAAACCTGGGAAGGGCCTTGATGCTTGTCAGGGTGCCACTTTAAAGCAGTTGCATGGAAACTGTGAAAAGTAATAAATTACATGGTCTAAATGAGTAACATGGTATAAGAATGCAGTAACTATGAGAACCAAGTAGCATCATTTAGGACAAGGTCTGTACAACAATAACTTACGCATGTTTAACATCATCTAATTTTAAGGGGCCTGTGAGTGGCAATCCAAGGATAACTCTATGGGATTGGGAACCTATATCACTTGGTTCATCCTCAATATCACTTTCACTCCATACTTTTTTTCTGGTTTTGATCCGCTCTGAATTATCTCTCCACTCAAATCCGGTTGCATAATTCTGAAAATGAAGGGTTTCCCCTGATGTAAAAGACCAGGTAAAACATCTTTGTCCGCCAAAGGTAGCTGAAATTTTTGTATCAGGATGCTCATAATCATCTTCATCATAACTGCTCTGCCTATTGCGCCACCCTGAAAAAAAAAGGAAGAAATGTTATCTCGTTATGAGTATAAAGGCAACGAAATCAGTAACTAAATAATCTGGTCCCAAGCATGAATTTTGGGATCAAAATAATAAAGTATGCAGTATCATACACTGCATATATTATATGGTATCTAAAAATGAATGTAATTTGATTGACGTTATTGTTGGCTGCAATGGCAAACTGATTATTTTTTTTCCAATCTAGTGTCCTTAATTCAAATGAGTGTTGTGCTAAAATTGTGTTCATCTGGAAGAAAATTGATGCCTTCAGAGTTATTTTCTTCAGCAAACTGTGCAAAAAACCTATGAACCGCTTATACATTCAAAAGCAACAGATTTACAGTAACTAAGTTTCAACACTATGGGCCCCTAATACTTCACCTAGATATTCCAATGGAACAAAGGGGATTCCAGTAAAAAGCATATTAAGTTTTGTGAAAGACTTGGACATTGACAGTAGAGATGTCAGACTGGATAAAAGTTTTATACAGAGGAGTGTAGCAGGAACATCCACCCTTAAATCGTGGACAACCAAATCAAACAAGTATAATCCGAGAATAAAGTCTTGGGCTAGTCAGGAAATAGTGTGAATTATCAAGAATAACATTCCAGTAGAAAAAAACAAAAACAGAATGCCAAATAAAGGGCTTGCATGAAGGATGAGAATTGGATAGCAGATATTTTTACAAGGATACAGGAGAAACACAAAGGATTGCCGCCAAAGCTTTATAGTTTCAATGAATAAGATATAGGTTTTGGAGCCCTAGAAATTTATAAGAGAATCTTTAAGATTTTGACTATAGGACTTCATCAGGCAATTACAAACAGAAAGGGACATTATGAAAAAAACTTTAAATGACCTCATTCCAACATGTCAAGTAGAATGAAAGAGCATGCAACTCTGAATCTTTACAATTTCAATGAATAAGATTTAAGTTTTCGAGCCCTCGAAATTAATAAGAGAATCTTCTAAAATTTTGACTGTAGGACTTTGTCAGGCAATTATAAAAAAAGGGACATTATGAAGAAACTCGAAATGAGCATACTTCAAGATGTCAAGAAAAATGAAAGACCATGCGAGTCTATGAGTTTGTAAAGCATCACTAAGATACAGGAGATGATTCTAGAAGCATATAAGCTACGGTATTGAGGAAGTTCTTGAGGCAGGGATAAGAGAAGATGACATCCATGTGATGTTAATCCACATGCTGCATTGCTAGGATATGATTGAGTTAGTAGATAAGTGCAGTAGAGAAAAGAATTTTGAGCATCCACTTTCTTGATACCTCAATACCATCATATTATGGAGATCAAGGAAAAGAATACAAGATAAGGCAATTTGTATTAGCAGCAGCAGCAGCAGTACGAATATTAATAGCAGTAAATAATAGCAAACAAATGTAGCTCTTAAAATCTTGTCATTGAAAACACTAGATGAACCAATTGTTTACTTAACAATTCAGCTATAAAATACAAAGGATTATGTTAATAACAAAGTACAATAATCTGGAAAACCAAACTCACGCTTGTTTGCACTATGTTTGCCTTTACTGTGGGGCTTTGGTCTCCCAGCACTCTTTGACCGTTGATGTTTATCAAAATCATGTGAACTGTCCTTTGCTTTGACATTTCTGCTGCTTTTTTTATCAGTAGACCAACTGATATCTTCATCCTATTAATAAAACCAAGATGTCAGGTAGATTCATGTCATTATACAGCTTGCATGGTTGCTTCTAAAAGAAGGTGATGACATAAGAAAAAGAAGAAGAAAAAGATAGGCATGATTTACAAAATAAAATATCACTGACAATGATGGAAAGCAATTAATTATACCGTTAATTAGAATTCACTTAACAATGTGCAGATGGAATATCAATCAGGTTATCAAATCGAAGTTAGAAAAGGTGACTACCGATTCCGGACAAGGTCCTAGAGATCATTAACATAATGAGCCAACTGTCAAAGAAAAAACAAATTTACCAGCTATGCTTACCTGAAAATATTGCTGAGAAGGTCTACCATCAAAAAGAAGATTCTTGAGAGCTGCCTTTGCATCAGATCGCTTTTGATGAACTGAAAATCTGATGCGAGTCTGTCCAAATCATGGTTTTGTCAGATTACACCAACATATAGGACTAGGAGAAGAAATTACTCTCAGAAACATCAGAATATGCTAATGGAGATGTATGAGGATACTTGGCCATAAAGAAGAGTTTTGCATATTAATTTTGATTAAGTCCCTGAGAACATTATCGATACTTGGACCGCATCTTAGAGATTTACTTCCCAATAATGATGATATGTAAGCATAAAGCATAAACATCTCCTACTTGACAGTAGTCCCCACTAAAAATATATCCTAATGTGATCATTCAAGAGACCGTAGCATGGCTATAGAACGATAAAGTTTTTCTCCTTCAGCTTGCCAATTTCTTATTTAGTCTAATTGTCACCAGAACAGCAGAACTTAATCCACTACATCTAATGGTGTACAGACTAATAATTAGAAAATTGACAATCAGTTAAAGTCGAAGAGGCAATACAATAGCATGAGATCTGCGTTTTCACATATATGCCATTATCCGCCTTGAAGGAAAGAAAAACAACTCTGGAGAAAGTAGTTTCAAGACCATAAATCATTTCAAAACAGCATATGATAATTTTGAGAATCAAAAGACTCCAAAACATACTTATTGTCAATTTGAAGATGACTATTGATAAAGAATCCTTATGGGCAAAACATACTCTGAAATGTCCATCAACAAATGTCTGACCACTTCTACAAACAAGAGTAAGCAATAAGGCTAAGCAAAGATGCCTTGTGTCTTGGAACATATTGAGTTCCAAAGAGATCCAGAGTAATCCTATTGACCGTTCAGGGACTCTTAGAGCAGCAACCACTAACTCATGGTGTCGAATCTATTCTCAGAGCAAATCCCAAACTGTCTCCTACTTGCTTATAGCAGCAGTAGTAATAGTTTGTTGCGTCTCCTACTTGCTTATTGTTGCTGCTCTTTTGAAAAGCTCTTTTCCCAATTGTTACAATGACATGGAAGAATGTATACATTACATTCAAACTTGCAAGGATGGGAACATACTTTATTTGGCTGGAATGCCAGCACTTCACCCGCTTCCACTATTCATCAGGTTTAGCCACCCTTCCTAGTTGGTTCTGAATGATTTAAGATCACCTCCATGCTCCATTCCCCTCCAGCTTCAAAGGATGCATGAATGAATTTCTCCAATCGTTATAATATTTTGAGTCAACTTCAAATTTCATACCTTCAACTTCAAAGAAAAACATGACCAACTAAAAACTTTTCCATCTCCATATTGTGTGAGAATGATACAGCCTTAATTGACTAGTTCCGTTATGCAACAAAATTAAAGTTCAGCTGTAGGCCCTTCAGATCAAGCCAAATCAAGATCTGCCATTCTAGAAAGGAAGGTGCCTAATTTTAGAGACCATGACAGGATTGTATTATCTCCTTCCCTCTCTATAGTAGTTCATCTTTTATGACTTTATTTGGTGGTTCTAATATGGATTACAAAGTCATTATCTCATAGTTTTCTCAATTCTCACAGATCATGCAGTTCCCACCATAATTTTCTTGGGCCACCTTTGACCTCAGCAACTGACACCAATTTAGAATTTGTCCAGCCACACAAATGCGCAAGGAATTTTACCTTCTCCTTGATATTTGACCATAGTTAACACTTTCTATAAACCTTAAAGCGCATCGGATAAAGGGGGGAGAGCATATATTATTGGAGGGTTTAATTCTCAATCAATTACAGGACTAAGATATGGGAAAGTCCAGTGTTTGGAGGCCTGGCAACTTTAAGAAAACAAAACATCGGAAAAAATGTTGAATGCTTACATGAGACACTCATCCAAAATAGAAGAATATAGGTATGTCATCAAAAAAAAATAATTATGAAAAGTGAAAGCTATCTAATTAATTTAAACAAGATATAAAAGATCCAGACATGTTATACCTTGGACTGTTCTTGGTTTGTTCCTTCATCCTGAAAGTTTAAGATCACAAAATATTACATGTCAATAACCGATGAAGATGTGAAGGCATTATATATGACTTACAAATCATATATAGATTATCTACACAACATGCACACATACATGTCCGCACAAACAGCACAGATATGTTTTTAGAGTTGATAATATAGGAACAGAAACAGCTATTTATTCCCTTTATCTCATGGCTTCCTCGGTATATATAGCTACGTAAGATAACAAGTCTGAAAGAAAACAAATATGTATATCAAAAGTGAACCAATGAAAGTAACAAAATGGTGAAAATCTAGAAAGTAGGAACTTTGGCATTTTACCATTGGCATGGATGCGCAGCTCTATGTTTAAGCAATAATTTAATTGATTCCATTGTATTTTCTGGTCCAACTCACAATCAACTCGATCATTCTCCCCATTACGGCTTAGCCCGATTATGAAATTTCATTCTTTGTCATAAAGCTGACACCGAATAATTAGGCATGATTAGTTTAGCTAAATTTTATGACTGAATTTTCTTGTTTTGATTTATTTCACAAGCTTTAAAAAATAAAAATAAAAAGAAGAAAAAAGAAAAAAAATGCATCTTTCCTTTATATTAATAAGAAAAAAAAGAAAGAAGAAAAACTCTTAAAGTAGCCGATGCCTTTTAAATTCAACCTATCAGACACCCAGTGCCCATTACGCAATACACAAGCCACTCAAACCCATCACCAATTATTTTTTAATTAACCTCACCAACAGAAATAGCAAATTCTAGAGCTTCCAAGGCCTCCTCTATATCAAATAAATTTAATAAAAAAAAAAACAAGAATGGGAAGAACAATAGTTTGAAGTGACTTGTGCTATTTAAAATCAATGCACACAAGAACCAATCAAGCCCATCCTCCGTTATCTTCTTCTTACAAAAAAAAAAAAAAAATCTTTTGAGCTAATCTTTACCCATCAGCCCCACGAAATGCAAAGTATTCTTAGGAAAAAAAAAGGAATATAAATAGAAAAGGGTTGGCCTTTGGGAACGAACATCAGGGTCCGATTTACTCCTCCATTTGGCGAATGAGACGGGGGAAGAATGGAACAGCGCGGAATCGGTAGTCGGGGACAGGGGATTCCGAAATCTGAGCACGCTCTTCCATGGGGCCGCTCGCATCTCCACCCTGAATATCTCGAAGAAAGTCGCGCGAGAGAACAAACAACGGAGGCTTTGGGCGCTTCTATTTTCTAGGCCTTCGCTTCCGCCATTGGAGCCGAGTTCTCTGGTTCTTTCACTGGACCTAGGGTTCTATCCTCGGCCCTTCTTGCTCTCGTCGGCCCGAGTATATGGGCTTTTAGCTCGGCCTGGGTTCAAAAGGTCCGAAATTGTTTTTTCCTAAACTAGTGGAAAAGAAAATAGAAATATAACTTGCAAAATAAGTTAATAAATAAATGTTCTCGGTGGAAAAGAAATTAGCCAGTGGTATGATAGTTAGGTTGAATTAATTTCAGCACAATCTATGTATTTTGCATCATAGAGCTGTATAACTCTCGAGCTCCATTAAATAATCTAGCCATCATAGGCTGCACATTCCTCTAGGGTGGAAAAAGGTTAAAAATTCTTTTTTCTAATCTATTAGAAAAGAAAATAGAAATATGACTTGCAAAATAAGTTAGTAAATAAGTGTTGTAGGTGGAAAAGGGTTTGGCTAGTGGTATGATTGTTAGGATGGATTAATTCCAACACGAAAAGGATCTCTTTATGCTATGTATTTTGCATCGTAGAGAGTTGTATAACTCTCGAACTCCATCAAATAATCTAGCAATCAAGGGCTACACAGTCCTCTGGGGTGGAAAAAGGTTAGAAATTCTTTTTTCTAAACTAGTGGAGAAAAATAGAAATATAACTTGCAAAATAAGCTAGTAAATAAGTATTCTAGGTGGAAAAGGATTTGGCTAGTAGTATGATAGTTAGGCTGGATTAATTCCAATACAATCTAACTCAACTCATGATTTATGTTATATAGAGCTAACACATATCCAGCGCATCAAAAAAAACTTTTCTCAAACTCCATCAAATAATCTAGCAATCGAGGGCTACAGTCCTTAGGGGTGGAAAATATGGACAGTAGAGAATTCTAACCTAGGGTAGAAATTATTAAACTGATTTAGGCCCTGTTTGGGGGAGCTTTTGGAGGGCCAGAAAGCACTTTCTGTCCCTCCAAAAGTACTTTTAGATGAAAAACTGTGTTTGGTAAATTTTTCAAAAAGCTGTTTCAGCTTTTGCGGGAAGCTGAAAACAGCTTTTGGGAGGAAGCTTCAATTTGGAGCTTTTGGGAGGAAGTTGTTTCAGCTTTTTCGGAAAGCTATATTTTTGACAAAAATGCCCATATTAAAATAACATAATTACATAGTTTATCCCTGTATAAACCTAAAAATCTACTGGAGCCAAGAACCCAAGCCGTCAGACTCCCTTCCATAAGAAAAGGTATTTTTCTTTTCAATTTTTGTATGCATCTCTTGAACCACATTTTAGAAGAAAAATTTTTTAATCCTTTTCCATACCTTCCAAAATCAATCTATTGTTTTTTTTTTATCATCAACCTCGCGGCCCATACTGAGGTCCTCCTCGAGCGTGGACCACGAAGAAGAGCCCCTGGACCGCGGAAATTTATTTTATGAGAAATTATGGGAAATTATTATGGGAATTATTTTATACTAATAATTATAATATTTTATACCTTTATTTTTGTATTATACTATAAATATAATATCATATTATATTATATCATAATACATTAATATGTTATGTTAAATAATTTAATATTATGTTATATTATGAAAAATTAATTTATACTAATAATTATAATATTTTATACCTTTATTTTTGTATTATACTGTAAATATAATATCATATTATATTATATCATAATACATTAATATGTTATGTTAAATAATTTAATATTATGTTATATTATGGAAAATTAATTTATAATAATAATTATAATATTTTATACCTTTATTATTGTATTATACTATAATATTGTATTATATTACATTACATTATAATACATTAATATGTTATTTTAAATAATTTAATATTATGTTATATTATGAGAAATTAATTTATACTAATAATTATAATATTTTATACTTTTATTATTGTATTATACTATAAATATAATATATATTACATTATATCATAATACATTAACATGTTATGTTAAATAATTTAATATTATGTTATATTACCAAATATTAATTTACTCTAATAATTATATTACTATTATGCTATATTAACATAATATTATTTATATTACAATAATATTATACTATATCGTATTTTATGTATTAATTTATGTTATGTTTTATTATGTTATGTTGTATAATACTATGCAATGTCCTTTATGGTAATTTTGTCATATAAAAGTACTTTCTCAGTTTGTTTACCAAACACAAAACAAAGTACCACAACACTTTACGAATGTAGTTACCAAATAGCAAACAGCTTTTTATAACAGCTCTACTTCAGACAGCTCTACTTCCAACAGCTCTACTTCCAACGGCTCCCCCAAACAGGACCTTAGTTTAAGCTTAGGCGCATTTCCATATGGCTGTTAGATTGGGCTTACGTGCATGGTTTTATTTTCATGTTCTCCTCTCGGAGGAAGACGTAGCCGGATGGAGGCCATCAACCCTCGCGGACCTCCATTAGTCCTCTGTCCTCCTCCCTCTTCCTCGGGTGCGGATTTCGCCGCCGCCTTATCCATGGCTTCCATGTCCTCGGAGTCACCGGTAGGAGGTCCGAGGTTTGGTTTGTCCGTGATTTGGATGAGCTTCCAATTGCCTGTTAGCTTCCTCGCCCCCTTCTCTCCTCTTCCCTTTGCCTTTGGTGCCTGAGAATTAGGGAGGGCTTCTTTCCCCAGCTCTAATTGCTCCGTGCTTGGTCTCTGGCAGCGCGTGAGCTCTGTCCTCACGCGAATTAAGCAAATGTTTCCTTTTTGCTCTGCTTTCTGTCGCATCGTCTTTCTATGCTCAAATGCTTATTGAGACGTAAATTTTTATGATGCAGCAACTACTTGTGTGTCTATTCTTGCCTGAGTCATCAAGCAAAAACTTTACAGGAGTATGATCATGTTTCACTGCCTAATGTACTGAATAGCTGAAAAATATGATGATTTCGTTGTTCTTGAAGCAAATCATCTGTTTAATTTGCAATGCAAGTTGTTATTCATGTTATTAAAATTGGATGTAATTTTCAGGTGGAATTAAAGGAACACGTCCTTTCTTTGTTCATACGAATCCTGTTTACTACATATTGCATGCTTTGATCTCTAATTTTTACAGATGCTGTCAAATGTGTATAGTATTTTGAATTTTACTTTCAGTTAACTGTGTTCCAGACCATGTTATAGCACCTGTTAAAACCGTCGTTCATATTTGCTGATAAAACTCACACTGACTGTCTAGATGGATGGTCATGGTGAATCCGAGTTAAAAATTGGAGTCAAATTTCCAGCATTGAGCTAAAAGTACAAAGTATTATTCTCATTGGTATGTCAATTCTTTAGTTTCATATGTTAACCTTTGATTACAAATATGACCATGTCTTTGATTTACAAAGTAACTTCAGTTTTGAGCTGAAACTATGATATAGAACTTCCTACAATGTGCGAAATTCAAAGTGTGAAAGTTTCAATTGCTATAACATAATAATTGAATATGAAATTGAGTTCCTACACAATTTTTTTTTAAGAAATTCAATGTGAATTTTATGTATGCTGACATCCTACTAGGCTGGCACAAATGTATTGTGATTCGAGAATTGAACTTTTTTTTTCTTTTCTAAATCATGTTATTGAGTAGAATAGCTATTAGGCATTCTGTAGAACCAGTAATTGTTACCCACTTATAATGGTTGAGTGATGTACACCAATATATCACAGTGAGACCTATATATTAACCACCAGCTTTCTGAGCCAACAAGGCATCTTCGCTGGGTGCCTAATAATTTTACGCATTTTTTGTTTATTATGTTGATATATTCTTTATATTTTTTGTACTATGATATGTCGTACCGGTCTCCAACCTTGCTTTCTACTGTTTTACTAATATTGAGTTGAACTATTAGGCAGGGTGCAAGATCAGGAGGGGTGAAGAGCCACTGGTATTTCCTTTTGCAAGCCAGGACATGCTAGTGGGCCAATCTTGATGCACTTCATCATCGTGCATCATATTATTCGGCGAGGCCTGCTAAGTGGCTGCCAGCGTTGTATTTATGACTCATATGATCTAATGTTCCTTTTCATTTTAAACATATAATAAGTTCTACCATTTCCTAACTAATTACATGTAATCAGGGTACATCATTTTGGTGTCGAGCTCCATACCGATGCCATTTTGTTATTATTTTGGTATATCCGTATGAAAACTAATTCGACAAATTAAATGTCACTATACATTGCATACTATATATTGGTACCAGTATGGTATGGTATGATCCATACTATCCGGTTTGGTACAGTACATCGTACCATACATTTAATACTCATATATATAATTAATATATTTTTTATATAAAAAATATATTTAATATCTAATTCAACAAATTTTTTATGCATACTTTTTCATTACTTGCTAATAATGTAATCTTAATGCTGCCGAGCTGTGCTAAAATGAACTATTTGTCCTTCGATACTTTGCTGATGCATTGTCAAATTTTTCCTATTCTAATCATCTGTAAAAGAAAAAATGTTATGTCAACTAAATAACATTCAACATTAATATTATTTAATATATTAATTACCTACTTCTGCCACAAAATCCAAAATATTGGATGTTGCTTTGGTTATCATCATAGCCTACTCAAAATACACGGCTAGTCTTAAGTCTTTCCATGCATTATTAGATTGGACTTGGACAACATTTCCTCTCCAACCAATATGAACTACGTAGTTCTTTTATTCACCTGTAAAATATTATGATATAATTAATCCATGTCATTCCTGTCAAATATTAAAATAAGATTTAATATTTATATGCAGTACTAGTAAACCATATTGTAACTACTCTTGTGGCCAAGTCCTAGGACTTTGTCAAATTTTATGCACCTTTCATTAATGGGCACAATTTCTTTTGGCCGGCCAACCTCATTTACATAGCATTTACCAAACTCATTACGAATCCTCCCAACTTGCCGGCACTTTCTGCTGGCATTATGCGAAATACGTACTTTAATCTATGATACTGGAATAATTTTTTTATGTGCACCATACAAGCATTAGCAACAGGAATAAACTTGCAGGTGATTGTTACAAGGCATAGTTGTTTTTATCCCAAAGGATAACTATGCACTATCTCTGGTTATCCTTCTTATTCATTAAACAATCAGTATTCGCGGCAGATAACTTCAATTTATCCCAAGGTCACTTATTTCTAAACTGCAGGTATGCAGCTTCGATTTAGTAGAAGTTTAACAGGAAAACTCCATGCCCCCCTCTGCCATAAACGATTCATGAAAGGTGGATAAGTTGGAGAATGCAGATTAAAAGGAAAGAAAGGCTGCTGATATGGGATTGTGTTTTCTCAACCACCTTGTTGAAATTACTACTTGTCCCAAAAGCTTAAACTGATGGGATAAGATAGATTTATTTATATATTTTATATTTTCTTATACTTCTTCTTACATGTAGGTCGGACTTTTCTTTAATAGGTGAGCCCAATATATGAAATTTTATCGTGTTGAAATTATCACTTGTCTCAAAAACTTTAGCTGATAGGATGAGATAGATTTATTTACATATTTTATATTTTTTTACACATCTGCTGGTGTCTATGGAAGGTAAAAAAACCAAAGGATATATGAATTTGAGGATGAGGGTCATCATGCAGAAGATTGTATTGCTACTCCAAGACTGAATGTCAGCTACTGACCAAGGCATCAAGAATGACATAAAAGAAATCTGCAACAACTTGGAAATGGAGACACATTGATGCAGGATAACAAAGCACTGAACAGATGAGAGCTGGGAGAGAGAAGAAGCACCCATTCGGTGAGAAGAAAAATGGTACACACATATTACCCAATCGCAGGTGTCCATACTATGTTTTGAGCAACTGGTTTGTAACGGGGGAGTCAAAGGGTTTCATATACCCTGCTGCATCAACAAAATCCTACTTGTAATGGCATTCAACGGTCACGCACCCACCTTGTAAATAACATCATTATCAATAAAACAAGAGGTGGAAACACTACCTCCCATTTCATCCAACAAAAAAAAATAAATTGCATAAATAGTCTTCTAAAATTGATATTTATATGTATACCCTCGTCAAACATTTGTTTTGCTATTCTATCTCTTTTTTATCCATATTTTTGTATATATATCCATGCCATCTAATATCGTTAAAAACTTAACAGTTTCAAATTAAAATAACTAAAATATTCTTAATGGGTGATGTGCAAAAATAAACATTTATAAGACGATCGCGATGGAAAACCAAAAAATAATTTTAAAATTTTAATTTATTTTTAAATAAAATAAATATGGTTTTTAATGGTGTTAGAAGAATGGTTAAATTAGGAGTATTTGTAAAAAAAAAAAAAAAAAAAGTGTTTTGTGAGGATATTTATGTAAATTTAAATTTTTAGAAATGTGTTTATGCAAAAAAAATTCAAAAAAAATATACTGACCTAAAGCTATCAGAATTTTTATTCAAGAAAAAAAAAACCTGTCTGATATAAACGGCAGTCCCCAAAGCGAGTCCACTTTTGTGTCTACAAACCCACTGTCAAGTCAGAGCGGGACAGTCCGGCACTTTGGATCCTCTCGTTTGCACTGTTCGTGCCGGTCCTCCAGTCGTGCCGGCTTCCATTTCACCAACCGCTAATTTGAAAAATTAAAGAACTCGGACCAACCATCGGAGAGGGCGGTCTTTGGGTGTCGCCAAAAGCCGGTGCAATCAAAAATAGATGAGCGTTTTGGGCGCATTCCGATTCTTCCCTCCGGTGGTGGGTTCTTCTTTTCCTGCGCTGCAGAGCGAATGTCGGACCGCAACCTCCTCTCTCTCGCGCCCTTATAAATTCCTTTCATTCTCCGAGATCCCTTCCCCATTTTCCAACTTTTTTTTTATCCGTCTTTTTCCTTCTATTCTACTCTGAGAGAGAGAGAGAGAGAGAGAGAGAGAGAGAGAGAGCGATGGGAGGGTGCGCGACCAAGCCCACGGACCTCAAGGCGGAGTTCGAGGCCCCTCGGCCGCTCGAGGAGCCGTCGGCGGCGGCGGCGGCCGGTTCCAAGGCCGAAGAAGCATCCGTAGAGGAGAGGAAAGAGGCGGCGGAGGCGGCCACAAGTGGCGGCCAGGAGATCGAGAAAGGGCCGCCGGAGGAGAACCGCAGGAGATCCCTCGGCCTCTTGTTTAAAGAGGTACTCTTTCGATTTTTATTTATATTAGAAAATATTTTCTGCCCTTTCTTTACCGATTGATTTGTATCTGATGGTCGTCAATGACCAAGCTTTTTTTCCTTGAATTTTTAGATTTTAAACTACTGCAAGATTTCTGTTTTAGGCAAGTTAACTTTTTCTTTTTTCGGACATGTATTTAGAGTATTTAATGGATACGGCCGAAAACGAATCGGATATGGACTGGATACTGGTATATCCGTTTGTATCATTTTTTTTTTTAGCATATATGAATACGGACATGAAGATATACTAAAATTAGGATTTATATTTGTTATAAATGGATACGGATATGAATTAGATATTAAGCATATCCGTATTTGTTTTGAATGCATCCATGCAAGTTGAATATTAGTTATTTCCATATTTTCCATCCAAACACGGATAAAAGTTGGATATTATTTAGATATAAATCAGATTTTTAGCCGAATTCAATAATAAAAACTGAAATTAATTATATAATTTTAAAGACTAGAATAGAATCCACTATTCAGATTGTACATGACATAACATATAGGTAACCAAGGTTCTAAGACAGTCATTAAATCTACATGGTGACCAAACTAATCAAAGACCCAGGTCACTGGTGTAATTGGGTTTGTATTATAAGTGTTAAAATAAAAAAAAATTAAAGTAAAAATATATAATATAAAAATATTAATAAATTTTTGCATCAAATATTACTATTACTCTTTAATTGCAGCGTGCATAACAAATAATTATGAATTATCTATTTTTAAGAGCTCGTAAGAAAATTTATATATAAATATAGAAATAGATAGAAGCTATTAACATTTTTAATATTTCTAACAATAAAGTTCTGAAAATATCATAAAGAATAAATTAAAGCATATTCATTTTCATTTTTATCAAAGAGAACAAGATTTATTTTTTTAAATAAATAACGAATAAAATATGAAACATCACAACATACATCAAATGACTATTTAGTGACGTAAATATATATGAATAAGTTACCTTGGCGGTTGACCGAATGCCCAGATCTGACAAGATTTATAAGCACATAACCGAATTCAGCATCTGGATTTAATCTGATACTTGAATAGTACACCACGCTTTGGACTATTGGATGGCATCATGGTGTGTGCTGTATACTTTGAGATGTGTGCCATGTTAGATTTCTTTTATAACATGACAGTTTTTGCTTTTTAACATTCTCCACTGCGATCCGATGTGGCAGCATGTGATTGGAAGTTATTTGAGATTTTTGGAACCTCTTCCAGTTATGCTTTGCCACTTATGCAAGTAAAAAAAGTGCATGTAGAAACTCTTGCACTTTGTAACTTAGATAATTTGGGTGTTCTTTAAGAAGGCACCCATGGAATCCTAGTTGCTACTCAATATTAAAAAATAGAGAAAATTATATGCTGCTCTGGGCATCAAAAACTGAAAACTGTGAAAAAAATAAAGACTCTTTGGCTACAAGCCAACAGAAAATGATTAAACAACGTGACATTGAAAATTTACTAGCTTGCATAACAATCACCATGTATCATATCATGCCTGCCAATTTTTTTTTTTTCCTTTTTGGTAAAGCATATGCCTCCCACAATTGGAGGAAAGAAAAGTCATGATTTTTTTTGAGAAATGAAAAGCCATGAGTTGAATTTCAAAATCACTATACTATCCTTTTCCAATATTTGAAATTTATTGAATTTTATGGGTTAATAATTTTAAAAAAATATGTTTGGCTGTTAAAAATAATGTTGAAAATGAAAAAAATGTAAAATACTTGAGGAGAGTAAAACATGATGTTGAAATATTATACTCAAAGTAGAATATCACTATTTTAAGATAATTATAAATTTCATTGTACAATTAAATATCTAGCATTATAAAATCATGACTTGCAATTTCAATGCACAAGTAAAATTATGAAGTATCATATTTTTGTAGTGCATTCAAACACACTCTTATTAGATCTTTTCTTCCTGAAACACCATTTAGTGGTAATGCAGAGTTTGGCAGGATAGTAGACTATACATATTTACTTGAACACATAATGATACCATGGTGCATCATACAGATGGCCAGTTGTAGTAAAATATTTGAGCCCTTCTTGGTACTGATTATGTGATTTATAAAAGAAGTATCCAGCTTTAGCTTTGTGGGACATAATGATGCCTTTTTCTTTTCCTCGTATGACTTCTCTTTGCCTTTCTTGTGCATGCTCTTAGGAATTGATGCATTTTCAGGGTCCTGCTCTTCTTTGTTGCATTTTTGCTGTTACAACAGCTGGCTAAAGCCCATTCTCCTTTGTGGGGCAGCCCCACCTTCTTTTGTATATGTCTTGTTATTTAAAGTTCTGTTCCTCATGGAGGTACCTTTGTTGTATTATAATTCCTGTGATCATGGCTTTAGGTGATTAAACTTATAATATTTATATACAATTCTAGCACTTACACAAAACCTTAGGTTCTTTTTTTCATGATGCCTTTCGCTGTTCAACATTGGCTTGCGCAATCATGGTAGTTTAGCTTTAATGGAATGATTTCATCCCAGTGCTATACTTTGGGCCGGGAAAATGAAATCCGAAATTTTATAATAAGACACTAATCTTAGATATTAATTGAGGTTTAGACCAACAAGTTGCAGATATGAAGGAGTAAAAATGTAGACAATTTTTCTTTAAAAAAAATGTAGACTATGACAATATATGTAGGTCTGATGATGATTAAACTTAAATATTTCAAGGAATTCAGAGTGAATTGGAAGTCATGGTGATTAAACTTTGCTGTCGATGCAGAATGAAGAGAGCAGTGGACCCTCTGACACTGGGAAGACTTTCATGACAGAGGCTGTTACACCACCACCGAAACTGGTGGAAGCAAAGGAAGAAGCAGTTCAGTCCAAGGCAGAAGTACAGTGTATGGAAGATTCTAAGAAAGAAAGTATAGGTACTGACATCTCAAATCCTAATCCCGCTACTGAAAAAACATCTGATTCTTCAGCAGTTCAGCCCACGACCGAAGTTCAATCTACGGAAGAATCTAAACCCAGGACTGTGGTTGCTGATGTTTCAAACCCGAGTACCACCCTAGAACAAGCCTCTGTTCAATCTACTGAAGAATCTAAACTCAATACTCTGGTTGCTGACATCTCAAGTCCAAATAAATTTACAGAAAAAGCTTCTTTTACTTCTCGTATAGCAGCTTTCGAAGGAAATGACAAGCCAGCGGATTCAAAATTGAATGTTGAAGAAGTCCAGGCTGTTAAGGGAGGTGCAATGGATTCAAAATTGAAAGCAGAAGTCCAGAACGATGAGGGAGAAGGATTGTATTCAAAACTGAAAGCAGAAGAAATCAAGACTGCAAAAGAAGCAGCAGTGGATACAGAATTGAAAGAAGAAGAAATCCAAGCTGCAAACCCAGAAGCAGTTGATTCAAAATCGAAAGCAGAAGTCCATAAAGAGGCGGTAGATTCAAAATTGAAGGCAGAACTCCAGGCTGGAAAAGAAGAGATGGTAGATTCAAAATCAAAAGCAGAAGAACTTCAGACTGAAAAGGTAGAGGCAGCGGATTCAAAGTCGAAAGCAGAGGAACTCCAGATTGAAAAGGCAGAGGCAGTGGATTCAAAATCAAAAGCAGAAGAACTCCAGACTGAAAAGGCAGAGGCAGTGGATTCAAAATCAAAAGCAGAAGAACACCAGACTAGAAAAGCAGAGGCAGTGGATTCGAAATTGAAAACAGTTCAGACTACCGAGGAAGAGGGAGTTGATTTAAAACCAAAATTAGAAGTTCAAACTGCTAAGGGAGAAGCGATGGATTCAAAACAAGAGGCGGAAGTCATCCAGATGGTTAAGGGAGAAGAAGTAGATTCACAATCGAAAGTAGAAGGCCAGGCTGCTGAGGGAGAAGTAGGGAATCCAACAGCTGCTATCAGACAGGAAGGGGCATCTGTCATAGAGGGGAAGGTAGATATATAATTTCCAGTTTCCTCTGTACGAGAATTTGCTTGAGATCTTTCAGAAGGGAGTCTTTTTACTTTGGAGGATCATAGATCAAACGGAAGAAAGAACCACTCTTCTGTTTAGGTTATGGGTATGAATGCTTGTGTAATGTTATTTGAGGCTGTGCAGTTTCTTCTGTATTTTATTTATTTAATTGATGATTTGTTATTTGGTTTGACTGATCCATATCTTGATTGCTTTGAATATTTTGTTTTGCACTTTCACTTCCACCTTTCTGATGAATATTAGTGATTCAGTGTAGCTTGATATATCTATTTTTGAATATTCTTGGATGCTATTCTGTCGTCTTGTTCTAAAGAAATTCACTCGGATGCTATTCATGCTAGTTATTACATGATTGCTCAAAATGTGCTAATGAATTGTTTTAGACTTATTCTGACCATGCATTCTTAAGTCATAGGATCATATTTCTGCAGGTGTTGCCTCTTCGATATTTGGTTTTTAGTCCATAGTTTCCATGCTCTTTCCCCATAAAACACTATAAATGCCTCCAATCATCAGAATTCCACCTAAAATGCCACAATGTATTGTTGAAACAACTAGGTAAGAAGTTTCACCATTTCATGGCCAGGGTGATGAACTCTCTTGCCCTCCAGGACTCGACCGGTGCACGACAGGTGGTGAAGGAGGGCATCGAAGACAGCTGAAAGATAGCCTGAATGTGGACGGCGACGAGGGATCTGCAGTTGCTGGATATGGTCCATTCAGCATCAAACCTAACCTAAAACCCTTGTTACAAAGGTGCACTTGCTTCCATTTCCCTTGGTATTCTATGAGGGACAGAAATTTTGTTTCCTTTTCAAATTATCTTTTACCAATGATATCTGCGAATCTAATTCAGGGGCATTTTATTCATTTATAAGAATTGTTTGTGTTAGGCCAGTAGAAAGCAGGATTAATGTCTCCATGGAAAAAAGGTGAAGGATTAATGTTTGGATGAGGACAACTGTAGAAAAAAGGAAAAAGAAAAAGAGAGGACAAGCGAAGAGTTATAAAGCTCACCTAGAGAGTTAAATATAAGCCCTCTTAAAGGAAGGTGGCAGTCATGCAATGCAATTTCCATGAACTAAAAGGAAGGTAGAGTTTTCATGCTTGGAAGGTAACAGTCATATAATACAATAAACAGAAATCTCGCACAAAAAAATTTGAACTTTCCCATTACTCCATCTTAGATTTCATAGCAGTATGAAGAGTAACGGACCATATGACATTTGCACGTCAGGTACTTGACATATTGGTTTTAGATTTTAGTGTTATCCTGGTATTGTTTGAACTGAAAACATTTGCTTTCAATACCTTTGAAGTCTATCATGTGGTTTTGGGAGCGTTGTATTAATTATTCCACCATAATCACTGGGTAAAAGCACTTCATGATGCTAATTCATGATGTTACTAGCTTTTTTTTTTTTTGACAAGCTTTAGTTAACGTGATTGATTCTATGGATGAGGTAGATGATATGGGGCTTAAAAAATATCAATAGCTATTTTTCTAAATTACCATATCATCGAAATAGCTCCACAAGTTTCTTCAAGTCTATGAACATAAAAGGAGCTTACATAATATAAAATCACAAAACATGATACAATGCAGGCATATGGATTTAGGATTCCTTGTATTGGAATACAAAGTTAGTTCAAACTGAGTGAAATGGTGATGTGGCTCCTCTCTCTTCAACGCTATCTTTTCCATCTTCATTCACCGGCTCACACACCACATCCTCCTTGCTCTTTCCCCAGAAAACACTGTAGAGGCCTGCTACCATCAAAAGTCCACCTAGAACACTACAGCCAAAATACTAGTCATCATAATGTAAGGCCATATGTATCTCATGCAAGTCACTCAAAGAGAACCCAATTGGATAAAGACAAAGTTACCTTCCCAAATGAATCAGCTCGCCTAAGAACAATGATGAACAAATTATGGTGAAAATAAGGGCCAGTGGGGTGGACATGGCTAGGAAAACGGGGCCCTTCTTTTCGATGCACCAAGTTTGCAAGTAGAAGGAAACACCAGTGACAACAAATCCCTGCAATCCGGCGTTCATATTAATAAGAAGAAATAGTTATTCTTATCAGTTAGAAGATCTCATTTGACTAGCGAATTTATCAAGATAATGGTTTGATATCGTAAAATATTGTATTTACATAGAAAAAAAGGCAAAAAAGATGCATGGCTAATGAATCACAACATGTAAATTCACATACTTTAGTTGGAAAGATATTGATATACTCACACAATATAAGACAGCGAGCAGCCCTGTATCTAATCTTAGCTTCCATCTCGAGGTGTGTCTCTCAAATACCATGGCAACAATGAAAGACTGAACTGAGCTAAACGAGCATTGGAGAGTTGTAAGAAGAAGCTTCGAAGGGTACTCTTTTAATAAAATTCTCTGTCCAAAAGAAGCAGCTGGATTAGAAAAGGTGATTAATGTGAAGTATGAGAGGATTGAGAGCAACCTTGTTACTTATGTACCTGGAGAACAAGCCAAAGAGACCAAGTTACGTTAGAAGTGATCATGATGAAGGTTCCTTTAATCCAGTTCTGCTTCGAATGGGCAGGGGCATCACTGGTGGGGCTTGTTTTGTGGCCAAAGGGACGATAGTGGATCAAGGGATTTAAATGAGGACCTGTGTAGAAGGCCATGGTCATGACTCCAGCCAAGCAAAGTGCCACACCCAAGGCCTTAGCTACTCCTACGAGGCTCTTCATGTCGACTCTTTCCATTCTGCGATGTGTTGTAATTAGAGAATCATGATCAGCAAAAATTAGTGGCATCTCTCTCTCGAAACACCTTTCGGTTCTTTTGTTTCCGGTTAAAGAACACATATGGCCATGTTAAACCAGCAAATCTGAACTTTGTAGAGAGGAATTAGAAGAAATTTTTTTACACTATTTCATTTCACAAAAATGTAGAAGCAAACAGTCAAATGCTATGAGATTGTTATTCAAATGGTTGAATATCGCGCGCGCGCACGCAAGCAGACATTAGATATGCTCGCACACAAAGATATAAATTTTGTTTTTCATGCACACATCTGAATATCTGATGTTAGAGATGATGACCAGTGATGAGCGCAATGAATTCGAATGGCCACAGGTGGATACTACGAGAGAACATACTTATGCCTTCCATGGCTTATGCGTATCAGAGCTCTCATAGGTGTGTTGGTATGGAGTGTTAGAGACCAACACAGGGTGAACTGGTAGGGAAAGAGACCAGCATCAGCATGGACAAAACCAAAAACTTCTGCAATCGAAAAATAACTAGCTAGTTCGCAGGCCAATTTTTCATATGGTTTAAGCCGAACCGTCGGGCAAAGTTTATTGGAAATTATGAATCATGTTGTAATGGATACTCAGTTAGAAATATTATTCTTCATTTGTTTCCTCTTTTTTAGTACAAAACCTGGATCTCTTCCAATTGACCAACCAGTTGAGCCACCAGTAGTAGGTGTCTTGTATTAAAACTAGTATGTCCTTCATTTCTCACATTTACTTGATCTACAGCTGTTAACTCACTCAGTTGTTGATAAATTAACTGTGTAGCATACCCGACTCAAAAGAAGTTTATGGAAGCCAAGGAATCTTTTCTTTTTTGGGCAAAAAAGTAATCTTCTTTTTGCAATTAATATGTGTAACAAGTCTGGACGTCACCAAAAAAGGATTAGCTGGAAGGTAATATTTGTGTTTTTTGATTCCATATAAGTACTCCTCTCGTTTAAGCCGGACATCCTCGTTAGGTTAAGGACTTAAATCTATTCAAATCTAATCACAAGTATCACGATCGGCTCATAGTTAGCTACAATAAATCTATACTACAGTGCCTCCTAGTCTACATAGGTTTTGAGCTAGGTTCGCTCTGATATCATTTGTGACAATCTAGAATTTCATCCAAAAAGACTGGCTGGAAGGTATTATTTGGATTCATTGATCTTATATAACTACTCAAGATTTATCTAGCGAATAGTCGATATGAGACTAAACGCATACCGGCATGGGTCCTCACAATGTGTCCTCCGACCTATTAAACTATTAGATTGTGCCATGTTCCGGGTTGTAATCATAAAATACAAAGTGTCCCGTTCCGAGACATCATTACCAACAAGTGACTATTCCCATTTACCTGAGGCAGTGACCCACTGATAGTGCCAAGCATAGTTACAACTTCTGATTGGGTCCAACTCAGAGTGCATGTATAGAAAAAAGATTTGACAGTTTTGGCCACCTGCGCATCCATCATCTTATCCCCAAAAATGTTCAATGCTAGATGAAGGAAATTAAGGTTAATCATGTCTTCCGCTTCTGTTGATGTTTTCAAGCAGCAACCTCTTTTGAAATGCAAGAAAATATCTTTGTTTTAACTTTTTAACCAAATATTATATATGTATGAAAATAATATGATCATATACTTTTTCTTCTATAATCAGATATCATCAAAACTGAGCTTCATGGACATGGAGTCCTACCGGAGTAGAAGGGCCAAGAAGAATGTGATCACTGGGACCGAGTTTGTCGTTGCAGAAGCCAGCGTTGCCGAGGTGTATATCAGCCCGATGTTATATATGTTCAAACTCAATGTAATCCTGAAAAACTCCCAAGGACTTAAATATTCTCATACTAAAAAATCTACAGAAAGAAGCACCAACTTAGAACCAAAACATACCCCATCAACGCATGCATGAAGATCTTGAGCAACACAAGAAATGATACTGGTGGAGCACTTTTCCTGAATATTATTTAGCGAGGCATCAGCAACAAAGGAAAGGTGGTGCTTATCTTTCAGAAGCCATCGCAGGAAGCAGAAGGAAAGAAGCTTATTGAGATTGATCTGTACCTTCCAAAAATAATAGCAAGCGGCACCAGCAGCATGGAGGCAGCCACCTGTCGGTAGAAGACGAACACGTACGAGCTCAAACCATCGTCCAATGCAGCCTTGGAGATCACATACATCCCCGTATATATTAATTGTATGAAGATCACAACCATATAAGGCTTCTTCCCATCCATAACACTCAAGTATAGCCTCAATAGTTCTGCTGATCAGGAGGCGGAGCGAGATGCACTTGAGATTGGTGTGGGTACCCTTATTTAAATGGAGTGCAATGGTGTGCTATCGCAAGGGCACTAAGAAGTAGCTATCTGCGTGTCCCCATACAAGGTGTACTACGCCACCTAAAAAGGAGGATATTTGCTTTACAAAGGTGTCCAGTGGAGAATAATACGTATGGAGAATAATTGAACTGGGGCTTGCTTTTGTTGATCCAATGAGGTTCTTAAGTATCCATAACAACCCAAGATTTTATTCAAAAAAGATCACCAAAAAGTATTTTTTATGCTTTAGTCTTGTATGAGTATTCAATCCTCGCATACTCTTTTTGTTTAATCTCTGATGTTCTTGTTAGGCTAAGAATTCAAATCAATTCAAATCTAATCAAAAGTACCACGATCGGCCTATGGTTAGCTTCTATGAGCCCGTGTTACAATTTTCCCTAATGTGCATGGGCTATGAGCTGGGTCCCTGATACCATTTGTAATGATCTAAGATCTCGTCCAAAAAAACTAGTTGGAAAGTACTTTTTTTGTTCCTTAGTTATGTATAAATATTCAAAATCTCCCACACGGATCCTCATAATACCTATGGATGATGCTTTCACTAAAAATGTAATGCTTGTGCCACTTCAGATATTTTAGGTACTTTTTTATCATCCATAACTTTAAAAATAGAGAAGAATATATCATGTCTCTAGCGTATTTTTGTTTGCCTTATATCTTTATGGCTTCATCAATAATGATCACATTGAAATGGTAGTTTCTTTCCAGGGGTGCACTTGCAATTGACACTTGGAACCGTATGTTTGTCATTCTCATCGAGAGGACTCCATCTCTAGCTAGTTGAGCTAGCGAAGAGTGTGTAACGATTAGTCCATCATTGCTTTTTTTTTTTTTTTTGAATGGAGCTAGTCCATCAAGTAGTTCTAAATGTGCCAACTATATTGTCTTCTAGGTCGTTAATTAGTGACAAGAAACTATGCTCAAGATATCTGTGGCTCTTCAGATAAACAAACTGGCTGTGTCTTGGCTACAAACAGCTCCATGGAGAAAGACAGGAAGCAGGCAGCATTCAGAGTATAGCCTATGAAATGGAGACGATTTGGAGGAGGAAGTGACAAAGAAGGGAGTGCTCATTGACTTATTTTTGTTGTCCTTTGAAATCTTGCTTTTGAGGTGCTTCACTATTTTTATCATCCCCTGACTATTTTTTAGTGTACTATTCTGGTCAAGACTGTTTTCTCACTCAGGTGGTGCTTGCTTTCTTCCGTGAGCAGTCCTATGGTAACAGGAAAGCTCCTATGAGTTCTATAAACCAAAATAAAATGGCTTAATTTTTGGTTTGAATTTTCAAAAAATTTATTCAAACCAACCCGACCCAAAATCTATAAATATATATTCAGACCAACCCAACCCGATCCGACCCATATTTAGTTCAGTCCATCTAGTCCAGTCTATCGAACATCAGTGCTATATAAAATAAAATTTTTATATTTAGACTTATTTCATGCAATCCAATCTATTGAATATCAATCTAATAAATTGAATCTAATTTTCAGAATGGGTTAAACCATTTTTTTAATAAATTGATCTGGTTTCAGCTTTGGTTTTAGAAAGTTGGCTTAAATTAATCCAATTCCAACTGTGCACTAGAGATTTGCAGTGTGAACCTCTCTTATCATGATCAGAAACATCACATGCTACTTGTCTTGCACATCTGATGTTTCTTTTCAAAAAGTGGAACTGGAGTTTCTTGAGGAGTTCAATCATATAGGTACGTGGGAGTTTTTTATTCGTCAATCAAAAAGTTCCATGTAGCTCCATCTTGTGGTCGCGGCCCTTTTACTTGCATGCATCAAACATGGAAGCTGGGATCCCATTTGAGCCCCCTCCTGGGATATATAGCATGTTATACTTATCCACCAAAGTAAAAAGAATAAAACAAACCAAAAAAAAATATCCTGTCCCATCTCCACCAGTAATATATCTAGCTCCTTAGACTGCATTCGATATTTCATCCACATTTTTATGATCCACTGTGTTCAGAATCTTAGAGATGTCACAACGGAGAGAGGAAATGTAGGTCTCCTTAATGGCTGCACCTACCAAGCTACTGTTTAAGACGTCAGACGATGTAAAGCGGGCGCATTAAATAACTTGGTCCACTTGGGGAATCAGTCTTTCGCTGGACTGGCCAGTGGCATGACGATCTCTAACGTTGGCAATGAGTAGTTTGGCCACCTTTCCGACGTTCCAAAAGCTTCACTAACAGAAGTTGCATCTGTTTTCTGTGTGAAGGCTTTACTGCTCAAAGTTGTTCTTTTTGGCCAGCATGTCTCTATCTTGGTTCAGAGAGTTGGAATCCATTTAGAACTCAAACTAAAATATGGTGCTTTGGTATCATTTGGGTCATATAGCTTGCATGGATAGTGAAGGGAGATACAAGAACTGGCTTTATTGTTTGTCTATATGTGAATAGTTTTTCAATATTTTTCCTATATTGTGAGCCAACACCTATATTTTAACCATGTCAGCTGTCTCAATGTATATATATATTGAGATTAATTATGGATGTTTCTTGACGAACAAATGTATATATTGAGATTAATTAGTATGCTGGAAGAGAACTATCACTTTTGCCCCGCCTCTTTCCCTCGAAAAAAAAAAAAAAAAAATCCTTGCCTCAACATGGATCTTGAGCATGCAACTTGTGATTAAACATCAGTATTTATACTGTTGCCTTCCTTGAAAAATTTCTGCCTGCCTTAATGTGTATCTCGAACCTGCAACTTTTGATGAAACATTATTGTTTCCACTGTTGTATAAATTATTATCTAAACATAGGTAGCTCTTCTTATTTCTTTTCATTAACTTTGTGGTACCCTCAAAAATTTCTGTCAGCCGCAATGTGTAACTTTAGCATGCAACTTTTGATTGGATAACATTTATACAGCAGTCTAAATTATTATTCAAACATCCTCTTTCCTTCAGAAAAACTTTGCCCTGCCTCAATGGTATCTTGGTCATGCGACTTTTGAACCACTACTTTACCCCGAAAATTGTGGACCTACCATCATGGATGCATATGCAAGCATGGATTCGCATGAACGTGGAGGGAAGTGTCATTTTGTTTCATCAAAACTAGACCAAATGAACCATCTAAGAAACAAAATCTAAATGATTGATCTCCTCCCTGGGTTTAAGAGAGAAGGAAATATGTAAGTGATCCATTAGCCACGTCTTATTAACAAGTTTAAGGACCCCATGGTCATCTAATCACCAATCTGAGAAAGCTAGCTTCATGCATGGACCATTCACATTTGGACCACCATGTCCCGGGTCCAGCTGCAGTGTGAACCAATTACTCAACAAAGAGAGAGAAAAATAGGGTCGGTGGTTTGGTCCCTCTCGAAGAAAAAATTATATTCTCTATGGCATACACGCAGCCAACCACAATCATTTGTTTCTATAACAGTGCACCAAAATGAAAATCGTGTAGGATATAACTTCTACTCTAAAAGGCACATAAAACATACGCCATTCTAGAAGCCATCCACCCGTAATTTACAAAGTTCTACAATTCAAAAGCCAATATGGCATGAATGCGACCAGAAAGAGTTTAGAAGACTATTTTGCTAATCATTATCGATTTCTTTCCTATTAATTATAAGCAAACAGGGTGTTTCCCTGCTGGGGAAATTCCTTGTTGGAGTTTATTTTCCTCTCATAACTACAACTTATCCAAAACAAATAAAAAAGAAAGTACAGCTACAGCTACAACTTTAGTGAATGATATGGAATTGCGGAAAGCTAGAATGTTACATGCATTATCCCATAATAGAATTACTTTGAGCATAATGCGCATGATTCAAATGGTGAAACAACACAAGTATGAACTTGTTTGGGTGATTGGGCTAAAAATTTTATGAGATTTATAAGCTGGACTAATACAATCAATAAAATTGTAGGATTATAGAATGGGCTAGACCTACTTAAAAATTATTTTTGGATATTTATGAATATAGGCCTAGTCGAATCTATAAACTTACGATTTTGCTGATTATGTTGATCTACCTCATAAATGTTATAGAATTTTTAGCTTAATCATCTAAATTAAATCTAAACTTTTTTGTGTATCAGTAATGGTTCAAGGTGGATATAGGCGGGAGAGTTGGCTTTTTTTTTTTTTTTTTTTTTTGTGAATCGCCTGCTCAAACTGCTCTAACATAAGCACATTCAGCTACATCAGAAGCAAAAAGACTACACAATGAAAAAAAAAGAAGATTGCTAAGTCTAGAAAAACTCTCTAAAATGGTGAACAGCAAACGAGGTGATCCAGTCAGCAGCTTGGTTTGCCTCTCAAACTATTATGTCATCCGCCGTATATTGTTCAGAAGCAAGTGCTTCATCTCTCGCTGGCTTGTTTCAAAAGAGAAAAAGAAACATGTCTGGCAACGAGGTCTATAGCCACAAGCATCAAAAGTAGCCGGAAGAGCTAAAGATTCTGATGGGGCAAAAGCAGCATCGCCCGCCGCTTATCTTTGCCAGGTCCTCTTCTGCCTTTACCCGCTCCAAATAGCTAAGATAATTGTCAGCTTTAACTCAATTTCAGATCGTCTGGTATCTGTCCCATCAGTTTGACATGCACAAAGATTCCCAACCAAAGATCGTATGAATCCAGGCGCACAAGTTGTTGGCAAGACCTGAATCCAAAATCGTACCTTAAAAACTATACTAAATCTAATTCTATCGGTCCCAATGACATCCAACCCAAACCATCAAGACTCAAACCGCAAATTGAGTTCGGTCTAAGTTTACATCTACTAATTTTTAACAAGACTCCAGCGTTATGATCCTGCAGGAAAAAGGAAAATGTGGAGGTATCACATTTTGAATTTGATATGTATATCTACATATTGGGTTGGATCTTGATCTAACTAATAGACCTGAAACCTATTTGGGGTAGAAAATTTCTAGTTCCTTAGTTCTTAAAAAAATGTAAATTGATTTTTATAAACTCGCATTATGGAAAGCCAAAACTCAAAACTAGGCCCTAATTTTATACTCATCAAACCTATAAAGTTACAAAAATGCTAGCATTATCTTTCTTTTTCAAAAAAAAAAGTATCATATTTTAAGGTGTCGACTTGACACCATCAAGACAAATGAGATAATAAATAATAGAAAGCCATGCAGTCATGCAATGCAAGTACTATGAGTAAAAAGAAAACATCCCCAAGCATTTCTAACAAAATCAAACTTAGTGCGAAATTAATCACATTAGCAGCTTCAAGGGGCCAATGACCCTCATTTTTCCAAGCTGTTTGCCAAGATACACTAATTGGCATATCACCACTCCAAGTTTCCTCCATAACTATTCATCTCAACACATGTATATTTTGGGCAGCAATATTGCCTCATCATGGGATTTGTGATATTAAGCAACAAGTTGTCCTGTGAGGGTTCAGGTTTAATCTTCCATGCCAAAGAATCATTGGTCTCTTTTCGTAAGGTCAAATATTGGATCGTATCTCATACAGATCTCAAAGCACTCAGAACTCTCTCATCATCTATCTGCTAAAATCTCAAAGTGGCAATTGCGCAATCCAATAGTAAAACCGTGTGAATGAAGATGAATACTTCTTTTGCGTGAAGATACAACCCGAACCTATCCTTGGCTATTACCTGGATCGGGCAGCTGTATTAGTGGGATTTGCTAGGCCGAGAATGGGTCCATTATGAGCCCTCTGACCCAATAACGTATGGGGTTTATGTTTCAACCCTGGGCCGGACTGGAAGGAGATTTGAGCCCAAACCTGGCCACTTAACCCTGAACCGGCCATAGACCATTAGACCATAGATACAAGTATACAACCTCCACGGTGACATGAGAGGAGAGATTCAGTTGTACCTTTCGCACAAAAGAATGATTCCCGTGCTTTAAAGTTTGTGCAAGGTGTGATCCAATGGTTGGCATCGCAGAAAAAAATAAAATAATCAATCATCCTATTCTGCAACATGTTGCCCAAACACGAATCTCAAGGACTGGTGTGTATTGCACCCTATTCTGCTGCATATATATATATATATATATATATATATATATATATATATATAGCAGGAATTTCCATCCATCACGGATTCTAACTGAGCCAAGAACCTGCGCCAAGGTCCAGCTTATTGACACTTCACAGGCCTACGCTAGGCTGTGCATGTACAGTTCCACACTAAAGCAATCTACCAAGAATTTGATAAAAAAAAAAAAAAGCCTAAATTAGAGTTGCAGACCAATAAAAATCTATTGCATATTCTGATTGTAGGAAATTTTCACACAACTGGGTTTGCAGAGGACTCTCCCTCCTCTCACCTCTTTTTTTTTTTTTTTTTGGTAAAAACAGCTATGCTCACCTCTTTTTGCACCTGGGTGTATCCAATAAGCAGTAACCGATTAACTTATGGTATCTCAAGCATCCAATTGCATTTTCCAACTGAAATGTATCTATTATTGTGTTTTGAGTATTGTCAGTTGAGGTAGAGTTAAGCCTTCTAGCAAAGCCATGTATGTGTATCCGGTCAGAGAATGCTAGAGGTATATCGAAGCTTGTTGAGAGGACGGGCCTTCGATTTTTCCATGCCAGAAATTAGGGTCAAAGCAAGGATCACAAAATCGATACCGAGAACCGTATCGGTATATTATCGGTCGGATATGGTACATACATACCTCGTACCAAGATAGCTTTTAACATTTTTTTCCTTATTTTTAGCTACGGTACAATCTGAAACTACATAGTTTTGGATGATTCTGCTCGGTTCAGATACAAACCAATTTGGTTTTTACGTCGAAACCAAACCTCGATATCATTACAGATGTCTTAGTGACCCGCGTGTTGGCAGGGAAACTTGGGTCAAAGTTCAATCCATCCTTTCCTGGTGTTTTACATTGTTAGGTCAAGACTTCGAGTCTTCAACAATCCTTTTCTTTCTAGGGTTTTATGTGACCATCAATAACTCGGGCCTATGCTTTCCTCCGACTCTCCAACCGTAAACCGTGGGTTATGCATCCAAAAGTGGGTAAGATTGCCAATTGGCCCCACAAGGTGCGTGCAAGACGATCATTAGGTCAACACCCACGTAATGGCAAAGCCACAAAACACAAGGATTGTTTTGATTTTTGGATACAAAAAGAACCATTTTGGGTACAAGATATAAAAAGGACCTTTAAGGCTCCGTTTGAAAACTTGAAATTGAGGTGAAAGAAATGGAAGGGAAGAGAAAGTTAAAAATTTTGATGTTTGGAAGTTTTTTAGTGAAGGAAAAGGAAAAGAAAAGAAGGGAATAGGAGGAAAAATTTTGGTCTCCAATTCTCTCATTTTTTTCCTCCCATAAGTGGGAGGATTTGGAGAGAAAGGAATAGGAACTTAATAAATTTTTTATAATACCTATTTTACCCTCTACTCATAAGCATGCCCCTTTTATAATAAGGATATTTTAGTAAAAGTGTTAAAAAAAGTATGCTTTCTTTTCTTTTCTCTTCAAACTCCCAACCAAGAGAAAGGAAAGTATTTTCTCTTTTCTCCTAAAACTTCCAAACAAGAGGAGAGGAAAGTCTATTCAATTCCATTCTTTTCTTTTCCCTCCTCATTAAAGTTTTTCTTTCTTTTATTTTCTCCCCAAAACTCCCAAACGAAGGCTAAAGGTCGGCATGGGAGACTGGACTCAAAGCTTCCGAATAATAAATGAAAATTCAATAAAAAGAGCCAACTCCCAGGATTTATGCTATTATTCTGGCCATAGAGAGAGCGTGAGTAGGCTAAGAGATACTTGACTTATGTGAACATATGCGGCTTCAATTTTCTAGGCATTTCAAAATTTTCAAATCATATGTAAAACACACATGCCACACTTTAGAATAATAGTTAGCTTAAATTTGAAGATGTAAATTGGATAAGTTGGTAATATAGAATGTGCCATAACTTTAGCAGTGTAATGCTAATATCATAAATTGAAACCCTTTGTTTTGTACATATATTCTACACTGTGTGCATCATATGGTTATATATTATACTAATTTGATCAACTCATTTTCATGGATCTCATTCGGCTTAATGAATGGCTCATAGAAATGAGATGATGTGATCGATACGGTGCACTGCCATATTGGTGCATGCATGCAGTGAGGATATGATTTCTCCGCAATGGGCATGCATTCATTTTTGTCATTGGGGACGATGGTTTCCATGTCCCCGGGCAATGCAAAGAGTGCTGCAACTAGGAGCACTTAAGGCCATCGTTGCTTGTTTTTATTTACATTTTGTACATTAATTATTGAATCCTGGACATGGGAAGTAGACTCTGTGCTTCTTGTGTGAAAATAAGATATACATGGCCCCTGCAAAAGTTCTCCAGCTCCGGTCACGATTTTGTCGACCGCAGAGCTCCATCAATTTGCTGAACAATAACCAATAAAGCAAAAGAAGAGAGAAAATCTTAAGTTTCTAAGAAGGTATTGTTATAGCTCTGAGAAAGCTGGAGTGTAAAACCCGAGATAAAAGTAGTTACCATATGACCTATCCAAAAGGCATGCAGGAAGACTTATGCATCTCGAATTCCCTTGGTAGATGGCAATAATTCAACCATATTGTTATCTGTTTTCTAGCAAATTCGATATTCGAGCAAATTCTATTATCGAAAAATGCAGAAAAGATTTATGGATGAGATATGCTCTTCGTTTCTTTCGGTTTTCTTCTATTTTTCGATAGTCATGTTTGATTTAGGCATTGGAGAATCTCTTTCAGGACTTCTTTGTTTTTATTGTTTCAGGTCGGAGCCGGCATCGGAGCATCACCCAAAACGGTTCCTCCACTATCCAACTTTACCAAAGCATCGCCGTAGAAGCATATAGCGATCTTATCTGATCTCTCTGATCTAGATAGCAGACAAGCCGAAAACTCCAACGACCAGCGCCAACACGACGTCTGGGTCAAACTAGTTTCCAACAACAACAAAGCCTATTTGGTAGCATCATTTCGAATTATAGCGGCCTTCAACATCCAATTATATCTGCCAAGAAGTTATAAGTTTTATAATAGGTGTTTCGATTAATCAAATATGTGAAACCTGGATTTAACTTTGGCTTCGCATGGCACAACAAAATTTACGACCTAAAATCGATGAGAAGTTTTGTAGAAAAAAATTACTCGTCAACTTGTAATGAGATTGCATGTTTGTGGTGCCTCTACTTATTTGTGCAGTCATGTAATTTTTACATTCTTCAGCCAAATTAGCAGCATTTATATTGCTAAAGAGTGGCACTAATAATTCAGAGGAAAATAAGCAAGCAACAAGCGATCAAGATTTTGAAAAAAAAAATAAAAATCCAAAGCAGCATGATTCAGCCAAGTGAGCATGCTAAGAAAGTGCAGACAGATCCCCAAAAGACTTTACAGCATTAAAAACCAATCTTCTCTCACCTTCTAACTTTGCGGGTGTTGGAATTCGGTATCCAATTCCCATCATCAAATCCAATCGGTCCTAAAACATGGTTCCTTACCATCTCTTTTTGTGTCACGCACTAGGAATTTACCCATCATGTTGATGTTACTTTTCAAGTAGATGGGGTCCATTACAAAATATTCCAACATCTATGGTGCACAAAATATGCCAACCTATTTAGATTCCTCTTTAATTGATCAATTCTATTATTTTCTCAGTAATTATTCTGAAGGTTGGACCATTGGAAAAAAAAGGGGACTGAAGGGGGGACACAAAGAAAAAGAAAAAGGAAAAAGGAAGAATAGTAGTTGGGTCCAAGTTCTCACAAATTGGACCCTAGATCAAAACAAGATTAGTTTTTATGTCTCCAAGTGCACAGTCCCTTAGAGTACTTTGAAGAATGTTGCATACGCAACAAGTCCAAAAATCTTTAGACAATTTTGAGTCCATTCAAACCTACTAAAGGAAGGGACCCATGAATTAGGCCAGGTCTCAATCACAAATCCAACGAGCCACAACCATCCAATTTATCCAATGCTTCATGACAATGGGAAAGTAGCTCATGCAACCTACCTTGTCCAAATCTCCCATTTGAATCCCAAGAAAACCACATTTTGTCTTTTTACGCTCACAATGAAATATTAGGGCCGGTTGGACACTTGAAAGCGTTAATGCAAAGCAAATTGAGCAAACTCTTGGTCGTATTTGGACACTCTGACTTATCAAACTCAATTCTTGGTCAAAAAAAAAAAAAATCAATATAGGCGACTCGACTATCATAATCAGTTGGATCCAAGATGGTTCTGCTTCAGAATATTTAGACGATGGTGAATAACGGAGTGGCTTTTCAGACTAAGCATGTGTTCAGAGAAACCAATAAGATCGTAAATTAGGTAGCTACTTATGTGGCCTGCCATTTCGAGTACCTCATGAATTCGGAAAATGAAGTTGTCTAGAATATTCAAAGATTTATTTTTGGATTTTATTGGATGTATCTGTGTGCTTGTAATTTATAAAATACTTGTTTTAGAAGGAAAAAAAAATCAAAGTAGCTTGTGTTAAAATTTCTGGTAGGACACATCTGACAATAGCAAATTAATATGGGCGTAATTAGTCATTTTGTCAACCTTAAGCTTTCATGATGGAGCGTGCGGCCGTCATCATAATTTTCCGACACAATTCATTCTTTTGTTTAATAACCTGCACCCCCCTCAAGGGACCTCGTGATGGTTGGTCAAGTTATGCCTCAAGATTCTCAAAAAGATGTTCTCAAACCTAACGGGACAAATTCCAAGCTACTCCTCAACCAACTTCAATTAAATAGTATTTTTTTTGTTTTTTGATAATAAATAAGATAAAATTTTCCCAAATGAGGAGCACAAATTCCATTGGATGTCTCAGAAATGATTGGCTATATAAATCGCCACCCAACCAGTTAATTTTTTTTTACCTACCTGTACATGCCTATCACCTTAACATTAGTTCAAACATATCTCTAAAATAATATATACAATTTATTTAGTTTACGAAAAAGGGAGGAGAAAAAATATGATCAATAAAAAAATAAAAAATAATTTATATTTAATTAAAGTTTTAAGAAAAGAGATGAGAAAGTATTCGATATTTTATATGAAAGAAAAAACTATAAAAGATGTGAGAAAATCTAATTTTTATGGTTGGAAATTAAATTTTTTTCAATACTTTTAAATTTTTGGATAGAATGAAATAATTTTTTTTATTTACTAAGTATATAACAGAGCTTTACATATTTTTTCAGCAAAGTAGATATTCAATCAAATATAAATTATTTTAAAATATATTATTTTTTGTAAATTAATTAAATATATAAAAAATTATTTTTTTAAACATCATATATCCATACATCAGGTTTTTAAATTAATTTTTTTTTTCATGAACCAAATGAGCCATTTTTTTATGCATCATATGACATCTGAGCGAGGAATTGGCTGTAATAATGAAAATATAGCTATTTTTACGTAATTTCAGAAATAGAGAGATTGCTGTGCAGAGGGCTTTTCTAAAGCTTGACGAGCACCATATGCAAGCTTAGAAGGTTCCGAAGGTACACGGGAACGAAGCAAGGAGACGGCGTTAGTAGGAGCCGTTACGTAACGGAACGGAAAGTTAAAGGGGCCCGGCGAGCGTGGACGGACCGCGGGTAGATAAAATAATAATAAAATAAAAGCTACAGTCGTCTATTTATTTTAGTTCTCTCCTTCTTCCGCCCACTTTCCACTCGTTCTGAAGTGCATTTCATGAGGATTTGAGATCCGGCTGGCTTCTTGAAAGCAAAAGGTGGAGGTCAGGGGGAGAGAGGGGCACAAAAGCGGTGGCTCCGGCGGCATGGAAGGAAAGGATCGGGCCGAGATCTTAGCGCGGGCGAGATTGATGCTGGGGATTTGATGCCTTTCTTGCGCTCTCTTCGTGGTCTGGGGTTTTAAGCTCGTGTCTCCGAGGCCCTCATTGGCTTTTTCCGCTTCAATTTGAGAGGTCAACGCCGGATTCTTGATTTTTTTTTTTTCTCGCATTTTTTGGTGATTTGTTGATGGGGGTTGAGTTGTTTGTTGGCTTGCATGGGATCTCGAGGAATTTGGGCGGTTTTTTTGCACGGAATCGTGGTAGATCTGTGATTTTAGGTGTTTCTTTTGTTATTCTTTTAGAATCAAGGATGGGGGTTTGCGGAAATTACTTAAGTTTGGATATTTCTGCGGGTAGGTTTTGAATTTCGAGTTCTTTGGAGGCATTTTGTGTTTTTGGGAGGTTCTCTGTATGAATCTTCGTAAAGATCTAGGTTTCTTCCAAGTTGTCGTGAGATTATGAAGGAATGCTGTCCCGTGTATCGTTCGAGTACAAAAGAAGACTTTTTTTTGTTTATTAAGCACTGTTTTCGTTATTTAGGATGAAAGTTCTCTTATTTGTTTGTTTGTCTCGTCCTTTTCTTTCTTCCTTTTGGTGGAAGCGCTAGAGAAAAATTTCATTTTTAGTGCTTTTTTATGGACTGCTCTTCTCGAACGAGCTCCTTTCTATATTCTCGATCTGTCTTCGGCTTCTGAGACGTCTGGGACGTATCTTTTAGTGGGTGTCCTATTCTGTCACGAAGATCTACTTCATTTCCCTGAATCCCATTAGAGGAGTTACTTAGTTGCCATGGCGAGGGATTTCCCTTTTTGCCTACTGAGTTTCTGAAGTTAGTTTTGCACTTATTATTCATAATCTGGACCTGGAAACTGGTTCTCTATTTATAAGCAATTGAAGCCTGCGGTGTATCCTAAAAAGGACACACAAAAAATACTTTGCATTGACGTCAGGCCCATGGTTATGGAGTCATTTAATCAAATCTAATGAATTCTTCTGAATTAATGGTGTCAGCATATGATTTAAATGGGTCTAGAAAAAGTTATGCTAAAGTTATTTTCTTTGGTGACTGCCTTCGTGGGCACGTATAAAGGAACTATACATCTCTGGACTTTTTAAGTTCATCATGGGATGAGTTGTGGAGTTAATTGCTTTATGTATTGGCATTACGCTTGCTTTTTATTAGTAATAAATATTGTTTTGCAGGGATTTGCATCGCTTATTGGTGCATCTGAGGTCCTGTCAAGTTCCTCAACATGTGACAAGACAATAAGATTAGGAGGATAGGTACTGGTTTTGCTTCCCATTATTTCTTCTTTCAGAACATGATTCAGTTTAGTGCCTTAAGAAATGCGTGAGAGCTGCGGTATGAGATTATTACTGTGTGCAGTTTTGTCATCCCAAACTCGAAATCTCTGGCATCTGATGTTTGCATGATAGTGGGCTGCCAATTATATGCCTGTTGGAGGATTGTCTTTTGAGTTTGAGCTGGCATAGATGTCGTTCAGTAGCATTGTTCGGGATTTGAGAGATGGCCTTGGCAGCTTATCTCGCAGGGGCTTTGAGGTGAGGCTCTCAGGTCATCACAGGGGGAAATCTCAGGGTGCTGTGCACGAAGTGCATGACCAACCTGTAGTAATCCAGAACAGCTGCTGGGCTAGTCTTCCTCCTGAACTACTTCGTGATGTGATCAAAAGGTTGGAGGAGAGTGAGAATACTTGGCCTTCCCGCAAAAACGTAGTTGCCTGTGCAGCTGTTTGCAGGTCATGGAGGGAAATGTGTAAAGAGATTGTCAGAAGTCCAGAATTTTGTGGAAAGCTTACTTTTCCACTATCCCTAAAGCAGGTTGTGTCCTTAATTCCCTTTGTTTCCATTTTGTTAATCATGGCCTTGTTATTCTGTTTCTTACCATTATGATACGTTCTTCGTTGCATTTTGTTTATTTATTGATTTTGAGTGGTCAGAGAGATTTTGTCGCTAGTATCAGATATGACAAGCAATTAGTTTTGCTGGTGATATTTGATGTAAATGTTTCTTATAGTTGTGTTGCCTTTTACAGCCTGGACCTCGAGATGGCACTATTCAATGCTTTATCAAGAGGGATAAATCAACTCTAACTTATCATCTCTATCTGTGCCTTAGCCCTGGTGAGCTTGTTTCCGTTGTATCAATCCATACAGCTGCTGTTGTTTTTAATGATTTTGTTCAGTCTAATTACTGTTTTTATAAATGCCAAATTGGGTTTATGTGTGTATATCCTAATGAGTGTTGTATACTCTGTGGGCTTAACTTTCTCGAAACACTAAACTTTCGATAGAATTATGATTTTACTCCTCTCTGCTATGTGTTGAATATTTGTCATCGTTCTGCTGCTTTTTTCAATATCTGTTCTTTCGAGGAACTTTTTGAATTGCAATTCTAGTTGGCGAGGAAATCCTCTTCCATCCTTATGATGGAGAATTTAGTATTTTCCTACATGTTTAACGAGCTTGACTGTTTTCCCTGTACAACTGAGAATTTTTCTTAATATAAGTTGCTTCCATCGCTGGAGAATATTCACCAACATTGAAGTTGTTTTCTGCTACGTATTTTGTAGTGATTCAGCCTGTGTTGGAGTTTCTCCAATTCTAAGTTGAATAGTTTTTGTATGGGCCATCATCTTTCCAGCTTCAGTGGTTTATAAATCAGTTGCAGTTACATTTCTATTGTACTCTCACATTAAACAATACTCATTTGTACAGTATCTTACCTATCCTGGCATTTTCAATATTTTTCCTTTCTTTCTCTTCTCTCTTTCCTGCTTTTGTATTTTTTTTCCATTTTGGTTCTTTCTTTTTGTGGACATCGGGCGCACCTGATTCACCATTAGGTGTTTCCGGTGTATGTCATCGAGTTGGTAGGGTTTGTTTTATTGGGCTTTTGAGATGATTATGATATGTCCTTTAATTTGTATCCACTTTGATCCCTTGTTGTAGCAGTACTTGTTGAAAATGGGAAGTTCCTCCTATCAGCAAAAAGAACTCGCCGCACAACCTGTACAGAATACATAATATCTATGGATGCTGACAATATATCTAGATCAAGCAACACTTATATTGGAAAACTAAGGTGATTACAACTGTGAAGACTCAAAACTCTTTTCATTTTGGGTTAATTTAAAAAGCTACAAACCTGATTGACTTTCTTCTCAGGTCTAATTTTCTTGGTACTAAGTTCCTAATCTACGACACGCAACCCGCACACAACGGAGCAGCCCTCTCCCAACCTGGGAAAACAAGCAAGAGATTTTACTCCAAGAAAGTGTCTCCTAAAGTTCCGTCTGGAAGCTACGTCATTGCGCAAGTGACCTACGAGCTGAATGTCCTGGGCACCCGGGGCCCAAGGCGGATGCACTGTATCATGCATTCTATTCCTGCATCAGCCCTCGATGCCGGAGGGACCGTCCCTGGTCAGCCTGACCATCTGCTCCCCCGCTCTTTGGATGACTCCTTCGGCAGCATGTCCTTCTCTAAGTCATCCATCATGGACCGGTCCATGGATTTCAGCAGCTCTCGCTTCTGTGACATCGCCGGAGGACCCAGGGGTATTGGTGATGAGGAAGATGAGGCTAAAGAGAGGCCTCTGATCCTTCGGAACAAGGCCCCGAGATGGCACGAGCAGTTGCAATGCTGGTGCCTCAACTTCCGAGGCCGGGTGACTGTTGCATCAGTCAAGAACTTCCAGCTTATCGCTGCGACGCAGCCCGCCGCTGGAGCTCCAACACCGTCGCAGCCTGCACCACCCGAGCATGATAAGATCTTACTGCAGTTTGGGAAGGTTGCGAAGGACATGTTCACCATGGATTTTCGGTATCCGCTGTCAGCCTTCCAGGCTTTTGCCATCTGCTTGAGTAGCTTCGACACCAAGCTGGCTTGTGAATAGAGCAGCAGTCAGAAGAATGCTGGAAAACTAATATGACGGTTAGAAGAAATTCTTGGTGTCTGTTTGCTTGCTATCGATAGCAGCTGGTTGATGCATCAACTGTAACCTTCTTCTGTGTTGCAGCATTTATTTCCCCCCTTCACCTCTCTCTTTTCCGAGGTTCTGTATGAAAATATTCCATTGGATGCGGTTCTTATTATTTCCTCATTGCATCGCTATCTTTTCTCCCTTTAAACCAATACAGTTGTTTGGAGTTTTTAACGGTGGTACCTTTGCGACTGTTGCTAGATCACATGATCTATGGTAGTGATGACCGGTTGGTAAACAGCATTAGCTTCTGCCCTCAAAATTCTGGGAGCCAAACTGTTCGCTGAAGGTTAAAATGAGCTATGTTGCTCTTGGAGCCTGGAAGTTTTCAGTGCCTTTTTTTGGTCCTTCGAAAAAAAAGAGGGTAAGCTCATGACTTTGAAATCAAAATTCAAAGCCTCCAAGCGTAACGCAGATGAAAATGACTTGAACTTTTTCCCATCCCATCAATTTGGGTTCAGCTAGTCCATGTCCATGTTCCATAAACATGATGAACAAGCCTAATTGCATGTCATAAATTACACATACTTCAGTCGTGCAGGTCTACTGACTCATCACATTGCAGAACAAGCCTTGTTTAAATTGCATGCATGATGCATGCATGCAAGATGTAATCTACCAAAAATAAGACAAGAATTCAGCATGGATCGATTCCATATCTGCCATGCCCGAAGTTTTCCTTCTGTTTTTTCTGTGTGTATTTGGTGAAGAAGGCCCACGGGATGCTGCCAGGAAGCATCACATAGAAAGCACTTGAGCTGTCCTTTCCATGCCCGGCAGGCCGGTTTGCTTCAGAAGGACCGAGCTGCAGATGCACCGACTCCACGGAAGAGTTGTTTGCATTGATGCCTCGACAGGGGCACAGAGGCGAGCACTTCCTCCTCATTGGCATTCTCGCTGAAAGTACTTGGCTGCAGTCACGAGGCAGAAATATGAGGATATATATATATATATATATAGAGAGAGAGAGAGAGAGAGAGAGAGAGAGAGAGAGGGGGGGGGGGGGGGGGGGGGGGGGGGCGGCGGCGGCTCAGAAAGGTATGGGCACGATGATGAGGAACGAAGAAGTTGTTTTGTGATACGGAATCCGAGGGGCGACAGCAGATGGCTGTCAGTTATTTGGCACGTTAGTTTTTGGAGCAGAATTATGAGCTGCCTGAGTGGGTCTTCGATATGCGAGGTATGTTTTGCAGGCTAGCTCGATTGTTTTGGAGGGCGACTCGGCCACAGTTATTAGTTGGATCCAGGAAAGGCTAAGGGGCGAGGGCACAGACATCCCTTAGTTCGGAATATAGAGATGATATGTGGGGTTGGGATGGCCGTTCAAGCCAAGCATGTATTTAGAGAAGCCAATGGGGCAGCCGATTGAGTGGCTACCTTCGCGGCTCATTATTCAGGATACACTCTTTGGGTGGGGGAGAGGGAGCTGCCACTGGCTCTCCGTGAGTTAGTATTTTTTAACTTTATTGAGTATATTCGTATATGTATTATATGAAAATCCGTCTTTAGCAAAAAAAAAAGAAAAAAAAAAGAAACTATTCAGATAAAGTATGCGTTTAGAGAAGCCAATAAAATTGCGAATTGGGTGACTATCTATATGGCTAATCATTCCAATAGTACTCTATGAATAGAGGATGAAGAGCTGTTTCGGGAGCTCCATGATATTCTGTTTTTCGATTTTATTGAATGCGTCCGGTTTGTATACGTATTGTATGAACCACCCGATCTAGCCAAAAAAAAAAAAAAAAAAAAAAGAGAGAAGAAGAAGAACAAAAAGAGTAGCATTTTCTAGTCTTGCCACATAGAGGAACATGGTGGGCATGTCATCTGCACATCATCTATAATTCAATAATACAAGTTTGTTCGCTTTTGTGGCTTTCTCTAAAACTCAGGAGAAAATGAGAGAAAAACTACTGCACTGATATTATATAACAAATAAAAGATAGCACCTAATAAAATTAAGATAATGTTGTTACTGAGGAAACTATGGAGTGTTGCTCCGAAATGCAGGGAGAAGGTATTTTAGCTACTTCGGAGATTATTTATCTACTATGGCCGTAAGTGTCCTAAATCATTTTTCTTGGAAAAAATTGAGTTATAGGTGGCAACAACTCCAATTATTTGTAGAAACGAATGAAGAATTACCATGCCAACCACAAGGAAAGCACCTCAGAAGTTTAAATATGAAGCCTCCTTCCTCCCAATAGAAGGGTGTTGTTACTAGACAAATATGAACTATTATATGCAAGCGCGAGTTGTCATTTTTTTTTTCTTTTTTTCACCATGAAATTTGGCTAGCAGTTTAGATATCATATAGATGATAGAAAGGTAAATCTTTTGCTGATAACATTTTTGATGATAAAAAATCACAATGATATGACTAGCTCTAGGAAAAACCTTACCACCAACCACCACTTTCCTTTGCGAATCCTTGAACTTGCTGCTTGATTTCTATCTCTAGAAATGTAAGATGAGGACAGCTAAAAAAATGAATTTGAAATATTCAAATAAAAATATGAAATTCCAGTTTCATGGTTTTAGAATTTATATAGAATTCTTTAAAAAAAAAACAAATGCTCGCCCCTTTAAAAACACAATTGGTAATTCCAAGGGAAAAAAAACTAAAATCAAAAAATATTTTAATGTTGTACTACGTCAGAACCTAATCTATGCCAATAACTGTGCATCACGGATATTGGTATTGTAAATTAAGAATGACTTATCAAAACAAAGGTACAAATTACCCTGTTTGTGTGTGCGGAGATGCAAAAGCTTAAAGCAACATTTTCATGCATGGTTCCATAAATTGTTATGGATGCCACGATATACGCATATCCTAAAACTACCAAGAATTATGTGGGGCATGCACAATAAAGAAAGTCATGGCACTAACTTTGTTGTAGAAGAACATGTTCCATTTTTGGACGTTCCTAAGCCCTTTACCTTTAGTTTCAAAAGAAGCACCACCTAATAACAAAGGCCATGGAAGATATACTAAAGGAGAGAAAAAATGACTGACAAAAGGAAAGCGAAGGCAACTAGGGTTCCAACTTCGCCCTCATTGAGCTTGTTGCCTTCTCCATTAAGGAATTAGAGCTAGAGTTCTGCACTAATTGGTAATTTTCTAGGCCATGATCTCCCGCTTGATTTTGTTCACAAAGAGCTAAGAGGGGCCTAGAAAATGAAGTCAGATCATGCTGCTCTCTGAAGGGGTGCTTCTCTTTAAATTATCATCAAAGGAGGTGCTGAAGAAGGTCTTGATGAGGGAGCCTCCGGCCGGCCAACTCCTGGCCCTTTAGAAATGGAGGCCTAAATTTAAACCAAGTAGAGATGCTACCTCCAAGCTGCAATGCCCTGTAGCCAAACTTCACTATGCTTGAAAGGGCGAACTCCACCTATTTTTGAGCTATTTAATTAGGCGATCCGAAAATCAATCTCTTTCTCACTCCCCTCTATCAGAAAAGGAGGCGTCGGTTCTGAAATAGTGGTAACGCAAGCTCTATGTATCTAGGTAAAAGTAGATCTCGAGCTCTCGGGTCAGTCAGGTAGGTAACCTAACCTAACCCCGACTAAGCTTTAAATTGTACTGGAAGAGAACTTTCTCCTTAATCTGTTGGTTGATGCATATGCCGGATTTATCAATTGAACTGTGGGACAAAAATAAAATTCTACTGTAGTGACCAAGGCAGGGATCCCTTTGTTTTTAGATAATTGCACAACAACTATAGCTAGAGCTACAATTGTGTATCAGTTTGGATCTAACACGACGGATTTGCCTGGGAGTTACAATCAGGACTGAAGATGGAGATATTTGAAAGGACTTTGTGTATGAAGATTTGCCTGACTTATGTTATATTTGTGGCCATTTGGGGCATCTATCTCGGACCTGTCCGGGTACTCCTACATCCGTAGAAGGTACTCCAAAACCAATATATGGACCTTAGATACGTGTGGCAAGGGTACCAGTGGGGAAACTAGCTATAGTATTGTAAACCCTTTAAATGGAACCTCATGTGTGTTAAGGGGGTTGTATGCGAGTACCAATGGTTTCTCCTGCCGGGCAGTGTGTATTGGAACGGACTCGCTAGAAGAGTCTGAGTCTTCTATGCAAGTAAAGGAGGAGCCCAATCCTAGGAATTCTTAACTATCACAATAGCTAACAATTTGAATTTCAAACTTATTCAAATTTGTTTCAGCTTGTCTGCTGCTTAAGCGAAGGAGGAGCCCGATCTTAGGAATTCTTAACTGTCACAACAGCTGACAATTTGAATTTCAAACTCGTTCAAGCTTGTATCGGTTATGCGATACTTGTATAAATTTGTAAACATGATGTAGATTCAAAAAAGTGGAAATGAAAAAATCTTTCCCTCAACTCTCATCTAGTGTGAACATCAACATCAGAAGTGTTATCTATAGGGCTACCACTTTTGCTAGCAGGGGATTTTAATTGTATATTAAATATTTCTGATAAAAAATTTCGTAGACAATTTAATATGAACATGGATATTCGGGAATATTCCCAATTAGTTAGAACAAATGCTCTATAGATTTGGGATTTTAGGGGCCTTCATATATATGGTGTAATAACCAGCAAGGTTCTGCATGCGTTTGGGAAAAACTAGATAGGGCATTTGCCTCAAATGATTGGATATACAAGTTTCTTGAATCCGTAGTGCTCAATCTTCCTAGATTTGCCTCTAACCACTATCTCATTTGGAACAAAATGATAGCCCATAAAAATTCTGGATCTAAACCTTTTAGGTTTGAGAAGTTTTGGTTATCTTGCCGAGGCATTCATCAAGTAATACACCATGCCTAACATTGTCATGGAGCTCACTCACCAAGAGTTCGGTTAGCATTATTACCGCAAAATAGCAAATTGGCACTTCAAAAATGGAGAGGCATTATATTAAACTCTATTGAATTTACAAACAAAGGAAGCATAGTTAGGGCAGTCATCTCAGCTTGAGCACATTAATCTACCAGCTACTATTAAAGATTATAATAAAAATTTAAAGATGCAGGAGATCTTCTAGAGACAAAAATTTTGAATTGAATTCTTTAAGAAAGGAGACAAAAAGATTAAGTTTTTTCATAAATCTATTACAGGATGCTATCAAAACAAGATTACTACCATTCAGTCCCCACAAGGCCATGACACTTGTGCAGAACTTTGACGGTAGTATCCTTAATAGAGGTGAGTTAAGAGGAGTAAGCTTTGTTATTAGAAATGCGAGTGGTGCAGTAGTGGCAGCATATGGAGTTAGATTGTTTGACAACATGGTTCCTATGGCAGAGCTGCATGCTGTGTGACCAGTTATACTATTTGTAATTAAAATCTTGGAAGCCTCTCAAATCATCACTACCAGAAAACACGCGTATAGTGACGGAGATTCCCGTCACTATACCGTGTTTCCGGTTACTAATACGAAATTTGTGACCGGAGCTCCCGTCACGAAATTAGTTACAAAAACACGCGTCACTAAATTCTCAATGACGGCGGCGATTTCCGTCACTAAACTCCGTGACAGAACCGCCGTCACTAAGCCGTTACAAATCCAAAAATTAAATATTTAAAAAATTACGTATTTCCCGTCACTAACCAGTCATTGAGTTAGTGACGAAGATAACTTGGTCACTGATTTTGTCACCGAATTCGGTCACAAATTTGGTCACGGATTTCTCACAACCTTCAGTGACAGATTTAGTCGTCACAGACATGGTCACAGACTTTGTCACTAAATTTGTCACTAATTCCGTTACTGACTCACTGAGCAAAATCAATTTTTAGAAACCAAAATCCTGTCACTAAGTTTATATTAGCTCGTCACAATACTTGGTAAACTATTCAGTAACCAAATTTGGTCACTGGTCACATTCCAATAATCTGGTATTTTTGGTACATTGATTGGCTCATAATAAAAGAAAAATACAAGCTAGAGCCTCATCCAGTCATATGCATAAACAAAACAATGGAAGTGTTCTGGTGAAAGCTTTTCATTCAGCATCTCTCCTTCCAGAATACAAGAGACATATATAAATGTCGTCAGTATATGATTCCAATGGACTGACATAAATGACTTCAACTCTGTCAACCGGGAAGGAGTCGGAATAAGAACTTGTACTCGTTCAGATAGAAAGCCAGCAGTATGCTTTGACCCTTTGCTTTTGCATTGCCCCTTGTTGTTTCCTTTAACCTGTTTCATTCCATTCATCAGAGGGGCAAAAAAAAAATAGAGAGAGAGAGAGAGCATTGCCCCTTTTGTTTCCCTTAACCTGTTTCCTTTAGCAAAGCATATCCCATCTGAAGTTAAAAAGAAAGCATTACAATTCAGTTCATAGTTACTTACAGAAATATAAAAACATGAGCAAAAGTTAAGAGTGACATTAGATGAGGGCATACCTGAGAAGCTGAAATTTTAACCAAAATTACAATAACCAATGACAACATCCATAGTCAAAGCAAAACTAAAAAAGTCCCAAACTATAACAACATCCATATTTAAACCAAAACCAAAAGGGAGTGTCCCATGATCATGATTCATCTCACTATGAATTGGATTCAACATTGGCCGAGCATTGAGTTGATTGAGTTTCATTGTAGAAACTTGAGTTTATGACATCTTCTACAATCTCATCTAACTTGGCATCCTCAACATCTACATTGAAATATTGCAATAATTAATAATAAATTATTCAAAAAATAATAGAAATATAATTAATAAAACATATACCTTTCTTTTCCAACACCCAATCTTGAGTACAAATCAAGGCCTCGGCAATATTCAGTTTAAGTGCACTACGATACTTATCAAGTACCCGCCCACCGATACTAAAAGCAAATTCAGTCCTTACAAGATGTTAATAAAGACTAAACAAAACAAAACTGTAAGGCGATTTTACCAATTATCTTCCCTGCTTTGGAGAGAAATACAAAGTCTCACTGGAACCAAGCTGTTCAGAGCCTCACGCTAAATATTCGTAAGATATTTTCTGATCATGATCCTGGGCTATTCATGGAGTGCTTGAAGAAGTTTGAAGAAGATGAATCTAAAGAAAAGGAGATTAAGTCAAAACGTGAAGTTGTATGGAAGCGCCTAGAAGAAATTGCCGCTTCGAACGCTGCAAGTAATGAGGCTGTTCAATCCAAAATACAAGAATTTGCTACAGTACAAGACTTTGTGTCATTTCGATCCTGAGATTGAAAGCCCAATCCAAAATACCAGGACCATATGTTTTCAATCTTTATGATGATCAGCAACAGGGTAAAGACATATCTATCACCTACTTAAAATCTTTATAAAGCTCTTTCTACAGTAATTAAGCTCTGCAACCTCATTCTAATTTGATGGTAAAATTGAATATGTTAAGTTACTATTGATTTTCTGGAGACATAAATTAACAGCTGAAAAATATCCATTATTGTTTGGGTGGCATATCAGCCATAATCCCAAATCAAACTGGTTGCACCTAGGTGTGAAGTCCAAAACATAGGAGGGCCAAAAAGTTTCATAGCAATACACAACAAAAAAAGTAATTAGAGAGATTATAGAGAACAGCATGGAACAATAGAGCGACAGATTAAAAGAAAATAAGACTCAGATGTAGGCATTGATGACACAATCTGCAGCAATTAAAAAACAGCTTGCCTGGATAATGGCCGAGATATCATCACTTTGAAAAATTAATAAAAACATTAAAAAAACAAAGAAAATAGATAGCTCTTGATGTGTGAGAAGGTCCTCTAAAAATGGCTAACACATGCACCATCTCCTTCTTCTGCCCTTCTCACAAAAAATAAAAAAGAATAAAATAGGAAGCTACATTTTAAGAACAAATTAATGTGGGAAGCTTGGTAAGCGGGTTGCCAACAATAAGGAGAGCAAGCCGACCAGTTTTCTTCCCTCTTCTCTTTATTCATATAGCTATAGCCAGATCCGGCAACTTCAAGACCAGGGCAACCCAAAACCCTAACCTTGGTACTTGTAGCGCAAATCCTAACCACCATTATAAAATCTACCACATAATATCAGGAGAAAACGAAGAAAACCCCAAAAATCAAGAGGAAAAAGAAGGGATAAGCTCTATACTGAAAGAGAGAGAGAGAGAGAGAGGACAAAATTCAACATCATAGAGAACGCGACCAACAGGGGAAGGAAGAATGCCAATCGGGACTGGACTACCCGCAGCAGAGGGGGGAGGAATGACCCTCTCTGCCTTGCCTACCTGCAGCAGGGGAAGGAAAAGAACCCGGATAGGAGGGAAAGAAGAACCCTAGCGCGGCCGTTGACAACTGCGGCCACGGCGGCGATCAAGCGCGGCGCTGGATCCACAGGCGGAGACCCTCGGTAAGTTCCTTCCCCCTTCCTCTTCCTCTTCTTCGTTTCTTTTATTTTGTTATCATGGGGTAAAAAGAAACGGGGTTAGGGTTTACCTTGCTCGGGAAAGAACCAGTTGTGGGTTCTGAAAACCCTAGCCGACGAGCAAGAAGAAGGGGGGCGTCGACGGGGTGATGTAGCCGTGATGATCTTGTCCCGGGTGAGAGTTGGATCGGCCGATCGGGGGGCGTGATGTAGCCGTGGTCACCGTCGACGGGGAGGCACAAATGGTCGGCAAGGAGGAGCCGGAGAGGAGAGGGCGGAGGTCGAGGAGAGGAGAGGAGAGGGGAGACAAGAAAGGGGAAGCGGCGATGCCAGAAGCCCTAACCGTCCAATCGGGACGAAGCCAATGTTTTAAGTTCGACCGGGCTGATGGGGAAGTGCTTCGACCGGGCTGATGGGGAAGTGATGAGGTAAGTCGGTCTGCAAGCCAAATTTCATATCAAACTATTTTTTATCTATAAGGCCGATTGCACCGAACTTGATGTCTCCCAGCTCCCCACTCACGAGGACAAAAAAAAATCCCAGACCTTCTTCCAAAATCCAATCCCATTGCAGGAAAGCAGCAGTAGGGGTGCAAATAGGTCATGACCGGCACCATGAGATTTGAAAATGAGAAGAAGAAATTTGAATTTTCTGGAGAACGATTGAAATTTGGGTTATCGAAGGAATTTAGGCGGGACGGCGGACACACTTAGTTTCATTTTGGATTTTCCTCCTTTTATCTTTTTTTAATTTAGAATTACTCAAAAATAATATTTTTAATATTTTTGGAATTAAAATTTAAATTTGGTAACGGAAATTTTTGTCAATAGCCCGTCACTGCCAAAAATAATCTTTTAAAAATTTATAAACACTTAGGTTACGATATTTGTGACGGCTGAATTTGTCACTATCTGGTTGCAATTTCGGTTATCATTTTGCTGACAGATACTCCGTCACTACGATGGTCACTAAGTTTTGGCGCCCATCCTACCCGCGCATTCTGTGACCGGCCTGTCACTAATCTGTCACTAAGTTTACACCACGGTGACCAAATTTATGTCGGTCACTAATCCGTCACAAATAGTGACTGATAACGGTCTGTCACTAATTTTCCGTCACTATACGCGTGTTTTCTGGTAGTGCATCCTGGAGGGAGATTTCTTGACAATTATTATGTCGCTGACCGATTCAACATCTTCAAAATTCAGAATTGTTTAAGAATAGATGCATCCGTTCAATCTTTTGAAGCAAAATATATTTTTAGAGAAGCTAATAGTGTTGCAAACTGAATGGAATCATATATTGATGCTCATATAGGATCTATACTGTAGATGTTTGTGACTAAATTTTGTTCTCAATTGTTAAATATTTTATTTTTTTTCTGATTGCTATGGATGTATTTATTTTAAATTAGTTTAATAAATTCTGATTTACCAAAAAAAGAAAAAAAATTCTCAATACAATTTTGATATTAATATAAAATCATGTGGAATTGTAAGATGATGCTCCCTCTATATATACACACACAGTCGCATCTCGACACTAGGGTTCTGTAAAGTTTCTTCCTCGTCCTCTCTCTAGTCATAAGTTTTATAAAATTAGACTTCTATCTCTATTTTTTAAATGCCAACAAAGTTGAATCGTCTTATCATTAAATATTTTTTATTTTTTAACATTTTTGAGGTGATATTCATATCATGCCCGGTGATGGCAAACTTATTGATTTTGGAGCGGTTTCTTGGTTTTTCCTTTTGAGCACTGGTTGCAGGGCCGGCCCAACCCTTAGGCAACTGAGGCGGTCGCCTAAGGCCCCGGCCCAAAGAAGGCCCACCGAAGGAAATGCCTCAAAGATAAAATGGAAAAAAAAGGCCTCCTGTGAATTCGCCTTAGGCCGGCCCACTGTAGGGAAGGCCTCAAACACAAAACGGCCTTAGGCCCCCAAATACATTGGGCCGCTCTTGACTGGTTGCATGCTTTAATCCTATCATCATCACCACCACCTCAGCCCACCATCTCCACCGCTATCAACATCATCAGCATGATCATCATCGCCATCACCATCACTATCATGTTCCATGCATGTCAAAGATGCTCGTTGTGAAAAATCAGAGATTTAGCTATCAATGACTGCTGAAAGCTATGAGGTTTTTTGAGGTTTTTATAAGTCAGCAATTTAGTATTTAAACTTTAAATTAGCAGCTCAAAAAATGTGATATGCAGTAGTGTTCCGATAAGCAATTGACTTGTTTGCTGAAGGGAAGAAAAAGACAATGAACTTCTTGTATTGTGATAGCATGGTGACCATAATTATGGCTTCTTTTTCTAGAAGAAAACGAGACCCTGCTATTTTCTACCCATCCAAATTTCTAGTCAGTTATGGATCGACCCCGTAAAGGGCCTTGGTTACGCCAACCGTAATCGACAAATGCCAACTATTATTATCCGTTGGTAGGATTATATGCCAACTACTATTACCCGCTGGTAGGATCGTATGCCAACTACTATTGCCCATTGGTACGGTCGTATGCCAACTACTATTACCCGCTGGTAGGATTGTATGCTAACTAACTACTATTATCTACTGGCAGGATCGTATGCTAACTAACTACTATTACCCGCTGGCAGGGTTGTATGCCAACCACTATAGGCAACACATCATATCATCCAAACTGTAATGTTGTGATTCTTATCGGCATACTCATTGCAATAAACACTGATTTGTGTTGTTTGGTTGATAGGCTGAGCATTATTTGGTTTCGGATTAGGTGGGACCATGCAGTTATCTAGTAGGTCGATAGTTGGGTATGCATCTTGGTTTACCACCTTTGCTTAGCGACGAAAGGCTCTCAGAGGAATAGGATGCTTGATCTAGACTAATTATTATTCCTCGAGTAATATCAACAATTTCAAGAGAATAAGTTGCAGTCTTTATATTGCAAAAGAAAGATTGATTTGCTTCTCGTTACACATTGACATGAGAAATATTGGAAAAGAGACTTTTATATCATGATCTATTGATTGATTGTTGAAAAAAGAGTCATTGGAGACATTTTAAAGTTTAGATGAACTGGATGATGTCGCAGGATCTGAAATGTGACATTGTTAGAAGATGTGACATCGAAGCAGGAAGAATAATTTTGGTCAAGCATTTCCAATGCCAGGATTTATGGATAACTTCATGCTGTTAATAATTTTTCAAATAATTAGCTTAGAGAATGAAATAAAGAGTCAGACAACAGATGCTCTGCCAATTTCTACAGAAAAAGACTTGGGAACAATTGTGTGTCTTTCATCTTCGAGATGACTCGAGAGATAGCCTTGTCATTGATGATAGCATAGTAAATTACTAATGTGGTTGTGCTGGAATGGTCATGATGTGTAGTAGTTGGTGAAGTAATTAATAAAAGCCATGCATGTTAGCAAACAGACTTATCACATGTTCCCTGAAATAAACAGGTTAGGAAATACTTTGTCCGGCGCTTGGTCAGAATTGCATGGATCACAAGACATTGGGTTATTGTTCTTATGAGTTTGAAACCTAGGCCTGCAAGTTGGAACCATATGTTCAATATCATGGTTGTTGCATTGACGATTCCATTGTTGAGTTCGATGAAGTTCCTGAATTTGAATGTCGTTAGTTGATTTCAATCAACTTGCATAACCACTTGGTGTCAACTCTCGATTTACAGGTATCTGTAGGCATTTGTGTTCATATTTTTCTGACATTGCAAGTTCTAGCTAAGTACAAGCTGTACAAGCCCTAAGATGTAGTCATGCATAGGTGATCCATTTTTCAGTCGCACAAACCCTCAATTTCCTTCAATTTCATTTTGTCTAAGTCCACTTAAGCATAGCTAACAGAATGCTTCTTTCCCCACCATAAATGTTGTTATAGCATTCCTGCTCACACTTCCAACCTATTCCTATAATACTTCTTACCAACAAAAGTAGGTTTCAAAGTTAGTTTGTCACTTAGTTTCTTTGTTTTGTATGTGTAGTAACATCTAAATCAGGTCAAAGGCCATTTGTCGGTAAAGCAAGTAAAGATTTTTCAATCAATTGTTCGGATGCAGTAAAATTTTGCTGCGGCTGCAGGCATGGAAATGCAATGACTGATGTGATCGGAATGATCCAAACCAAGGTAATTTAGCACAAACTACACCAAGAATTAATTTGTTTATCGACTTCACCGCTCTAGCTCGAAAACTAAACTACTTTGCTTCTAGCTTGTAGTTTATATGTCTTGTTTGTATCATTTATACTTTTGATTCACTAAATTGTTTAGCTTATGCATTCTTTAGCAGACTATTCTCATGGCAACTCCTGCCTTCTATGATGGTTTGCTTCAATTTGTGCTTCATACTACTGGACATATTAACACTAACTTATTTGGACAATCCATACACTCTATGCCCCTTACTCCTTGTACAGGTGGTCCATCAACAGTAGCCCAATCACCATAAATTGAGTAGTTCTGGCTGTGGATGTAATTGTCTGAACTCCTTCTTCCAACTTGGAATACTTAGATGAGCTCTTTATGGCCTGCATCACCAGTCTTGGAGTTCGACACCAGCAGAGAATCTCAATGGCTGGCTGAGGTCATGATTAGCTTTCAAGAGTATTCCATATTTCAACGGGTCATGCCCATTTGCTTATCAAAGCCAACAACAACTTGCATTTAGTTAGTTGTAGCATTTTTTCCTGCAACTTGGCCAAGTTCAGGAATGGCTAAGATCAAACAGCAGAGAAAGGAGAAGGCACTTCGCCCACTTTTGGCGACTTAATAAAAGCATTGGATGTCTACCGAAAATAAATTCAGTGAATAGGATGTTTTTAAATCAAGGCGAGGGTTTGGGCAGCGATCCGAAGAAATGATCATTTTTCTGATCAAGATCAAGATAGATTTCATATTATTGTATTGTGGGTCCAGCATGACTTCAATAGAAAGCAACAAGTATGGGTTTTCTGCCCTCATATGAGTGACCACACAAAGCTAAGATCACTTGGCAAAGAAATTGGAAGGTTAGGGATCTTGGTGCCTGCCAATCTTGTAGCTTATCCAAGGATCATCTGATAGATGATTATAGTTCCATCTATTAAGATGTTCGTAATAGATTTGATAAATATACAAACTATATTCATCCATAAATTGCATATTGTTTGCCCATTAGTTTCTCTAATGTTTTTGTAGTGTTGGTCCATGCGAAACAATGCTTAAATTGTACTAAATGACATCTAAGCCACCTATGCCAAACCATGCCCATATTGCATTGAATTGTCGGCGAACCAAACTCGATATTTGACCGCATCTAACTAAGCCATCTATGGCAATCCATGTCCAAATTGCATTGAATTGTGAGCGAACCAAACTAGATATTTATTTTTCTAACTCCAACCATATTGACTTGCACATTCTTGAACTAGATTGCATTGTGCTTACTTGTGCCTGATGCAAACGTATGCCAACCAGCTTGAGAAAAAAATGCATTGAGACCTAAGATAACTTCTAGAATACATGGATACATGATGGTGATATAGAAGCGGATGGTATAAATGATGGAAACCCGCAACAAAAGTCTACAATTATGTGGCTTATCCGGCATTGCTATATGACATCATGACCAGCTCGCCCACATAATCAAAACTTCTAGAAAGTATTATAATATCTACAATGCTAAACAGACGTATCTCAGCAGCAAAGCTTCCATATATATGCACAAGATTTAACTTTTATATGTTCATTATTAGGAACCTAATGTAAATTTGACCTGCGAATGATCTGTTTGACTTCATACACAAGTCAATGATATTATCAGTGTGTTGTGTGCCTCTAGAAGTAGATGATAACGTTTATTTTGAATAAATATTCTTTGCCTGCTTGACTTGTTTGAGGAGTCTATTTTATCTCTCAGCTATTTTGTGAGTGAAAATTTGGAAATATGTTGGTGTCGTGAGTTTGGAAACTAGATCTTATATGTGAAGGGTATCATGCTGTGTTTAGCTTAGAAGATTTGTTTGATGATGATAAGAAAAAAAAAATGAAAGGTCAATATTTCATGCGTGACCTTAAATTTTTTTTTCTCGTGTCCAGATCTTTACACTTGCGGTGTCCAAAAATTGACCTAAAAATCTGAATGCTAATCCTCCAAGTTGGTGAACAATGGACAGGCCTCTAAGCAAGTTTATATTTATTTTTTGAGATTTATAATTAAGGGAAGCTGGAAAGGGGGAGATCTAAAAGAAGGCTAATTACTAAACAATTTAAGACAATTTAAGAAAGTAGAAAACATTTGAGGCTTCAATTTCAGAAGCGGAACTCAGGGCAGCATGGGAAGGAATCTCCTATGCGAGGCGAATACTACAGGCTGACAACATCATTCTTGAGGGGGACTCAGTGAAAGTGATTGAGCAGATTTTACGGAAGGGGCGGAGGAGCAGACCACTTGCTTCTAGAGGACATCAGAAGGCTACTGAATGATGTAGCGGTTTTCAGGCTGTGCATGTCTATAGAGAGACAAACAAAGCTGTAGATTGGGCGGCCTCCTTTGCCGCCCACTATTCTGTAAATTTTTTTTGTACCCATCTTGTATCTATTCTCCTATCCCTGTATGTTGCATACTTTTTTTTAACTCCAATGGCAGTAAGCAGTTGATATACCAAAAAATAATAATAATAAAAAAGAAATATTCCAGTACTCAACCTGGGCCCCAACTCTTTCTAGTTGTGAGGAGGTGGATGAAAGACGTGAGATCCAATATCAATCTCAGCAGGCCACATGTCGTGCCAATTGTGGAGAGAGCATTTGGTACAAAAATTGGGCCCCATATCTTTTTCAATTGACAAAAAAATGGTCGCCATCTCTTGGTGACTCTTGCGATCATTTTTTACCAAGTTTAACTATATAATATTATATTAAAAAAAGAAATTTGAAAGAAAACGCCAATCATTGTCCTTCCAATGTGAACGCACACCCTATCACTCTTCAACGAGCTTATATTTCAAACTCCTCACCATAATAATAGGACAGCGATTTTATCTTTCGCCCGAAGGAAAGATTCACCGTCGCATGAATGAACCGTTGGATCGCGCAGCAGCCGCTTTTAGATCTGTGTAGACGGAGGGATGATGATGTTCTGAATGCTCTTCTTTCGTGCGATTGATACAACCCGAAAACTCCCGTTGACTCGTTCGCTTCCCTCGCACTACGATCAGACGGTCAGACGGAACAAAGAACCCATATTTTCTGATCCGCTCCGGGGTCATCCGCTCTAATAATCTTATTCTTACTTTTATTCCCCTATTCCGACGTGGTTGACCCCGCGCCTGTCAGGACCTACTTTTTTTTTTTTTGCCAGGGTGGACCTACTTATTTGTGGGAGTTTAGGACAGGACTAGGGGGGACGGACCTAGACTCGGTAACATGCGCCCCCGCACCTCGAATCTTATTACCGTGGTCCTCTCGGTGGTCCAGAGTTGGATTCGGTTCGCCGGTCCTGGAGTTGGTGCCTGCGAACACGGTATGGTAGACTGCCCTCTATTCTTCTTAACCGCGGAAGCCAAACTGTTTTGTTCCTAAACTGCCCTCGTGCGACCGGAGTTTCGACTATTCCTGGTTTTAAACGAGAATAGCGAACATGTTCCGGAATCACCGCAGATATAACCTTATATCTTTTATGTTTTTAAATTAAAATTATAGTATATCGTACTATATCATGCCAAACGGTACGAAATATACTGTACCAATTCTCTATTTTTGGTACTAATAACAATACATATGGTGTACTGATCTTTCGATATGTCAAAAAAATTTTGTACCATTAAAATACCGTTACAAACTCTGATATCAATACACAATTTTTTATTAAAATAAATATAAAATATATTTTTTTTTAAAGTAGGGAGAGAATGTATCAACTACTTATATGGAAGCATGGCTTTTAACTACTTATATGGTGCGCATTATCATATCTGGACACGGGGTCTGGAAGCGCTACTGATCGGCTGGTAGCTTGGGTGGTGCCAGGTGTGACGTACTCATATGGAGGGTCGAATCGGGTAACCGAGCCGACCCATGGATGGGGAAGGTATGAGTAAAATAGGTCGGGGTGCCCAACACACGACTCGGTCTACCCGCATCGAACATTCTCCTGGCGGGATGGGGGTCCAGTGGTCGGGGCTGCTACGCGGGGGTGGGCTTGTCTCTTCCTCCCCCCTTCCCCTTTTGTTTAGCAAAAAAAAAAAAGATAAAATTTAGCTCTACAATAAAATAATAATGAAGTTAATATTATTATATTGCTGCAAAGAAGTTTTAGAACAAAATATTGCAAGGTGCAATTATATTAGCAAACCTATTTCTAATAACTTTGTTCTTACAAGACCGGTAAGCGAGCAGTAATATAACGGCGATATTTTAAAGCACGGTGCCGGCCGGCAGGTTGCGGCCAGCGGGGGCATTGTTGTCATAAACTCGTACAACATTCCTCGCACGAGCGGCGACCCGGACGCGGTCCTCTTTCACCTCCCCATCCCGGGTTATCCCGTACACGTGTGGCCCCCCGCCTCCGGGACTCCGGCATCCAGACCTGCAAGCGTGCGCCGCGGTGGCCGCTCCCTCCTTCAGCCACGTGCCCTCTCGCGTCCCGATCGCGTCTCGCCCGCGTCCGCCCGGCTCTTTCTCCTCTACCGCGGTCATTCCCACGGTCTAATCAAAGCTTGTTTAATTAGAAGTTGTTTTTACTATTTATTAATTGCTTAAAAAGGGGTATAAATATCTCGCTGTTCGAAGAGTCGGTCGGCCGAGATTCATGAAAGCCCTGCTCTGCCTAGGGATTCTGGATCCATCCGCATCCACGGTTCCTTCCATTTCCTCCTCGAATTCGATCCGATCATAGGGTTTCGATCGTGTTCCCGGGTTTTCTTATTCGGTATTGCCGTGGTTCCGGCGAATTTTTTAGGATTCCGTTGGTGGTTCGCCGGGGGGGAGGGGGAGTGTTGAGAGAGAGCTAGGGCTCTTGGGATGTGACAATGCCCGCCATCGAATACCAGGGATCGTCGGCGCCGTTCTCGTTTATTGGCCGTTCGATCTTGAGCAGACGGCGGGATCAGGTCCACGCTATGGACGCCGGCCAACACCACTACGCCAGCCTGGACCAGGAGCTCGATGCCTTCCAGCGCCGTGTCGCCGTCCTCTTCCAAGACCTCGCCGCCTCCGCCGGCGGCGATGAACTCCTATCCGTCTCGTGGGTCCGGAAGCTCCTGGATACCTTCCTCGTGTGCCAGGAGGAGTTCCGTATCGTCCTTTTCAACCACCGCGCCGCTGTCGGCCGGCCGCCGCTCGACCGGATGATCGCCGACTTCTTGGAGCGCGGCGTCAAGGCGCTCGACGTCTGCAACGCCATCTGCGACGGAATCGATCAGCTCCGGCAGTGGTCGAAACATTTGGAGATCGTTCTCGTCGCGCTTGCCGACCCCCGGCATAAGCGGCGGGGGGCCCTCGGGGAGGGCCAGCTCCGAAGGGCCCGGAAGGCCCTCACCGACGTCACCCTCCTCATGCTCGATGAGAAGGACGCCGCCGGCTCCGTCCTCTCCCACCGCAACCGCTCCTTCGGCCGCAGCAGCGGCTCCTCCAGCAGCGGCTCCTCCAGCCGCGACCACCATCACCACCGCCGCTCCTCCGGCGGCCACTTCCGCTCCCTCTCCTGGAGCGTCTCCCGTTCATGGTCCGCTGCCCGCCAGCTCCAGGCCATCGGGAACAACCTCGCCGCCCCCCGCGGCCACGAGGTCCTGGCCACTAGCGGGCTCGCAGTCGGTGTCTTTACCATGAGCTCGGTGCTCCTCTTCGTGATGTGGGTGCTTGTTGCCGCGATCCCCTGCCAGGACCGTGGCCTTGGTATCCACTTCTCCATCCCCCGGAGCTACCGGTGGGCGGCCCCCATCCTGTCGCTCCACGAGCGGATCGTCGAGGAGTCCAAGAAAAAGGACCGGAAGAATTCGAGCGGTCTATTGCAGGAAATCCATCAGATGGAGAAGTGCGCTCATCACCTGATGGAATTAATGGATGCAATCCAGTTTCCAGTGACGGAGGAGAAAGAGGTAGGGATACGGCACAGCGTGGAGGAGCTGGCCCAGGTTTGCGAGTCCATGAAGGGAGGGCTGGACCCCCTGGAACGCCAGGTGAGAGAGGTGTTCCATAAGATTGTATGCAACCGAACCGAGGGGCTTGATTGCTTGTCTCACAATCCTGAGTGAAATCTCCAGTTGGGGGTTCCTTCAGAATGTGATCAAGATGCCACCATTATTGTTTCTGAATTCCATGGGGTGTGTTTAGTTGCTAGGCAGAGAGGGAGGCGATCGAGGGAGAAGTGATGGAAGAGAAGAATCAAATGTCTCAGCACCCAAATAAGTTAAGCAGGTAATGCTCGTGTATTTACCTTAAATACATTCTGTAGAAAAGGAGGATGGGATTGAAATGTCTGTTACCGATGATGCCACGTCTAGCTTTGCTGTCTTTGCTATATAATCTTCCATTGATTTTCTGAGTTCTTGGATCCTCCATGAACATAGCCAATTGCAGGACGGCTTTTTTACCTTGTAAAAAATTGTACTTCATTTCCTTAAGAAATTTTGTATTGCGTGAGTTGTTTTGTGAATCTTGCATTTCATTTTTAATTCAGAGAAGGGAGGTTTGACGTGATAAAAATGTTTAAATGGAAAGTGATTAAAAGATGGGCAGGTCTGTTTACTCCTGAATCCAAAATATTAAGAAATGTGCTGCTTGTGCTGGTTAATTTTCATTGTATAGGGTGCATATCTAATCACAAAGTAATGCAGTTCTAATGTTTGTGAGAATATTTTTCTCGGCCATTCATGCTCCTGTCTCATGCTAAACTGTATTTGTGGTTGTAAATGCAATCCCAAATGAATGCTTTCTTCAGTTTGTAAAATCATTAGGTTTAAAAGAACAGCATATGAGCCTGGATAGATGTAGTCTAACAAAGGGAGTTGGCAATGGTTTGTGCGGACATATTATTACCTGTAAAAGTTAACCATTTAGATGAGGTTGAGTTAAATTGATTCATAAGCAAACCTGGGGAGAACCTGTTCGTGGTATCAAGATGGTAGGAAAAGAAATAAAATGTCTAAAAAATGCATCGTTTTCATAAATGCAGTTTGTGAAGCTTTTTTAGAAACAAATATTAAGCATCAATTGTTAACTAGAAAATGATGAGAATCTGAATAGAATTCCAGATCTTATCCTCCAAATGTTACCATTTCTTTTCATACACCAAATAGCACATGAATTAGGCAGTGAATTCAGTAAACCTCTAGATTCAAATGATGTGTGTGACAGTTTCATGAAGAGAACCCTAGATTTCTCAACTTGAATGTTTGCTTTTCTCTAAGAAACCAGAACATTTTCGCTCTAGGATATTGTTAATATCTTCATCTCCTTCTTGCTAATGGTTATCTGGATAGGAAAACAATTTTACTTGATCTGATTTGCTAGAAGACCATGTAATCTGAATACATGAACTAGTAGAAGAAATGAGGAAAAAGAAGCTACATTTCAATAAGTCAGCTCGTGTTATTTAAATTTCTTATGTTTTCTTATTTCAAGCATCAAATTAAATTGTGGAAGTTGTGGAGCAGTTTACCAAATATTTTAGTTGAATATTTAGTTGGGGTCAAGAGTTATGCCCAATTAGATGATGCAACATGGGCAAGCTAATCATAAGAAGTGGACTAAGGCTAAAGTGGTAGGAGGATGGACTTAGGATTTGATTGTGAAATGTTTATGGAGGATTACAGGAGCAGTGTGGAGTCCTATAAATTGTGAAGGTCTTGGACGACCCATTTCTTAGATTCGTGTGTTGATAAGGTTAAAATCTTGACAAGGGATGAAGTACCTAAAACTTTTAAAGGATCTATGGGATCAAATTACATATCTTGTCGGTGAGAATAATGAATAAATTGAAGAAAAGCATTGCATCTATTAGTGAATTCTTTATTATAGATAATGAAACAAGTCAAACTTCGCAAAAAACTGTCAAATGCTATTAAGAGGAATGGCTGAATATTGTAAGCATGTGTGTAAACTGTAAACACACTCGTAGATGTCATGGAACAAAGATGTAAGAGGAGATTCAAGAAAGCTGAGCTTTGCTAGATGTTGTTCCTTAAATTGGAGTTGATGGTATTGAAGGAATTAATGAAGGCCCATTGTTCAGATAAGAAATTTTGCAATACTTTTCAGAGAAGAATGATCATATTTAGATAGGTTGATTTGAAATTTAAATAACTTTATGGTTGTTCTTATAGTTTTAGCCTACTGTACATAGAATTAAAATTTAATGACAATTAGAATTTATGCCTGCTTCTTTTTCATAAAACTTGTCAGAGTACAGGATTAAATTTTCTGTCACACATGGGAGGAATTGATAATGTGTATTAGGAATACAGCGATACAGAGATTTCCCAACCAAACTACTTTCACTGCCACTGAGACTTAATGTAGATTAATATGATTCATATGGAGCAGAACATTAAACTGTGACAGAGCTTATTAGTGATAATTGAGCATAGCATTTTTTAAGATTCCAAGGTTCAGGCATCTGTAGAATGTGCTAATTGCTTCTGCAGGAACAGTCCATCTCAAATACAACGTGAAGGGTGAAGCGGATTTAGAAACCTTTTTATTTTGGAGTGGGGTTTGGGTAGGAACCAACGACAGAGTAGAACGGGAAACCTCCAAATTATGAGATTACATTCTTGTTTACTGTTCTAGTTGACCATGGCTTGCTTCTAGTCGGTTTCCTCTGTCTTCTTTTGCTTCTAGTCAGTTTGCTTGTTAATCATATTGAGAATAATGTATCATTTCATATTACTTATTATGATCAATGGAATCCATATTTTATAAGTTTATCTCATCAAAGTACATTAGTGAGTTTAACAGTGTTCTGTCTCCTGAATTTTACCTGGTTGATTAATCAGAAAAGTAACCAAGATGAATTTAGGAGCAAGAGATCTTTCTTATTTTGCATATCATACGAGGAATTATATGTACCTGATTCCATGTTTTGGCCCAACTATCTTGGTTATCATGATCTTTTCAATCTCTCAAGTATTGCTTATTAATTCTTATTAGTTAGGGATTCAATCATGAAATTTTCCTGGTATTATAAATGATGTGTCATTAATTCTACCCTCTTCTGGCCTAAGATTTCTATTCTATTCTCTGATTCAGGTGAAACCTGAAGTCATCTTGTTGCTTTGTGACTTCCATCCTTGATGGTAAGTATTGCATAGTTCCAAAAATTTATAGTGCACGTCGGAGTCTGAAATAAATGTTCTGGACAGCATATGGTCATCACCAATTCGAAAATATATAGTAGTTATGGAGAGAGAATTTATTTGTGAAGCTAATCAATTTTCTTGGTTTTGAGAAAAAGCGAGCAGCTCGTAGCCTCATCATTCAAAGTTTCACATCTAGTTTCTGTGTGAAATAGTTTAATGGCTGAATTGATAATAGTAACTGCTTGAAACAGTAATACTTCGCGTTTGTCGGCTTGGACTTGTTTATATTTGCAATATCTCATCCATGAAAGATGCATCTGTATCCACTCGACACTCTAAAATAATATGTGGGTTTTTTAACAAGCCTTCACCTAGCTCAATACTCTACTAGCAGAAGTTGTTCTCGTGACCAAGCAACCAGCTTGGTTTTGCTTGGTTGGCCGGGAATGCCAGCCTTATCAATGAATGGCAAAAAGTCCATGTAACAAGGAATAACTTAAAAGTTTATTGGTCTTCTGAGCAACCTGAAGCCTTCTTTCACTCAAATCAACAGCTCTTGTTAGGTAATTGGTAATTTGGCAGCAGCAAATTAGCATTTAATCTGCTGCGAATGTATAGATTGGTTCTACCATGATTGGTTCTATTGGGATGGTTGCAGAATGCAAGAGGACTTCAAAACCATCGGTGTTTAATATATGAGCTGTTCATTGCCGAATTTTAGTTTGAATGATACGACCTCTTGCCACGTAAAGGCGGTGTTTGGGATTCGATTGTGAAGGATGTCGATTCTTTTTTTCAGCCCTTTACGTGGTACCTCGATTCCGCAAGCACTGGGCTAAATTTGCTCGGTGGTAGGAGGTGGGATGGAATCCATCCCCAGTCTCAATTAGGGGATAAATTATCCCTCGATTCCGCAAGCACTGGGCTCAATTTGCTCGGTGGTAGGGGGTGGGTCGGTGGGATGGAATCCATCCCGAGTCTACATTAGGGGGGGATGTTCTTTTTTGTAAATTATCACACGCACCGAGATTGCTGTACTGCATTTTAGAGTTAGAGTGGATCATAGCGGCCAATTCACTTGGATGGCGGTGATGTTGAAAAGCGCACCTTGTTTTCTAAACACCCGTTACCTTCACGGTATAACCATACTTAGAGATGAGGCTCTCCCAATACCGCCACCAGATAGATCTTCGTGCTTGGTGCCCAGTAAATAGAAAATTGTACCAAGGGCTGCCCGTTAAGTCTCCTAAATTCTGAGCCTTCCTCGCAGATCAGCTTTATGAAGAAATCCCAGGGATAAATGCTCGCGTATGATCCTGCGGGCTTAGGGAATCCTGGGTAAATAAAACGACCTGCAACTATTTCTATCTACTTTTACTCATCAACAACCCCCAGCCCCACCCCAATCATAATAATAATAATAATAATAAACAGCAAAGAGGGTCTAAACTCATTGATCGGCCTAAGGGTCAACAGCCTAATAAGATAGAATTTTAAAATCAGATGCATAACTTATTTAAAGCATCAAGATGGCTGGCTTTATAAAGTAGCAGCCTCTGCTATCGCTGACAGCCGGACGCTGTGAAAGCAATTCTGCAATGATGTACTCGTCAGTATTTTGTAAGCTAGTTACAAAAAAAAAAATCATCCAGTCACAAGGCAACGTCATGTATAAAACCAGCAGCAGTACCCATTTAATAGCTATCCGAATAAATTCAAAAGCACAAAAGTGAAGAGTAAATGGATAACAAGATGTATAGAAGGATATTCTCTTTCCAGCATTATGATGCAATACATGTAATACAAATGAACAAAGGGTATCAGGAAAAATGTGAAATGCTTATTCTAGCATCAGTTCATTTCTCTCAGCAGCATATATGACCTTCCTAGACTTCACCTCTAGCCTTTGATGTGAACATACTGGTGGAAAGACATAAACAGCAGCTTTACAAATACATAATTACATTTCTTAAAGCTAACAAATGATTACCGATCTCTGTGTTCAAAAGCTTCCCAACTGCATAATTTACAACATACACCGAGAATGCTTCAATTCCAGCATCAGGCTACGCCCAGTTCCTTCTAGTAAATAGCTAAGGAATGTGTTACTTCTCATTCTTAGCAGCAAATGGATTACTCCTAATGTTAATATGGAAAGCAGCTGCAGGCAATAGAGCGAAGATTCAACCTCTCAAAAACTTGGGTGATGGTCAGAGGAAGAGTTCTGGATAGGACCACATTAGGAACTTAGCAAATATGTCGGTCTCCAGAAACTCGATGTGTGCTGCCCGGCCGATGATCGTATTCAAGTTTCTTCCCTGAGCAGACTGGTCAAAGTTCACATCGCAGCGCATAAAAACACGCATTTGAGATGAGGGAGCACGAATCTGATCCAAGCAGTTGTTCAGCATTTCCATGAAGACTTGTGCCTTCTTTGATTGATCCCAAGACGATGCTTGGCACAGCTCAATTCTGGCTGAATGATAAGGAACATAACCATCCTGGCAAAAGAAGGCAATTTAGTGGGGGAAAAGTGCTAATAAGCCATAAAGTATGTTTTATACTCATGGTAAAGCATTGCTTACCGAAATATATAATATTTAGAAATTAAGGGAAAAAGTCAAACACAGCAACAAGTAGTGCTAATCTTGCACCGTATTTGCTGCTACTGAGAGAATAGTTTTAAGGAAATTTGGCAATACAAGAATCAGCTCTTCAGCAAAAATCAGAAGTTTGAGAGGTCATAACATTTAAAAAAAGAAAATAGAAAAAAAGAACATGAAGCAAGACTTATTTCACATTTACAAAGAAAATGCAAACAAACAGAAGAACTGGCTTTTGTACATAGTAAGTACTTGTGATGGCAATCATCTACGGTGGAAGATGGGTTACTGACATGAACAGGGAACAATCTAAAAGAAGTATCTGCATTAGCACTTAAACAAAAGGCTCGCTTCCCCCTACTAATGTATCCGCCACTCTTTTCCCTTCCATGGTTGCTTGGATACTGTAATGTCTGGTGCCAAGCATTAGTATAGGGTGGGGGAGGTGGGGTTTGGACTTTTTAATAGTAGATTTTGTGAACTGGCTCTATGTGATATAACATGATTTTATATTACTAATGAAAAGCAGGAAACTTTTTTGGCTTAAAAGAATTGTATTTATAGCACAAAAAATGAATGACACAATAGAAGTAACATCCAATAGATAATGTTGAAAAATAGCATATGTTGCTACCAGAAGATAAACTGATATGAACCCTATTTCAAGATCATATCTGTTCTCAAATTATATTCCTAGTAACTCTTACGTTGCTTGATGTTTCTTAATTAGATGACAACAGTTTACTAGGTTAGACCGTAAAGGTAGGGGAAAAGAATTGTGCTGTAGGAGATTGTTTTTCCCCTATGAAATCATTCTACAGTAGAATAAACCAAAAAAAATATATAGGTTGTTATCCATGCAGAAGCCAAGTCAGCCGGGTAGAAGAATCATTTGGCAATTTCATAGACATGTACAGGTACTATTATTTTATGTACATGATTAGGCGACAAAAAAGGGTAACTAATATAGAGTAGAAATGAAGGCATACTTAAGAGCTGCATCAAATTCATATGAATCAACACATTTTCTCTAGCAGAAGTTTCCAGTTTATCTATTTGTGTTGTTCTAGCACATCATAATATCTAGGCATCTAGCACATCTAGTTGCCATTTCTACAGAAGTAACTATCAAACCGCAGCAGAAATTTTAAATTAGACTATGAACATGTAAGAGAATGCAGACAGCCTTGAAAATTAAAGAGAATGCAGAAATCTTAAATTAGACTATGAACACATAAGAGAATGCAGTCAGTCTTAAAAGTGAAAGACATGCTTAAGTTTCAACAGAAGCTAATGTCAGATTGAGCAATCATATGCATTTTTTAATATTACATGCATTTTAATTTAGATTATTTACAACGGATTAAAAATATTTAGGGAAAATTACAGTTCAACTTCCTCAAGTTTGGGAGATTCTCACACACAACCCTCATCTTTAGAAATTTTCAAAGTGACCCTTTAGTTTCCAAATCAATGAAAAGCGGTTCTCTGACTCACCAACCAGCCAATGCAGTTAGCCCGCCATTTAAAATGTCCAAAATGCCCTCAACCTCTTCAGACATCTTCGAACGTCCATTCTGTTACCCCCAATTTCTATCATTTTGTTCAGACCATCCGCTCCTTTCCTCCCTTCCAGGCATTTATCGACATTCCAAACAAGCTACAAATGAATATCATTTTTTCAATTTTCGTAAAAATTAAAAATCAATTTATCTACCTATTTTTCATAGTCACTGCCTTCCCCTCCCCTTTTCTAATCTCTATTCCTCTTGTTCCAATGCCGCCAACAATGACCATTTCGTGTTTCTTGGGCGTCCTCCCTTTCCTCCACCATCCTCTTCTCCTTCTATCATGTGTAACGCAAGTTTGGCAAATTCAGCGGTGGGAGAAGCCGGCAGTGGTAGAAAAAAAAGCCGGTGGTGGTAGAGGGAGAATGCGGCAGCAGCGGTGGGAGAAGCCGGTGGTGATGATAGGCGGCGGTGTGGCGGAGGAGCGGCACACATAGGCAGCCTCCCTCCAAGGCTCCATGAAGAAGGTTAAGGACTTTCACCTCAAACAATAAGATACTAAGAGCATTTTCGTGATGTCACGTGCCACCTCTCTGTTAACGAAGATAAACAGCAGGACCACTTTGGATTGATTTGAAAATTTGAAAGGCCACTTTGAAAATTTTAAAGATCGGAGGGTGTGTATGGGAATTGCCCAAACTTAAGGGGGGCAAATTGTAATTTTCCCAAACATTTAATAAGGGAGTTCAAAAGAAATTGAAAAAATATTTAGTTCCGATCCAAATTTGTTTATATTTAATTAGGAAAATAAGTGAAGAGTCCCCAATGTGGAAAGGAAATAAATTAAAGAGGTGATAAAAAGAGAACATTTCCAGATTTATCATATTTGGATGCATGATGACATGCCTTCAAGAGTATGTTAACAACATAATCATCCCATCTCTATCACTACAAACTAAAACTATAAGAGAAAGAAGAGTCATTCTTATCAATGCAGGAAGAAGTAATACCTGTGGGGAAGATAATAGGATGATGTTCTTAAAATTTGCCAATGTGTTCTGCTGAAAAAGGAAAAACAAAAAGAAATTTTTTAATTTTTGAGCAAAAATTATGTTGATAATATATCAGCAGTACTCAAGACATATGTAATCCTTTGGTCAAACTTGTTTAGACATAAACTAGTATCCAAGGGTGTGCAAATGGATGTTTAAGGAGGGGGAAATACAAATCATATCAACAGTTGGAATGGATTGGAAGAGAGAAATTTAACAGAGATATGAATGGTTAGAGATTGATATCAGAGAGGTAGTTAGGCAACATAGTATTACCATTTCAACAGAATGACTGCCCACTGTCATAGTTATATAATAAAGTTTTTCATGAGAACTAAATAATTTTCCACCCAAGAGTAATAATAATGATAACATTAAGCCTTTCGGTGATGCAGATTAGCTATGATCAGTTCGTGCAGCTCTTTTATTGGTCAATAGGCTTGCCGCAGAGCCTCCTCCTAAATGCATCAAAATCCCTAGTTTATAAGTCATAACAAGTGGAATAATGAGGAAGGATCCAACCCTTTGAGGGGAAAAATACACAGGGCTTGTTTGGCAAAATTCCGTGTAATGGGGTGGAAGAATGTGGGGTGGCAGGGAGAGGGAACGCATAGGTTCTGTTCACCCAGCCTACTCCTCGTGGGATTAAAAAGAAGACCTCAGGAGGAGCGTGAAACCCTGCACTCTCCCTCTCCTTCTCCCTCCCTTCCACCCCGCACACTCCAATCCCAGCCTATCCTGCCAGATGTATCCAAACAGGTCCATATATTATACCTTTCCTACTACCCTGAGCAAAAGACTCGATTACTGCTTGTACTAGCCCATCCGGACAGTACATACCATACCTTCTAGGTACTAGCACATGGCAGATCCTCAAAACCGATTCATGAGTGAACCAACACTGAATCAAACCTATACCACAACATCAAGTTTAATGGTGTCTTTACACCTTTTTTGTTCTAAACTCTCATTATTGATCGTACCTTGTGTTGCTATGGTCATACTATATGACCAGCAAGCAGTATGAAGCCACAATGATTTTTACAACACTGCCATGAGCCCCCCAAAAAGAAAAAAAACAAATGCACATAGCATAGGGCATGTTTGGCTAAATTCTGTGGGATGGCTGGAAGAATGCAGGGTGGCAGGGAGGGAGGGAATGGGAGAGGGCGAGGGAACGCATAGTTGTGAACCTCAGGAGGAGCGTGAAACCCCGCACTCTCCCTCTCCATCTCCCTCCCTTCCACCCTGCACACTTCAATCCCAGCCTATCCTGCCAGATGTAGCCAAACAGGTCCATCTATTGTACCTTTCCTACTACCCTGAGCAAAGAACACAATTACTGGTCGTACCAGCCCATATCAGACAGTACATACCATACCTTCTAGGTACTGGCACATGGCAGATGCTCAAAACTGATTCATGAGTGAACCAACCCTGAATCAAGCCTATACCACAGCATCAAGCTTATTGGTGTTTTTACACCTTTTCTGTTCTGGACTCTCATTATTGATCATACCTTGCATTGCTATGGTCATACTATACGATTAGCAAGCAGTATGAAGCCACACTGATTTTTACAACATTGCTATGAGCCCCCAAAAAAGAAAAACAATGCACATAACGTAGGGCTTGTTTGACTAAATTCCATGGGATGAGCTAGAAGAATGCGAGGTGGCAGGGAGGGAATGGGAGAGGGAGAGGGAACACATAGGTTCACCTAGCCTGCTCCTCATGGGATTAAAAAGAAGACCTCAGGAGGAGCGTGAAACTATGCACTCTCCCTCTCCTCTCCCTTCCACCCTGCACTCCAATCCCAACCTATCCAGCCAGATGTAGCCAAACATGTCCATATATATACCTTTCCTACTACCTTGAGCAAAGGACTCAATTACTGGTCGTACCAGCCCATACCAGACAATACATACCATACCTTCTAGGTACTGGCACATGGTAGATCCTCAAAACCGATTCAATAGTGAACCAACCCTGAATCAAGCCTATACCACAACGTAAGCTTACTCGGGTTTTTACACCTTTTCTGTTCTGGACTCTCATTATTGATTGTACCTTGTGTTGCTATGGTCATACTATACGACCAGCAAGCAGTATGAAGCAACACTGATTTTTACAACACTGCCATGAGCCCCCAAAAAAGAAAAAAATAACAAATGCACATAATATACTAAATCACTAGCAGTCACAATTGAACCAGCTAATAGCAGACCACATAAATCACCATCTATAAATAACAAAATAAGCAGATTAGGCCATAAACAATGATCCTTTAAAATGGTGGTAGTGAAGGGCAATGAAAGCAATTATCTAAAATAGAATTTTTAGGAGAAATATAGTTCAAGCAATCTTTAGAGTTTAGAATAATTATGATGAGCTAGAAAATGCACCATCAGAAGAGTACTTACAGTCTCTCGTGAAGGAAAATGATTTGTCTGTTTAAAGGTTTGACAGCTTAAGAAAATAAACATTGCTAGAGATAAAACTTAAGGATTAGTTCTAAGTTATGTATTCATATAATGTAGATTCAACAATATCACTAAAGAGTTTGTGAGTCAGAAAACAATACTATACAAAAACTGGTTCAACCATGTGCCATACTCTAGATCCCAACACAACCCTCTGATAAACAATCTGGTTGCATTACCTTGCAGAGCTTGTAAAAAAAGGTATTTTGGAGATCTGGGTTGTCGCTGAAAGTAAGCTGATGAATGCACTGAGCTCCTTTGAGTTTCTTCAGCAGCCACAACCCAGAATTGAACAAAGAGTTTGAGCTGTACCAATATCCCAAGTGCGGTCCAGATATTGACATGTAGGTATGCAGGTGTTTTAGATAAGGCGCCATCATGCTCTCTGTCAATTTAAAAACAACTATTAGAATGATATATGGATAGTGTGTGGAAGGAATATCATAGAAGTTATGAACAAATACCTGCTAAGGCAGTTCTTATAATTATGTTCCCAATGGAATGCCCGACGAAGCTAAGCTTAATGTCATTGCAGCCTCCATACTTCGAAAGCTTATCCATTTTCCTTCTAATAAATGCAATCACTTCTTCAGCCAACCGGCTTCCCATTTCTCTGAAATCTCCAGATGTCTTTTCTTCATTAGTCTCCGACATGAGACACTCGACTCCAGGATCTATTAAAAGCCATTGATTCCGAACAAGCCGTAAATCCAGATGATGTCCCTATTTTGATGTAGATTTAAGTAAAAGAGTCAACTTAGCCACACTACATGCAGTGGATATATTAATGTTCACAAATGGAAAGCCTTCTCTCACTAACCCACCACTATAAATAGATACACAGATACCATGGTCATAAATAGAAATAAACTGGGGTTCAATAAAAATATGAACACACACAATTAAATCTTATCAAGGCTGAATTATATGCACCATCTTTTGTACTCCCCTGCAGATGATTCTGAGTTCTGAGCATAGATCTTATAGTTCTTTGTTTAGCTAAGCCATTCAAAATACTTCTCTAAAACTTGCATACTTCGTGCTAAAAAATTTTAGAGATCATCCTTTCTGAAGGACCGCATAAGAGTAAATTCAATAACTAAACAGAATTTATACAAATATTCCATTTCAAGAAGCTGACTAGATGGGAACCAATGGTAAAAAAGATCTCAAGTAGGAAGGACAAGGCTTCTTCTTTCTTTTCATCTTGGTATAGAAGAAATCTGTTTATGATAACAAAATCTTGATCATGGATAGACTGGATCGGCAGGCTAGCATGTCTTAGTTAGGATATGTTGAAATAGTGAAGAATTATCCAAAGGTCAGAATTGATATGGAATATGATTCACCATATGGTTCATTCTGTTTTTGTAGCATGTTTGATTTACTCCGAAATTCAAAAAAAAAAAAAATTACTTTGAAGTTTTTTTTGTTGACTAACTACTTGGGGCATCTCTGTAGCATCTCAGCAAGCTTTTCTGACCACATAAAAGAATTCTTGGACTAAATTATCAAAAAGATACTAATGTAGTCAAATGTTGTATGACATGTTTTGGATTGTAAAATCATTATGTGCAAGTTTTAAAAGCAGTCAGCGAGGAGATATTAAAATACAGCTTTTAACCAGAGTCATTTATACATTAATAATAAATAATAGTAAGAAGGAGAGAGTTGATATATATTTAAGTGGTGATAGTTGCATAAGTGGAACAAATTTAATAGTATTTACTACTTATCTTCTTCACCAGATTTCTTTTTTCATTGCTGTCGCCACTAAAAGGTTTTGGAGTAGGTGCAACTAATAAGGAAGAAATAGCATAATCCTTTATATCAAGCAGTTAGATTAACTTCAAACTTGTCAACATACACATGTACTGCAAAAAAAAAAAGTTAATTTCAAGCCTGCCAATAAAATCATGGGTCCATGATCATTCCAGTAAAAATTATCAAACTCCCATCCTAAAAAAAAAAGATTTTAAGAAAAAGGAAAAGACTACAAATTGAGTATGATAGTTTCTGATCTTCAACAGAACTTAAAATAACAAATTTCTTGACCAGATTGCCATTACTGAAAAATTCTTTAAATTTAGAATGCTAATTCCCCTACCAATAAAGGTTAAACTTTTATCTACAACTGCAGCAAGTACAAGAAATCAATTAAACAATATATAGGAATCATTAAAGATGTGGAAGTGCGTCAACAAAAACGTTTTTCAGAGCCAATTGTGATATAGTCCTGTATCAACAAAATACATTTATTTGCAGCAGGTTCACTAAAGGTCGAACGGCATGCTGATCCCCCCATTTTTTACATTATATGAGAAATCTTCATTCACGAATTTATTTGGTAAATCAAATCAGATTCACATCAGGCAATAAAATTTGAATAATATCAGGTAAAAGGCATCAAAGGAAAGCAATATTATGTATGTGTGGCATGATGGTGGACATTTAATCATGCAATTGATTCTTAAAGAAGAATTTGTAAGTGTGTCATGTGCAAAAGTCTTTAATTTGTGGAGGATATAAAAACAGAGTGCCATGACTGGTAACTAAAGACATTTTCTTAACGAAAAAAAAGGAGATGTCTGAAAAAATGAAGAAAATCAATACAACAGAATTAAAGATGCGAGTATTCTTCAAAAAACAAGCTACAAAATTAGGATAAAAGAAGTCAGACAGAGCAGTAAAGTAGCAACCAAAGGGCCAAGCCATCAAGTTTTAGACAACTGAAAAGAAATTAGATAATGGAAGCTGTAAAAGAAGAAAAGGAGTGCTGTGACCAAGCATGCAGATTTTCCAAACTCGTTTTAGCTTAGCTCTATGTGTGAATTAATCAGATGTCTGACATGCGGAAGAACATGCAGGCAGGGGACAGGAGTCACTCGGACTTTATTTTATATGCTATGTATGCAGATGACAAGATAATTGTAAGGGTAACAATAATCAATTGGAAATGTCATCCAAAGTCAAAGAAATAGGGCAAGTCATGCTGGAGCAATCAAATAACTCCATGGTTTTATGCAACACACTAATCTCTAGAACATGAGAAGCATATTAAATAAAAAAGTGCCATTGAAGGTGGAGCACGTGCCTGGAATCCATGCACAAAGACAACAACTTTTAGTATGCGACCGTTTTTTTGGGCACCAAAACCAAGTTTCGGTGCTGTCCTTTCTCCAATCCGTGTAGGTATTGCAGCCGTCACATTACGATCCAGAGAGTGCAAGAGTGAATTGTCAGCAGATCCATGAAGTGGAACATTCATGATCTGTTGCTCTACAAGAATGACAGGAACATGAGAAGGATCACCAAAGATTTGCATGTCTTGAACAGACCGATTGTTAATCTGCAGAGAGCTTACAATTTTTAGAATCCCCTGAAAACATCAAATATTCGACCGCTAAAAACATTTCCAACCTTAAAAATATCTCACCTTCATTTGTCCAATACTTTTTCTATGCAGTTCAGCTCGCATAATTGAACTCTGTGCAGGCTGCAAACACAAATAACCAAACTAATCAATGTTAAATGACCTTGCACATAATATTTGACAAGAAATTCTATGAAGTTTGAAAATACAGAAAATAAGTTTAATATTTAATGTCAGGAAAATGATAGGAAAGTTTTGGGGTCAGGGACATAGTTACATCCTCACTGGATTTTCGTGGAGTTCCAACTTTTCCAAGTCCATTATGGTGAGAAGAATCATTCACTCCACTTCTCAAATAGCGGTGAGGAATTTCAATCTTCGAATGAACCATCCAAATAGACCATTCTGCTTTTCGATCAGAAGCCCAAGCATCATATAGATGCTCAATTATCCTAATCCTGTTTATCCTGAAGTGGAACAGAGCAATTTCTATTATAAGAGCTGTTTCAATTTAAAAGCCAAACTCAGTAAGATCTATTTAGTGATGTCATATGCAATATGCATGGATGCATCTAAAAATTTTGAGTCAACATGCAACTTAAGCAATTCAAGACAAAATAGATTGACAGACATCTTGGGCAAGAGTAGAAATGTATTAAGTGAAAATCAAGCAATTAAAGCTTCCTAGTCTCACAAGTGTACTGAGAAGCAGCTTAAAATCTTAAAGCAATATCCAGGCTCTATTGTTTGCTCTTATCAGCTTAAAATATTAATTTCAGGCAAAAATTAGCGCTTAAATCCTTCTCAATGACCAAGAATCCTAAAAACAAGAGTGTAACATTAAAGACTAAAAGTTTCTTTCACTTGTTATGATGTTGTATAAGTTTGTCTCGCCATAGCATGCAGCATGACATGTAATTAAGTGTATATGCTACTCACTGCATTTATGTGCAAAACAACCATACATATGAGTGCAAGTGTAACAGTATCCTGAAATCCATTATTATATGAGGAGAATTAGTCATAAAAGTGCCCAAGACCAACTCCATGAGACATGTCCGTATGACATGAATCCAGAGCATTTGTCATATCCAGAAAAGGATTTAGCATTAAGACATCTAAATGGCGAATGGATATGGACATTGGACAAAGACTAGAATTTAAATCAAACTCTGGCTCTTCATATGTAAAATAAGGGGGAAAGTGACTATAATACTTATAAAACAAACATAAATAGGTTTAAGAATGCTCAAATGGGGACACATCGTGATCAACATCATCATTCACACCATCATGACACATCACCATGATAACCTCAAGTAAAACTGCTTTAATAAAGTTACTTGACAAAGCATTCAGCAAACCTAAATATGCCCATTCAATTACTAAACCTAGATGATTGTTATGGTATTTCTCTAACCAATCTAAACTCCTTGATAACAAAGTTGAGCTAATTAACTTGCACAAAAAGGCTTAAGCATCCCTGTACTAACATCAATACAGATCAAATGAAGATGTCAAACAATGGAACGTGGACATGTGCTTCCACCAAATCAAAATGTCATATAAACAAAGCTGACCATAATATCTATACTCCATATGAAAAATGATGAATCAAGATCTCCATCTGTAAAATTCTGGATTTGCAAAATGGAGATAGTTTGTCTTAGGCGTACTTGACAACGAATATGACATCTAAATTCCAGTGCAGCGCTTGTGGGTAGCTAGGCAGGTGGTGCGTGTGGGTGCACATGCTCATGTGTGTACAGTATATCTGAGATAAGTTTTCATGGTGTCATCTCATTCAAGAAAGCATATTGTTTCAATGACGCAATATGTAGCAGCCTGTAGCAAGTCCAGTGCATAGTTAGGAATTAGGAGTCTTGTGTGTGAAACTGAAAATCAGACAGTGATTGTTGTGAAAGTGACATGACTCAAGTGCTGGTTCCAGTGGCAATATGTATATCATCATAATAAATTAGCTGTATTAAACTTGAAGCTGAAATAGTATGGGATGATTCAATGGTCCAGGAGTCGCTAAGGCCGAGCAAAAACTTCCAAATTTTAGACAGATAATGCCTCCTAAAGGAGGCATGTGGAAAAGGAACTGTAGATCAAACATGTTTATTTGACATCCACAACAAAATGACATCACTCTCATTAGAAAATAACATCACTCTCATTAGAAAATAACATGATCTCGCAGTAGAATATATGTAAACATCTTTTTTCATAGGCACAGCAGCCAAGTTGTTCTAATCATGAATTCAGATACAAAATTATGCAATGAAATATAAATTGGAACTCTGATAGTCATTGTTTCGCACTGTAGGTAAAAAATGGATGTTCAAATAAATTTAAAATAAAATTTCCAGAAAATTCATTCTGAACAAAGAATAACTTCTGTTTAAACAAAAGCCGTACAAAACTCTCCAATATGACAAAAGGAGGACTAAGTAACAGTCACTGAGAGAATGTACTGCACCTATGAAACTTCAAAAATGCATTCCATATAAATGAAAGTTGGTTGCCCACAGTGAAAAATACATCCAACAGCTCTTCCTGGGATAGAGTGTAGAGCATGACATCATTCCCAAACTCAACCACACCATTTGATTTCTGCATAAGCACAAAGAGAAGTAACACTTAACCAGCAAGTTCGCAATACAGATATTTTGTAGCAAAAAATAAGAAACACCAGAAAATTCTGCATGGAAGTAATGGAATGGAGAACATAATATTACAAAAAGAGGATACCTCCAGAATATTGTATAGAATGCCAACCAATTGCCCCACACCCATATTCATTCCAGAAATGTCCAAACTGGCAGTAGAAGAATCTGTTCTTGAAGAGCTAACTGATTCAAGTCTACCAAGATTCAAGTCGGCATTATTTAAATCATCAATTGTTTCATCAATAGCTTTGCTGATCTTTTGGAGTTCTTCAAGAAGATATTCACGGGAAGCTAGTAATAGCTTGATAAGTTCAATTGCACTCGAGATCCACCCTTGACCCAATATCTGAGCATAACATATTAAAGTTTAGCTTTTACAGTGAACATGCTGAGAAAAAATATTACTGATTAGCTTTCAATAAGAAGACTTGAACTGATCTCAAAGCACTAGAAAGAGTATTGTATTGTATTACTGTTATAGAGAGCATGTAGAAATTCTTACATAAGAGTTGACAACCAGATATTTGTGCTCTAAAAACATGGTTATAAAACATAATTTACACTTTAATCTCCATTATTACAATAGTAAATGAAAATAAAATATGTTCAAAATTAAAGGGACTTAGGATTGGCATTCAAATAAAGGTAAAAGGCAAGGAGAGCAAATTAAAGTGGGAAAAAAAAACATGGTAATTTTTAAACATATTGTTGTCTCCACTTTTCCCTGGAGTTTTTTATTCTCTTAACCCTTAATTATGCAGCCTTCTATCATCTAAAAGAATCCTAGGCTAAGCCATAGCCCATTGCACAATTACCACTACCCGAAGAATTTTGGTAGGATACTAAAGGTCTATTCAATCCATATGACCCACCAAGTCGATGATTGGAACCCTACCTGATTCATTTCTAATCAGGTCAGTCTCACGTTTGGTTAGTCTTGACTAACCCATATCCAACCAATAGAAATTCCCCACCCAAATCCACTAATTTGGGGTGGATTCGGGTGGATAGGTAGATCCTGATTCAAAATCGCTACCCTACCTATAAAAAAATTTCTTAAGCTTTTACCCTATACTGAGGTGAGTAAATAGTGAGCTTCGGGTCAACTCTGATATACACATTTCTTAAAACTATTAGGAAGTGAAAAGAAACAAGAAAGAGGAAAAGAACAGGGATAATGTATACATAGATACCAGAAAAATCTTGAATTAAAAAAAAAAAAATCAGGCATACCTTAAGATCCCAAAGAATCCTGCTCTTATTATATAAATTATTAAAAAAAACTTATTTTGATGTCCCAACACAAATGTTATCCTGCCATTTTCCTTAAAATAAAAATATTGATTTATTTCTCCTTCACAAATCCCCACAAAAAAGCAAACAAAATCAATCAACACATGAATTTCCAGTCCCACTTTCTGACAAAAGTAGATATATAAAAGACACCAATTCTTGTTAAGGCATTGTCTAAGAGATTACAAAGAGGGAAAGAAAGTGGTCCTAAACACCAAATTTTAATTTGTACTAGGTAAATTCATGAAACAGTGCATGACTGATTCAGACCATGCTAACAGCAGCCCAAATCCCACTTTTGAGTAAACTATGATGATCATATTTGAGAAAATAGCTCCAACAAAACTGAAACTTGAGTGAGCATAAAATTCCACATCAAAAGGTAGGATTTGATCTGATTATTAACTAACAGCCCATAATTTGATCGACACGCGCTCGAGTTACATTATTTTCTATACATGTATGATGTATAATAATGATGTTATGATGCATGTCAATTCCATGTATAAATCATCATGCAACACATAGAAGAATAAGAACTTGATATGGTTACGTACTTGATTGGTTTCTTCATGATGTTCATCAGCATGATTTAACACCATGTGAGATGTACTGATATGTTCAAGTTCAACAAGACAATGAAAATAATAAGTATACATAAAATATGTTCTAGCAGGTAGAAAATCCACCTTAAAAACTGAAACCATCACAAACCTGGATACCTTCTGGGCACGGGTGTAAGTACCCGCTTTCAGAAAAACAACATGTATGCTGAGGTCAACAAGCACTGCATGGAAAGCATCAAAATGAACAGGACAATATGAATGCAAACCCAGAAGTGCTTTGGGAGGAATCCTGAATTCATGGCATGCAGCTGAAACTGCATCAAAAGAAGCCTGCATCTCAGGACTGTGACATGAACCAGAAAGGATTCAGACATAATTGCACTGTGATTGCATGTATAATTAATCGTACATAGAAGATAGAAAGAAAGACAGAGATACTATTCGAGAAAACCAAAAAAGCATGATTAAGCTTTTCCACTCACCCATTTTCTAATATTGGAGCATACATGAGCTCAAACTTTAGTATTACTGCAGAAGTCAATGGGCTCTGGAAATCAAAATGCATGGAGCATTGTTAACCAAGAAAATTAACATAAACTCCAAGGAGAAGAAGAAAAACCATGCCAACCTCATCTTTGCCTGTAGTTAAATTAAAAGAGACCATAACAGACAGAAGAACATCCTGTCTAGCATATTTGACTCGGAAGGGTTGCGTAGAGAAACTGTGATCAGCATCATCTATCCTCCAAACACCAAAGATATCATCTGGGGCTACACCAGGAGCTGCACAACCCACCTAGCATGTCATTTCCTATTAGCTAAAGTTCAAATTATGGAGAAAAGTACAAGATAGTAAAAGATCAGTGCAGACAAAAGAGTGTTGGGTGGAATTTCTAGACCTCATTCAAACCTTCCTAATTATTCTTTTTTTTAATTTTATCTCTCCACTAGCTAATAATGTTAATTGGATAAAAATAAAATCAGTCTCATAATTTAAGGAGTCAGAGAGAGAGAGAGAGAGAGAGAGAGAGCATGGGTGAGAAGGCCTAATTATTCTTTTTTTTAATTTTATCTCTCCACTAGCTAATAATGCTAATTGGATAAAAATAAAATCAGTCTCATAATTTAAGGAGTCAGAGAGAGAGAGAGAGAGAGAGAGAGAGAGAGAGAGAGAGAGAGAGAGAGAGAGAGAGAGCGTGGGTGAGAAGGTAAGAAAACAAACAAGAAGAATACGCATTTGCTCTCAAAACTACATGGGTTAAAATATAAAAAATTTATATTCAAACTGTAAAGCAAACAGCAGATTAAAAAGATTTTCAAAACACTTGGCAACAGTTAAACCAAAAGAAAGAAATCATGATGCCTTTCTCGTTCCTATCCAAATATTCTGCAAGTAGAGGATGGATAGCAGGTTGTATCATTTTCAGATGGTTTTAGCAAATGCAGCAATAAGCAGAGATATCAAGCATGCAGCTGATTTCTTCCTTCTGTAATAAAACTTGAACCATATCTCCATGATATTTATGCATCAATATTGAAACATTCAATGGAGATCACAGTAAATACCTCTTCCAATTTCGACTTAGCAAATGGGGATCCAAAAACATCCCTTGCATCTAAAACATTTTTTTTTTTTCGTTGTAGTCTTCAAATCTAAAAATGGCATCATGATACGTATGGTAACAAAATCCTTACCCATGATCAGCTAATTTCACACTATATTACAATTTATCTTCACCAATTCAAAATAAGTACCTTCATACTGAATAACTCTCGCCGGAGTACCACAAGATACCTGGTTAGTGTCCTCCCATCTTACACTTATCTTTATCTGATACCATCTGCAATTCAAACAGATATGCGTCAAGAATAGTGATTCGAACATCCGAAAAGATCAATTTTTGCATAACTTTGTAATCAACAAAGGGAAATTTTTTGATAAAGGCTGGACGTTTAGAAGATCTTGACTTTAAAATTACAAGCAAATAAAACTTCACGTTTCTAAAAATTAGAAAAGATTTCAATACCCTTGTTGAAAGAGATCAAGATTGTGGAAGCGATGGATATAAATAGCGATCTCATGGACGGTCTCCAACATATCTGGAGGCTTGAATCGTACAGCCCTCCGCTGCGACGTCGGAGGTCTTGCATTAAGCAGTCTCTTCGGCGGTGGGCTTTTTGAATTCAGGCCGATGAGGCATCGCATCTGCCGAAACATGTGTGATCAGCGCCCCAAGTCCTCCTCGAGATTCGCATCCCTACGCCTAAATTTTTTCAAGAAACTTGGATCCAATCCGTCTCAGAACGCCGCCATTTCCTCTCCGGCGTCCTTAAGTCCCGGCCCGAAAGAGGAACGGAACGACGATTCCCGCCGATAAATGGACCAGATCCTGCCCTTAATCGATGGATTCCAATGGTTCGAAGCGGAGATCGGGATTACAAGGCCGTTATGGGGTTTCTATCTCCTCTTCTCCAGCAGAGAAACTAGGGTTTTGGCCGTGATCGGGGGAAGAGACGGCGAAGCCGGGGTGGTTTCTCTTCTTGCCGTGAGAGATTCTTTCGGACGGAGAGGGCCAGGGGGGATCTTCTTTTTTTTTTTTGCATCTCTTTTGTTTCTAAAAGTTCGCTTGTTTGTTTCTTCGGTGGGAGCATTGATTGCTGAATCCCCAACCGTCCAAAGAAGGTTCCCGTGAAATCACTGTACCCGTGATGATTCGAATCTTGACCGTCTATTTGGTTTTCTCAATGAATGGATGCTTAGGCTTTAGACTTCAGGTAGTAGTAAAGCGGATACATATTAACGACTGGTATTTTTAATATTTTAGTGACACAGATCAGGCGATGGTCATTTAGATACAATGAACAAATTTAAAAACCACTATTTCTAAATCTATCATACTAGAGCTAGACATGATGACGGTCTACATATCCCCATGATCATATTATTTGGAAGCAATAATGAACTTCCATCTATATCCATGTTCAATAATAATTACATTTTTTGATAAAAATTTATTTTGCCGGACTTTATCTATTTTTCTAAAAATATTATTTTGGTTAATTATAATTTCTAATAAAATATTATATCATAACATGTAGCACATGATTTGAAGTCGTGCTAAAAATGTAGAGAGCAATGTAAATCCAGGCATGGGAAAAATAAGGGTATAATACTGTATTATTTGCAGGTGTAACAATATCCTTTTTTGTTTTTTCAGGTGATTGACATATAATCAAACAATTAGTTGGTGAATAGAGATAGGATAAGTACGTGTGCTAGTTTTTCTATGCATGAATAGTTATTCTATGCTCGGTGATTTATGTAGATTTAGGAGTGAATATATGTAGAATCATTGTTTAGCACGAGAATAAACACCCTAATTAATGTATGTGGTAACTAATAAAAATAAAATTTCTATTGCTAGGATGAGTAGTTATCCTTGCACTATTATGTACAAGTAGGTTTTTTGGCCAGATGCCATATAAAATTATCGAACAAAGATCACTAAATTGTGTCACTTTTAACAGATTTTAATGCATGGAGCAAGATTATTGTATTTTTGGTATTTATACCCATATGTATACACACATATTAAATAAATGCTATACTTAATAAACTAGCATCTAAAATCTAATATGTATTAGACATAAATACATGACTTGAATCAATTCAATTTGCTTTTAGGCCTGATCTAGTGCTTGCAAGATGCTTTACTCAAAAAACAATTTACTTTTGGAGCTCATATAAATTCATTTTATTATCTTGTACAATCTAGTGGCTCTAAATTGGACACATAGACTATAACCTTTTTTAAAGGACGGTGCGCATCAAGTGCTGGTTGGTAGGGAAAATAAATGGACAATAACTCATAGGCATACACATATACCTTTTCTGGATTGTACTGTATGGCGTATAGTACAGTAAGATATAATAATTATACAAAACAAAAGTTGCAATATACTTAGATCCTTTCAGAGATTGGGTGCCTCCGGAGAACTTGAGCATCTCGATTCCAGTCTATTTGATGAATGTATAGATCAAAATAGTTTTCATAGTCTTGCTCTTAATGATGTAGATGGCAAGTAATTTGCTTAATTTTTTAGGGACCGCAGGATATTAACTCTCTCGCTCCCTCTTCGTTGGCCTCCTCCTTCTCCTTCATCTCTCTCATAAGAAGACCAAATTCTAAATAGTGTTATTCGCAATTTTTTAAAACGACTGAAATATTATTGATGTTTCCAAATAGCTAATTTGGATGATGAGGCTATATTTTAATTTTATGGCTTTTGGCAAGGTATAATTTTTGAAGATGATTTCAAGAAGTCCCACCTTTTCTCGTGTCGAAGCCAACTTTTCTGAAGTAACTCTTGGACACCGTACTCTTTTCTATCTACTTTTGCTTTTCTCTTAAGGGCGCTAAATCTGCATGCTTTCCTGTTCCCTTAATTTTTTTTTTCAAACCAATCACAAGGCAATTTCTCTCTCTCTCTCTCTTTCCACAAAAGAAATCTTTTGCTTTCTCCTTTTCTTTTACTTTATCTTGTTGAGACCATGCAAGAATCTGACCACTCCTCAATTGAAAGTTCATTATTCAATAGACTAGAAACTAAGCATGAAGTGTGGTTGAACCTGAGGAAGGTAATTGGTCCTCTTCATGTGAAGTCCAGTTCAATCGCACACTTTTGGTACAGGATGCTGTAGTTGATTGGTGCATGGATGGTGGTAAGTCATTACAATGGTTCCTCAAGTTTGTAAATAAAACTGATGCAAAATCAAGCAATGGTGAAGTGCAAGAACTAGTTTATCTTATAGAAAAAATTGAGAATCTAAGAAGTATGCAGGAAAGGCAATGGATAGATCAAGAAAACCAGGGAAGTTAACCCTCTGACCCCCATTCCTGCTTTAACCTGGGCAGCGGTCGCATATATAATGACTTTAAACCCTTTCCATTTGAAACAATACTGCAATCAGAGAAAGTGGGAAAACCTTTTCCCAAGTTTTTTTTTTTTTTTGGGACAAGCTTTTGATCATTTCTATAAGAAAGGTAGTTAGAGGGAGGATCTATAAGAAAGGATAAAAATCCATGAAACTGACTCATCAACATTTCTAAGTGCGTGGTCCTCGAAGCCTTCCCCTTCATATGTTTTGAAGAGGGGTGAGCTGCGAAGTTTCAACTGCGAGAATGAAAGCATGCTTAATTATGAAAGGGAAGCTTCATGCATGCCAACTGCACAATTGGATAGGGAAATCTAGAGAAGGTTCTACTCAAGGAACAAGATTTCCAACACCTCATAAATGATCGAATTGGTCCTGAATCAGAGTCCAAGCTTATCTTTTTAGATAAAGAAACAAGTCTTTTTCAGAAATAAGGGTGGCCTGATTGCATCGCTGCAACCAATTAGGATGCTATTTCAACATTAGCCAAGGTCCTGAAGAATTAAATCCTCAAAATTTAGAGTGCAGGAAATTCTAAAAGTCACAGATATTCTGAAAAAAATATGAGTTATGAACTAGGCCATCCTGATGGACCTCATGTGTATCAGAAAAATAAGACACCCAGCTGATCCACATGACAGTTTTCTATTATGATCAAATGTTTGATCTTCCTTAAACAAGATCTTAAACTTGAAAATTAGAACAAAAGCGAGCAACAGCTGCAAATTAACATCTCCACGAAGGTTGTTCTAGTATTTGTACAGAGTAGTTTGGCTGTCAGCACTCAGCAGTTTAAAAGCAAGTCCCCAAAGGGAAATAGCGCTCTGCCGCGAGCCCAAAGAAGACCATCATCACCACCATCAGCCAGGATGTCCCAGCTCGGAGAAGAGACCCCTGTCCCACCACCTGCAGCCAATTAAAATAAAAACACGCACGCACACGCACGCACGCACACAAAAAAAGATGGCGAAAGAAATAAAAAAAGAGTAAAAGGACTACTCATTTTCTCAATCATCATTTTTCGGAGAGGAGGGGGGGAAAATAAGTTGATGGAAGGTGAAGGAAGACAACGCACCTGGTTCGCATTCCCAGGGGAGGGCAGAGGGAGAATGGTAGCCGAATCCGTCTCGTCGCTGGGAAGAGGAACCGCCGGATTGCTACTGATGAACGGAATCCCACCGCCGGAGTCCGGCAATGGAGCGTTCGCGGGGGCGTGACCGTTGCTCGGCTCCAATGGGCCGGAAAAAGAAGGAGCAGCCGCCTCCGGCGCGGGCGTGGGGGTAGAACTCGGGGAGCTAATGGGCCAACCGTGGGAGGGCAAATCCCCGCCCGCGGTGGGCGGCAGGGCAATGGGGAACGGGGCGACGACTGTTGGAGGGAAGCTGGGGGCGAGGTCAGGGGTTATCACCCTCACGAGGAGCTTCTCGCCCTTCTCACATCTCCTTCCAGAGCTGTCCCTAGGGGAGAAGTAGTAATAGCCTGGGCGGGCAGCATGCCACTGTGCGCGTGTGTGTGAGAGAGGACATGACATGAGTAGGTAATATGAGTTGAGTATTAACAGTAGAGTAGAAGAGAGTACCGTGAAACGGGTGGAGTTGCTGCCGTCGTAGATGAGGGCAGCCTGGGAGAAGCTGCAGCGATCGAACGCCCTTCTATTGTGGAAGAGGTAAAGATTTTGGAGATGGTGTTTGTGCCTGAACACTAGAGTGGGGTAAGAAGCAGAGAGGAGCTGTGAAATTAGTCGCGGAGAAATAAAGGAAGAATGGGATGCGCATTGCTCAACAATGACGGTCGTGCACTCACCAAGAGAGTCTCCAACTCGAACCGTGAGGCCTTTCCACTCGGCGACGCCGTCCATGACAACGGCATTCATGGCTTGAGAGGGCCGAGCGAGGAGGAAGAGTAGAAGCGAGAGAATTAAGAGGAAGGAAATGGAGAGAGCTCCTCCCATGCTGCTGGATTGTGGTACAACAGGGGAAGTATGAGCCTCTGATGTCTGAATTATAGATACTCTTACTTTCTCGTGAATCAGCCGACGGTGTCGAGACGAAAGCTTTCTGTACGAGCGAAAGTTGCCTGTCGCCAGACTTTGGCGTTGGAGTTAGAGAAGGCTCCGAAAACCGAGCAGTTAAAAAGCGAGAGGGAATCTGTAAAAGGCAAAGTCGGGCATCGATATTGGGAACCGAAGTTTAAAGTTAATAGCTTTTAGTGGTGGAAATGAATTTAATCTAAGCAAATTCTAAAGTAATCACCTTGGTCAGGGAGCGGTTACTCGTTTATTAACTCCAAAATAATTCAGAGAGCAGTCTCCCAGACAAAGGACGAAGACGTTGTCCAGCGAGGCGTGATAGAGTTTTTGTTTGTATCTCTCTGTCATTTGGTCCATGCAACGCATACGGCATCAGTCTCGAAACGTGATGCTGCGGGGAATTCGATGAGTCAATTTAGGCAGTTGAGAGCACCGTCCATGACTAAAGCCATCATCAATTAAAATTTATGGGCCTGGAACTGAAATCGAGGGAGAACAATATAGATCTCGGCATGCAAGAATGAACACATGATCGGGTGCTGGACTCACAGACCTGCGTAAACCCAATCTGGAAAAATTCCAGATGACAAGACGTTCATCAGCATAAACAGAAAAGGGAAAAATACATATATAGCTAAAACACTGGGATGATGACAAGGAAATAGTCCAGGTCATAACTGTCTCATCAGCAAAGATAAGAGAGAACCAGCTGAAAAAAAAAGAAACATATATAAGTAGTAGGCTCGAACTTGTATCGTTATGTGGCAACGTTTATAACTGACAAAAAAAAGAAAAAATACATAGGTCAACCCAACAGAGATATGATCACTGTAATCTATGCCGTTGCACTTTTCCTGCTAAAAAACTTGGAACGGCAACCATCTTCCCTTGTCCAATCTAAAATGCCACCATCTCTAACTATTTTGTTTGCGCTGCTGTGAGTTTTGTACACGCAAATGTATTCTTCTGAAACAGTCGGCAAAGATTGCTGGTGGAGGAAAACAAGTGCTAAATATGCCCTTGTCCCCTTCTTCTAGCTATAAGAGGGGGAAAAAAAGGATCACTATAAATTATGATGTCTGGAGCACTCATCGTACCACTGCATGGAGTGAGCTCTCCTCAGAGAACGTGGTGGTTTCTTCTTCTCGATAACTGGGATCAGATACTTCAGGAGCTGCAAAACATACGACCATCAGTTAGTCCAGCGTAATCCTACACTTTCTTTGTATAAATACCTATACAAAGTAATGCCAAGCTAAAATGATAAAATAGGCTCATGCTCGAACCGGACAATATACTGTTTCACGTACAGAGATGCAAGCAAACAAAGGAACAGAATATCTCGGCGTTGCCAAAGTATTCTGAGAATCATTCTAGTGGATATGAGGGATCCAGCTCATCACATCACAAAGTATACAAAGAAATACATATTTTTTTGAATCACCCCCCACCCCTAACACACACGCACGCACCAATCGAAAAACTATGACCGATAAAACAGGTTCTTGGAAAGGAAATAATATGCTTCTGCTAACCAAAAATTGGCAGATAAATTGCACTCAGTAGCTTACAATGTGAAGAGATCACCAGCATTGGGTGATCGTTGGGTGGCAGATATACCATTACGCCGGTGGCCGACCTAGCTTGCTCGACCCTGGTGGGCTAAAGCCTAAAAGGCCTTACTATAGGTGACCTGATGGTTCTAGGTGCGAGGAGATGGGATGAGTCTATCATTCGATGAGCCTTTGGCGAGCAGTTGGCTGAGCAGGTTTTGGCGCTGCTGCTCTCCGTGGGTGGTGCTGAGGACAGGAGGGTATGGGGCTGGATGGGCAGGTCGGAGGTGAGGACCAAGGACCTCATGGAGCTGGTTAGGAGGACACCGGCTAAACAATTTGAGGGGGGGTGGATCTGACAGATGCGCACCCACCCCCGGGTGGCCCTATTTGTGTGGAAAGTGGCTTGGAGATCCTTGTCTACCAGAGAAGTGCCGGCTCGGTGGAGGGTGGGTGTACCTTCGGACTGTTGGACTTGTTTGGATGTGGAGGAGTCTATTTTCCATGTTCTGTTTAGATGCCAGCAGGCTAGTCAGATTTGGGAGTATGTGGCAACTTCCGTCGGTCCGCTATGAAAGTGGGTGTCGACTGAGGACTTCCTGACCTTCCTATGGACTTCTTTTCGGAGGCCAGCCAGGATGGAGCAGGGGATTAGGACAGTTTATCTGGCTTATCACTACCGGCTAGGTAGGAATGCCCGAGTCTTTGAGAACAGGTGCGCATCAGAGGTTGGTGGTGGACCAGGCTCTCACTCATGCGGCGGAGATCCTTGATATAGCCACTTTGTCATCCCTTGGGCTGGTAAGGAAAATCTGGAGCTCTCATTCCGCTCTTGTAGCGCCCAGGACTATATCCATTTTCTGAGAGCTCCCACCCTCTGGCTTTCTCAAGGTGAACTTCAATGATAGTGTCAGCAAGATAGGAAGCAGCAGAGGTGCTGGGTTTGTCATTAGAGATTAGGAGGCCAGACTTGTGGTGGCCAGAGGTCGATGGATCTTTGAACGGACTGTGGTCGGGGCGGAGGCCAGAGCTGCATGGAAGGGTGTCTCCTACGCAAGGCGAGTGCTAGGCACGGATCGTATCATCCTTGAGGAAGATTATGCTACAGTGATCGAGTACATTCAGAATTCAAGAGATCCTGGCAGCAGGATGCGACTGATCCATGATATCCGTCGACTCTTGGGTGAGTGCACCTTCTATCGAGCCACTCATGTTTAAAGAGAGGCAAACAGTGTGGCTAATTAGGTGGCTTCCTTTGCGGCCCAGCATTCTAAGGGTTTTATTTGGGACAACCACTCCGTAGTTCCGACATCCTTGTATTCTCTTATCCTCTCTAATTTTATGGGTTGCACCCACATTCGTTGTGTGTGAGTCGCTGTTGTACCAAAAAAAAAAACTCACCAGCAAAGAAAAAGAGGAACATAATAGAACATGATTCTAAGGCACTTCAAGAAGGATGACTCAAATGCTGTGCTTAGATCCTAAACATGTCTTTAGTGGTTGCAAATTGAAGCTTCAAAGTTCAAACTCACTGCATCATGTGACCTTTTCACCAAAAGACCAAACCTACAAAATATGGGCCCAAGATATGTTCACCAAGTTTGGAATGCTATCAAATGTGAATGATTTATCCACTCTTGTGCAGTTATCCCTCAAGAGTCGTGACACTTCGGAATCTCACATCAGGAACATCATACTTTGATGTGGAAAATGATATGCAAGAGCAATATGCTAGCCAAAATTCCTGATATGGCCTCTTCAGTGTAAGAAGTAGGTATTGCATGCTTTCATCAAAATATGCTGAAATGGAGCGGACAATACAAGTTTGACAGAAATTTAATTAGCATCAAGGCCACCTTACTGCTGATGCAAATATAATCCTATTAAGACTTAACAGCAATTCTATTCAACCCATGATGCAACTTATACATATCGATTCTCATTTGGTGGTAACATGGCAAATCCAAAGAAGAAAATGCATTTTGGGCCCATTCTTTGGAGGGTAAAAGACTTACCTACGAATATGTATTTTCTTGGAGAAGTGCTTCCGAGGCAGCATTGAGATAGGAGAATAATTTATCTATGTTCTTTTATATATTGGAAAGTGGCTTCAGAATATGTTGTCTTGCTTTCCTACTTTTCTGAATAAGTTGCTATAATTTATCCATATTTCCATAATACGCTTTATTATATAAATATTATTATATAATATATTAATATATATTCTATTCTATTATTATATAATGCAATAGTAATATAATATATAAAATATTATGCAAGATATTATATTATATTGTATTACATAATAATAATAATATATTATGTAATAATATAATATATTATATAGGGTTAAAGATTTTTTAGGAAAAAAATAAAAATACTATTTTATCGGCCGATGGGAAAATGACTTACCGACCTCTTAGGTGGGCAAGAATTTTCCTCTTTTCCATTGATAAATGATGGGAAAAAAACTTACTCATCTAGAAACACATGAGAAGATGGAAAAGTTAGCCAATGAGAAAATTTAACTTTCCCATTGACCATCAAAGAATGAGCCATCCAGCTTATCTTCACTTTATATTATAACTTAGGTTATCTTCACTTTCAGCCCTAGGTGTTTTAATTAGTTGAGCAAGGGAAGACAGCTATGCAGTTTATAAAACAGTCCAACCACCTCTAGCACATGCAGGTCTTAGGTCAAACTTCACAAGTGTCACTTGTTTGGTACATGAGTAACAACCATGACTACAAATTGAAAATTAGAACCTTGTGGGAAAATTGAGGGAAATAATGGATGGATATGGAGAAAAGCCCAGCAATAGTGCTGCTGTTGAGCACCACCAAAGTGTTTCATCATCGTGGAGAAACCAGATAAAATCATTGCGGATATTTCTGCCCGTATCGAACATTCTTCTGGCGGAGCTTTCTGCCCGCATCGAACATTCTCCTAACGGGGCGGAGGCCCAGTGGGGGCTGCTACGCGGGGATGGGCTTGTCCCTTCCTCCCCTCTACCTCTTTTTTCGGGTAAAAAAAAAAAAAAAACAGATAAAGTCAACAGGCCAAGTATGTCTGAGACTCTGAGTAAAAGATGTGGAAAATATTGAATGGGCCAATCGGACATAACAAAAAAATGAAGCCTGTGGGTCTTCACATCCCTAGATGTAGGCAGCATATGCAAGGAAGTTCTTGTTGGACTCAAGCTTACATTAATGTTCCACGAAGTCCACAGAAAAATTGGACAGGGAGCATGAGAAAGGATTCAAAGGCCTGCATCTATAATGTAATATGACCTAAAAAGATGCTCAAATTTCTGACAAGATTTTTTTTTTTACAAAAAATAAAATACTCCATAGAGATGGAGAAACAGATACAAAGTAGGTTTAAAAAATCTCTTCAAAATGATGAGTGGTAAAGAAGGAGACTCAGGTCCTGTTTGGGGGAGCTTTTGGAGGGCCAGAAAGCACCAAAAGTACTTTTAGATGAAAAACTGTATTTGGTAAATTTTTCAAAAAGCTGTTTCAGCTTTTGCGGGAAGCTGAAAATAGCTTTTGAGAGGAAGCTCCAATTTGGAGCTTTTGGGAGGAAGCTGTTTCAGCTTTTTCGGAAAACTGTATTTTTGACAAAAATGCTCATATTAAAATAACATAATTACATAGTTTGTCCCTTTATAAACCTAAAAATCTGCTGGAGCCAAGAACCCTAGCCGTCAAACTCCCTTCCGTAAGAAAAGGTATTTTTCTTTTCAATTTTTGTATGCATCTCTTGAACCACATTTTAAAAGAAAAAAATTTTAATCCTTTTCCATACCTTCCAAAATCAATCTATTGTTTTTTTTTTTATCATCAACCTCGCGACCCACGCTGAGGTCCTCCTTGAGCGTGGACCACGAAGAAGAGCCCCTGGACCGCGGAAAATTATTTTATGAAAAATTATAAAAAATTATTGTGGGAAATTATTTTATACTAATAATTATAATATTTTATACCTTTATTTTTGTATTATACTATAAATATAATATCATATTATATTATATCATAATACATTAATATGTTATGTTAAATAATTTAATATTATGTTATATTATGGAAAATTAATTTATACTAATAATTATAATATTTTATATCTTTATTTTTGTATTATACTATAAATATAATATCATATTATATTATATCATAATACATTAATATGTTATGTTAAATAATTTAATATTATGTTATATTATGAAAAATTAATTTATACTAATAATTACAATATTTTATCTCTTTATTATTGTATTATACTATAAATATTATATTATATTATATTACATTATAATACATTAATATGTTATTTTAAATAATTTAATATTATGTTATATTATGAGAAATTAATTTATACTGATAATTATAATATTCTATACTTTTATTATTGTATTATACTATAAATATAATATATATTACATTATATCATAATACATTAACATGTTATGTTAAATAATTTAATATTATGTTATATTACCAAATATTTATTTACTCTAATAATTATATTACTATTATGCTATATTAACATAATATTATTTTATATTATAATAATATTATACTATATCGTATATTTATGTATTAATTTATGTTATATTTTATTATGTTCTGTTGTATAATACTATGCAATGTCCTTTACGGTAATTTTGTCATACAAAAATACTTTTTCAGTTTGTTTACCAAATACAAAATAAACTACCACAGCACTTTACGAATGTAGTTACCAAACAGCAAACAACTTTTCATAACAGCTCTACTTCAGACAGCTCTACTTTCAACAGCTCTACTTCTAACAGCTCTACTGCCAACAGCTCCTCCAAACAGGGCCTCAGTCAAAAGCTCTATTTGACTTCCATAATATATGGATAGCCTGAAAGATGTCTCGCGGAGAGGGAGTATATAGAGGGGTGGTGCGCGAGTTCGCCGTCGAGGATGACGGCATCACCCTCGACGACGCCATCCCCGGGTCTCCAGGCCTAGGGTTTTGGTTCTCGATGGCAAACCTCTCTCTTTCTCTCCTCTTCTTGCGCCGCTCGATGGAACCATCTAGTAGGAGCCCTTCTTCATTCAGCGACCGGTCTTCGGAGACGAGGGACTCGAGCGGCAATTTATGAAACCCTAGGGGTTTCGAGAAACCGGAAAGCGGCTTCAGAAGTTGCCATAAATGGAAAACAGCGGGCCGGGCCCTTCTATTCTGGTCACCGACGGGGTAACCCAGCGGAGGTGACTCTTCGGAGCGCTTGCTGCGTTTCGCCCCTGATGTCCCGGCTTCTCAAGGTAAAAGGAAGGTAAGGTCACTCCAGGTGAGTTTAGGATGGACACGGCCGCCAGCGGCCGGTTTTCTTGGTAGTTAATTATTTACTTCTCGTGATTGCCGCGCCAAAAAGGTCCTGTTTTTTTTTTTTTTTTTTTTTGGGGGGGGGGGGGGGGGGGGGGGGGGGGTTCAAAAAAGGTCTTTGTTCGTAGTTTTGCCGTCATAGCATCGGATTGTCTACGAGGAGTAGTTGACGGACTTCTTTATAGTGGATATTTATATAAAATTAAGCTAAAAATATTATAGTAATTATATTTATTCACCCTGCTAGCATGTATTTTCTAAAAAAAATCTAAATTCAGCTCATATCTTAACCTTTAGATTGTAGAAAAAAAAATATCGAATTTGGATTGGATGGTGTTTGGTATATTCATAATTATATTTAAATAGATGGCCTAATCTATGAATACTATAAAATTGTCAGTTCAATTCTTTAAGAATATCCAAATAGGCTTTAAGTTGTAACATTTGTTACCATGTTGCCTCGTGAGTGAATAAGGTTAGCTAACAATATTAAAATATCCAACATGCGCCAAATATGCAGATCCATCTATTTTACTCGAGCCTTCGTTTTAGGTCGAGGTTGTTGCTGTTGTGTTATTATGAGACATTCCACACTTGTTATTTCTTTTATTTTTTTATTTTTTATTTATTATTTTCATAAATAAAATTATAAAATTCGAGATAAAAATATATATTTTATTATATTATTTTTATTTTTAAAGGTTATTTTTATTATTTTTAAAAAATAAAGCAAGAAATTTTATTTTAAATAAAGTAAGAAACTTCACAATACCAAACATATTTATTTATTTTGTTTCTAAAAATAGAAAAATAAAAATGATACCAAACAATCTTGATAGCAGTTTTTATACAATTTATTCAAATACAACCGTAAATCATCGAACATCTTCATTGTTAAAATTTTTTACTAAGTCAAATATAATAATATAAAAATATTTGATATAGTAGCTCCTGAATTTAAAATACTTGTGATATGGCAACATTGTATTTTTATAGTTTCAACAAATAATGGTTATTATAACTTGTAACATTGTAGTAAAATAATATAATGATATGAGTTCATATTTATTAGCAAAGTCAGGATATATTGCATTGTTTTCAAGTTGTGCCTGCAATGTTGTTATAACGAGGATATCTTTGGAAATGAAATAAGTTAGTGTGATTCAACATTGGATAATTGATACAATTAAAAGCAATTGATATATACAACTGTAATGAGGGACAAAACCTATAAAATTTCATTTCATGGCAAATGCTTGTATAAATATTATTATCACAAGACAATTTTCCCTCATCTTTGCATGAGAATAAAAATATTGAAATGGGTATTACTATCTCCCACCTATATTTTTATTCATTAGCAATATCTAAGTTTGAAATATACATATACATTCTTTTTGAAGTTATGCCTGTAATGCTATTATAATGACTTTATCTTTGAAAATGAAATAGGTTAGCGTGATTGTAGAGATATATTTCAAAATTAGATACTTCAGAAAAATTAAAAAATAAGGAATAATTGAAACAATCCATTAGCAACCACGAACTTTTCCATGAAAAATGATTGTGATGCACAACTAGAATAAGGGGGAAAACACTGGAGTTTTATCCCATAATAGTTTTTTGCTTAAATTTTGTCACTAGATATTTTTCCATCATCATTTTGCATGAGATTGTATAATTTTGTAATGGGTGTTATTTACATCATACGAATTATGTTCTACATAATGAAATACCAAGAAAGGTGCAGACCAAAATATTAAAGGTGTAGGCTGAGATATTAAAGGTACAAGATCAAGTGAATATAGTATAGATTGAAAAATGTGAGAATCATTGGCCCAAGACAAGGCTATTTATATAGTGGAAGCCAAGAAGTAGCTAATGAGCCGCTCGTACTACTTAGTCCATGGATGAAAATGCTATCTAAAATATATTATGCCATGTGGAACAAACCAACAAATGGATACACTTATCATATCTTTATCTTTATCCCAAAAAATAGGAGAAGTGAGATAGTTACACCTATTTTACCACTATCTATATCGCTATTTACAACATAAAAATAGTGGTACAACTACTCAGGATATAAAAATAGTGGAGGAACGATAACTATTATGCATAAAAATAGTAATCTACCTGATGCAAATCAAAAAAGAATAACTTTCAAAAGTTAAGCAGTGACACCTATCCCAGTAGTTAATGGAACTATAATCATCATCCCTCTTTCGTTATTCTCTTTCCAGATATCGGTGGCACATCTACATGCATGATTGCTCAATTTAATCATCAACCTTGTTACCACCCTCCCTTAGCAGATAAATTTTTCTGTCATACCCGTCTCCTGACGGTCACAACTCAAACCTATATCCAACTATAGTGAACACTGAAATCTCCGTGACTCCAGCTATTATAATTGTTGCTGGAAATTGGACCCGGGGCAACCGGTCAGCCGAGAAGGAGGAGCTCCGGCGAACACTGGCGGGCGGCGATCCGTCGACGAGCGGCGTCCTCTGGGGAACCTGCAAAAAGCCGGTGGCCGGAGTTTCCGGCGCCGGCCCTCCGATGCCTAAGTCAAAGGGGGGCAAGCGTATATGAGGAGAAATAATGTGTGTCCAGAGTTCTTGCCTTCCAGCCCCCTCTAAGGTGGAAGGGTTCTCCTTTTATAGAGGGGCGCTGGATTACCTGTGATGCGATGGGGCGAGGTTGCCATACGACTGAGCACGTTGCATGAATTGGTGCACGATCAAGTGAATTAATGCCTTGCCATAGGGGATGAGGTCGGAATCAAGGAGTTGTCACGGCCGACTCGATGTAGCCGAGCTGATTTGCCGTGGAGGATTGGAGATCCGTAGATAACAGGCGCCATGCGCATTAATTGTTGAGTTAGCCGGAGATACACATTGATTGTGGAGTAAGTCGGAGGTACGCATTAATTATGGAGGAAGCCGGAGGTACGCATTAATTGTGGAGTAAGCCGGAGATCTGCAGAGGCCACGCGTATTAAATGCTAGGGGCGGTGGCAGGGTATGATCTCTGATCGGGCTACAGAAGAATGTGACCACGGTAGGTGAGTGGCGAGGTTGGACTCCCGAGGTAGCAAGCTCTGAGGTCGGGCACCTGGTCGGGCGCCAGGTCGAACGCATCCGAGGTCGAGAGTTCCGAAGTCGGGCGCCCCTAATCACATACCTCGTGATATGCTCATATGATGTGGGGCGACATGTATTACCCCAACAATAATAGTGAATGGAAATCATGACGTCCAATTCAGATCGAGTGGGGCTACCCTTGCTCTATTATGGTATGACCACTTCGTATACACAATCGTGCCGTGTGAGCAAATTAAGCTAGATCAGCTTGTTTGGAAGACGTGTCCTGCGACCAGAGCTTAGACGCGACTAGCGGATTCTCGGATTGGGTGCTTGATTAACAAATATTGTTTGACGTTTACCAAGAGTAGAACCAAGTGAGCTTGTGACAAATTTATGTAGGGGAAGCGAAACTCTTTCCTCCCGAAGCGTCTTGAAGCGTCTTTTGAAGGACAAAACCATGAGGATATCCCTCTGTCAGCGCTAGACGTGCGGGTCGAAAATGTCTCCCCCCGTAGCGCTGGACGCGCGGGCCGGAGCACCCAAAGCAGACAATACCTTGTGAGGGACGCAGTCTCTTTCTCTGCTCGGCTCGGTTGGGACTATGCTATTGCGCGGGTCCAAAAAACCCCACAACAATACGTAACATTGGAGAAATAGTTCAAAACATGGGCAATGAGATTGTAGGTAGTTCAATATGTGATTAATACTTGACTAATACCAACTGGGAATATGATTTAAAGGAAAAACTCATAAAAATGAAAGGAAGATGCATGATTTATAATACTAAGTAATAAAAAAGTTTTTTCTACGAAAAATAATAAAAATTCTAAAAAATAATTTTACTATAATAAAAAATGAGAATACTAAGATAGATTGTTTGCAACTTTGTAAAGATTGAAGTGAAAAATAGATGCGAGTTGCAAGAGAAGCACAAACTAAAAACAAAGTAGTGGGGAATATATTGAGATAATATTGGCATATATAACAAAGACTTTAGGGCACTTCCGCATAGGCGCTTTAATTTATGTCGAAAGACATATCAAGAAGGGGAAGAACTAACATAATATGCGTGGTGTTGTGAGAAAAAATTAGAAAAACTCAAACCGTTATAAAAAAGGTCCATGCTTAGGCGTACTTAACTAATGAGCATTCACAAAGACTAATAGCAGCTGGATGGGAAAAAGGACATGATCTTGTGAAGCTATAGAAAATTATGCTCTACATCTAAAATTTGAATCAAGTTGTGAATGTCAGTTGAATAGGGCTAAATATTTCTTATATTTAAACTAGTTCGAAACTAAGCGCCAGCTTAAAAGCAATCACAATGGCACATTTGCATTGTGCGTCAAACATGTCGACAATAGAAAATAGACATATTATGCCGAACCATTAAATAGAAAAACGAAATATTATTTCAACAATAAAACTTAAGCAAGGAAATGAGGTTTAATTCCACAAATCTTTTTTTGAAAAATATAAACTCCAACCAATACCATGCCTGATTTCGGCTCATGACGTATCTGGATATTCCTGCACGAATATCTTAAAAAAAAAAGAGCTTCTTAGCCCATCCAGCCTGAGGGCTCCTCTAAGTTCTAGTAATAGAGAAGCCATGGAGGTCATTTTATTCCTTCCTCAAAATTCGGATTAGGGTGGAGCGCACGTCGAGCTTCTTTTTTTTTTTTTTTTTGGGTCAAAACGGCATATTATATAGCTCTAAAATGAGTACATCTTGCCAGATCACGAAAAAGTAAAGAGTACAAAGTGGGAGAAATATCTCCTATAGATGTCCAAAGAAACTCCTCGGAATGCCGGACGACAAAAGAGGTGACCCAGTCTGCTGCCATGTTCGCCTCCCGAAATATATGGGCTGCCTGGAAGCCACCCAACTCCTGAACCAGTCTCCGAGTCTCTCTAATGAGGGGATGGCCATCTATCCATACCCTGAATCCAGTCAACCACCACATAGGAGTCCCCTTCGAGAAGCACCCACTCGGCTCCGAGGACCCTCCTCGTAAATGACAACCCCTCTCATGCAACTCAAATCTCTGCCCCAACAACTATAAGTCCCGTCGTGCGTTGACCTCTTGCTACCACCATCCTGCCCGAGGAGTCTCTGATCACAAATCCAACCCCTCCAGATACACCATCCACTAACATGCTTCCGTCGAAATTTACTTTGAGATGACCAAAGGGTGGGGGCACCCAAGAAACGAGGGCGAACCTGGGCGCTGTGACAGCGAGTAAAGTGCCCCAGATGTCCCTGGCCATCTCACCAATAAATAACGCAGAGGCTGCAATAACCTCTCCGGACTGTAATATAGCTCTATTAACCACCATCGTTGGTGACATTCTCCTATCATCAAAAATGTCAGTATTTCTGTCCAACCAAATATAGTAAGCTAGGTATGCTCTGAAGATGCCCTCTTCCCAAGATCTGGGGCTCCGATGAATACTTTCAATAACAGAACGACGAGCTTCTCGATCTACGAATCTAATAATATCCTGTTGAATTACTCGGAAAGGTCCTCACCGAATGTTTGATCACGGGGTAACAAATGGAGACACTTCATGAGATGAATCAGGACCGGTGGCGGGTCCCTAAAGGCCTATGATCCAATAAAAACCGATACTGCCGGCTTACGAATTTATCCGACAGTAACAGTCGTCAGATGGTCGATCAACAGTTTCAAAGGAGAGCCCGCCGCTTGGCTTGACATCACCTTCCCCTGTTCCCCATCCTCATCCAGACTCCAGACAGACCACGGTAAACGGGCCGAAAGTGTCGCTTCAAAAAGTCCACCGATTCGATGCCGTCCGTTTACGGGGGAGATTCCAACGCCGCAAAGGCTGGACTTAACGGCGGAGCAGAGCCCCAAAACAGGCCACATAAAAGGGCACCAAAAAAATATTCATCGGAATATGACCCACGAACGAGCGTAGAGTGGAAAGAAACAGATTAATCACGAGGACTCTTAAATTGCCCTCTCTCTCCCCCCGACCACTTTTTCTCCGTCTCCACTTTCCGCTCCGTTTCCCGGAAGGGGAGGACTGAGGAGGGCGAGCCAAGACGCTTCTGTCGTCTTCCGGGGCGGAGACAGCACCGCCTAGAAAGTGAGGGAAAAAAAGGAAAAAAAAAAAAGGGAAAAAAAAGAAAGAGGAGAGGTCAGCCCCGCCCCCCTCGCCCTCTTATTATAGAAAAAAAAATCAGAAAATAATAATAATAAAAACTCCACCAAAAAAATAAAGGAGGTTTATGTAAACTAAAATATCCTGCAGTCTAGAATCCTATATTCTGCTGGCTTTTGGCTACTTCCTCTCATATCTATCTCCATCCAAGAAAGGAGAAAAAAGATATATGGCCTTTTCGATGAGGAATTTGGGGATTTATTGATGGATTTTGTCAGCGTTTTGTTCCGGTTTGTGTGAGGGATCTGGTTTTTTGTTCGTTTTTGGTCGAGTTCAGATTGAATGGGACGGTGATGTATTAGGAATTTAGGATTGGGATTTGGGAAGATTGGATGGGAGGAATGGAACCGCGTTAAAAGATTTCAGATCCGGGGAGGAGGGGAGGAGGAAAGGATCGGAGGGATCGATCGGGGGCGAGGGCGATGGATGCGGAAGATTTGAGAAGGGTGATGAGGAGCACGGGCGTGGATCTCTGGGCTCTAATCGAGGCCGCGATCGATGTAGCTGCCACGGATCATGGCAAGGAGCTGCGGGCGCGGCGGGACGGGATCGTGGAGCGGCTCTACGCGACGCGGCCGAGGGCGGCGGATCGCTGCGGGAACTGCGCTCCCGCCGCCGGCAATGGCGGCGGGGCGGCGGGGCGGGAGGCGGCAAGCCAGGCGAGAGGGGGAGTGGAGGGGAAGGGGAGCATGAGCCCAGCGGCCAGGAAGCGGGCGGAGACGGCGTCGCCGCCGTCGATGAACGGCGAGGAGACAGAAGGACAGGACTATGCGAGGGATGATCGCCGTCCGATCGACGAGCAGACCAAGATCTTGGCCATTAAAGAGTTTCTGGATGACCCCGATCAGGTCCATCTCCTTCCTTCTATATTTCTTTTTCTTTGCATTTTCTTTAACAATAAAAAGAAAGAGGATATTTTTTATAGTGAATTTTTGTTTGGTTGGAACAGTCGGATGATTCTCTGGTAAGCCTGCTGCAAAATCTTGCAGACATGGAGATTACTTTCCAGGCTCTCAAGGTAATAAAAATAAATCCTAATTTTTTTTTTCTTTTCAAGAATTTTTGCTTAGCGTCTCATTTTTTATTAAAACTTCTTCTCTTTTTCTGCATCCAGGAAACGGATATAGGAAGGATTGTGAACGGCTTCCGTAAGCATCCCTCGTTCGAAGTACGGCAATTGGTTAAGCAACTCGTCAGGTGACGACCATGATCCTCTTCTTTTCTTTGAAAGAAGTTTAGAAGAAAGGCTTAGGCTTCTGATCCTCTTTTCCAATTTGGTCCCCAGGAGGTGGAAAGATCTCGTGGACGAGTGGGTGAAATCGAATTCCGCCGGCGACGCTGCATATATCAGTAGGTCACCAAACTCGATCCAGAAAAAAAAACTTGGTATCATCCAACTGTGTCTAATTTCCTATGCCGATCGATTGCAGCTGATGGAGACTCGCCGCTGCAAATCCCTGTAAAAAATAACAATCAAAACGGGCACCAGCAGGTACTCAATTCTCTATGAAATTTCTAATTTTGATTTCCTTTTTCTGGTATCTAAATTGTTGTTATTATAATTATTTTGTCTGTCATTGCAGGCTTCCGAATTCGGTTTCTCAACAAATCCTCACAGTAAGTGATGGAATTCTGTTTTTTTTTTTTTTTGCCTTTTAAATTAGTATATGGTAAGAAGGCTAATCGTTGGGGTTGAAGCAGATGGTTACGCGAGCTCTGAGAGAAATGGCGGGGAATTAATGGAGCCAAAGGCGAAGCCCGCCCCGCGGAAGGAAGCTGCAGCGAAGCCAAACCACTCCTCCCCGCCTTCTGCGCCCTCTCCAGCTGTAAGGAAATCAGTTTATTATCAAACCATTTTAAATGGAAATTATTTAAATTTCTCTAATTATTATTTTGTAATTCGCGTAAGGCCAAGGAGGACAGCCTGCTCGATCCCGAGAGACTCGCTTCCGCGAGGAGACGCCTCCATGAGAACTACCAGGAAGCTCAGAACGGTATTTGATTATTCTTTTTATTTTCTATTGGAATTTTATGGTGTTTAATTATGTACTAAAATTCTTCTTCTTTTTTTTTAATGTGGGGGGAAAAAGCGAAAAAGCAACGGACCATTCAGGTGATGGATATCCATGAGATACCGAAACCGAAAAATTCCTTCACGCGGAATAAAGGCGGCTTCCAGGCGAAGCACTGGTGAAGTCCGGTGACCGGCGGGTGCCTGTAATACCTTTAATTATGATGCTTTGCTGATGGATTTTTTTTTGGGATTTTAGTTCTCGTTTTCTAATTAACTGGAGATTTTGGAGAAGGATGAGAAGAAAGGGTATTTATTAGGAATTAAAGGAATTTTTTGATTGGCTGGTGGGGATGCAACGCGGGCGATGGAGAGTGTCCACGTGTCCTTTCCTTTTTGACGTCTTTTGTAGTGGCCCGGGGGTGGGGGGCAATCCGCGGATGACTCGGGGAGTGGAGCCGGAGAATTTGGTGGTTCTTTTTTTGGGGGTAAAAAAGGTGAAAAAACCAGAGGCTTTTAATTTGGGGAAAGAGGGACTCCAAAGGATAGGAAGAAAGAAGATGTGTCGTGTATCGAAAAAAGAAAGGAAAAAAAGAAGAAGAAGAAGTTGGACCAGACCGCCCTTTGAAAGTTGGATAACTGTTCGACACTTGTACGCAAAAAAAAAAAAGAAGAAAAATGGATAACTGGATCTTTTGGCGTGGAGTGTCAGATCATGACAACCATAGGACAATCACAGTGACATCTGGCTCACAAAGTGGTTTTAACCATAAGATTTATGTAGAGATAAGTAGTAGCATAGACAGCTAAATTGAAGCCAAAGGGAAGACATTTTTAGGTATGAAAAAATTGGTGGGCAATGGTATCATTCACCTCAAGTGTGAGATAGTGATATATTGGTGGCTCATGCATCCCTTTTTCAAGCTTTGCCTGCACAAAACAAGGCAGTCCAATAAATTACTAGAGGGTTGTGCCTTGCACTTGAGGCTTATGTGAAGCCATGACATGTAAATTGCGCTGGTTCTTGATGCAGAAAAATGCTGGAGATATATTGATGTTTGCAGTTTTTTTTTCTTCTATGGAACGAATTACTTTGTCGCGCTCTAAATATATTATTTTTTTTCAATGAACCATGTCAAGTTTTAAATCTTAAGAGCCATCCTAAGCATAGGAATGACATCCTTAGGAATACTCTTGTATACGATGCTACAGACAAGTAGATCGGATTGTTCGCAGAGTAATAGGAAAGCATGCATGATAAATGGCCGGCAAAGGATGGCTCACAGTCATTAGTTATATTATTGAGATAAATAATATAGAAGAATATGATAAGTAATGTCTTTCATTATTTTTATTATAATGGATGCTTATAATATTAATAACAGTCTTTTTCTAATCTATACTTTATTTTAAATAAAATAATTTTTGAATTTATTTTTGTATCTTTTCAAAAGGTGATTGTACTAAATTATTTTATTTGATAAAACATGAAGAAAAAATAATGCCATTATTTTTTAATAATATCCATTATTTCAGCAACCATTTTAATATTAATAAATATATAAAAATATATTTTTACATAAATAATGACAACTATAAATATTGTAATAATCAGTACAAGCTTCGGTTGAGGCGTTACAACGGGATAGCGGGTCATTTAAGGCCTTGCGTAAAGGCACCTTGCGAGTACCAGTCACATGAAAATGACCTACCGAAAGGAATTACTGCAACACAGTGCACCCCCCGTCACGTGACCAGCATGGGAATAACCAATGATCTTACAGCCAGAAAACATACTATTTTATCTTTTTTTTAAAAAGATAATATCGTTATATTTTCATTATTACCCATTGTTTTTTATTATAAAATCAGCGCTGTTGGGGAGTAAAAATGAATCACCAACACATATGGTTAAAACACCCAAATCCGACAATAAGTTTGACCTCAGAAGGCCGAGCTCAGAAGGCATGAGCTTAGAAGGCCGAGCTCAGAAGATCGAGCTCCGAAGGTCGACCTCAGAAGGCCGAGTGCGGAACGCCCACATAAAAAAGAGAGCATCAAATCCTCTATATTTGGGATCAAATTCCGCAGTCTCTGTCACCACAGCTATTAAAATTTGAATTCCTACCATCTCAACCAATTGCTAGCTAATTTGAACGCCCATGCCATCAAAGGTAATCTATTTAATCCGAAATATGCGCAATCGCAATTAGGGGGCTTCCTCCTCCACAAAAGAAAAGTTTCTCGGCTTTCTCCCTGGCAAAAATACATTGCTACATTACTTCTCTTCATAAAAAAATTTCTCTCTAACTTAAGCATCAGAGGGCCTGTGTCGGAACCTCCGACCATAGGCTTCTTGCAGGTCCACCGAAGATAGCCGTCAGCTGCCGCACCACCAGTCGGAGCTCCTTCTTCTCGGTCCGCGGTCATCTCCTGGTTCAACTTCCAGCAACAAGCGTATTTATATAAGCAAAAGCGGTTATAACTGTTATAGTAACTAATAACAGTTTTGATGAGGGTGTTATAAGGAAATGACGTGTTATGCGCGACCTGGCCGAAAAGTGCTGTTGAGGCTCGAGAGCACGGTATCAACGTGTCAAGACAAGAGCAGAGTTTACAAACCCCAAGCACGTGGTCTCGCGCACCTGCCCAGGACCACAGAATTGTTGCAGCACACTCACGCGACCGGCGTGGGCATAACCAACGGTCGATTGCATCTACGAAACGTTTCCAATGGCGAGCGGTGGTGATCAGGGAAAACAGATTTATAACTGGAGAGCTCAAATTGTTTTGAGATCTGTGCCGAATATAATCTAACGGACTACGTCGCGAAACAAGATCAATCATTCTTTCCCGCGAAAGATGCAACCGGAACCGTTAATTAATCGTGCCGGAGATGAGGGGTCGTTTTCGATGCCGGAGCTTATCCGGCCTCGGTTTCCAGCTTTGACTCCCACGCGCCTTCTTTGACCGGATCCGAGCCCACGGGCCACGGCGGAGCCTAATTTACTGCGCTCTTAATGAACCCACTGATTGAACGGTCGAGATCCTTTGATCCGCGTGATCTTACGACGGTGATCCCGATTTTCCGCGTGGTTTTCCGGCGAATTGGCTGCTCCTTTCTTATGGTCTTCGTGGACCAAGAAAAAAAACTCGTGGGCCCGTGGCCAATTGCCGCATCTATTTGCATGCGTAAAACATCTAGGGCTCGTTTGGTTCGCGGGAAGTATTTTCCCTCCTAGGATGGGAATCAGATTCCTAGGAAGAGGATATCTAGGAAAGTACTTTTGGCATGTTTGGTTAACCATGGGAAAGTGACAAATTTCCAAAGTGCTTATGTTTGGTTGACCATCCACTTTCCTAGGAAAATTATGTATAATTCCTATTATTCCCTTAATAAAAATTAGGTCTTTAATGCCTCTTTAATGTTTCTTTAATGCTGAAGGGTCTTTTTGGGAAAAAATAAAAAAGAAGTGATTTCCGCCTCATGGGAAAGTAACTTTCCCATGTTTCTCATGGGAAAGACTTTCCCATGAAATGTGGGAATCATATTTCCATGGGAATACAACTTTCCCATCTCTCTCCTTTGAAAACTCCAACGAAACAAGAGGCATTTCATTACTTTTCCGTTGACCACACTTTCCCCCCTCCTTTTTCTGCGAACCAAACGAGCCCCTAGAGGTTGAACCGGGAATTGGGTAGCACCTTGTTTTGTTTGTATGCTTATGGTTGTGGTTGAATTGGGAAACAACTCTCCCCTCCCTTGGATACAATGAATGAGGCCTTGGTTGGAAGAATAGTTGGTAGTAGAGTATTTGAAAGTTGAGCTTTTAGAAGTAGAGCTTTTATAAAAAAACTATTTACTGTTTGATAACTATATTTCTATAATATTGTGTTACTTTAATATGTATTTGGAAACAAATTAAGAAAGTACTTTTAGTATGACAAAATGACTATAAAAAATATTGCATAGTATTATACAACAAAGTATAATAAAATATAATATATATTAATATATAAATTATGATATAGTATAATATTACTATAATGTAATATATATTATTGTAATATAGTAATATAATATTGTATATTATAACATAATAATTTAATATAATATTAAATTATTTAATATAACATATTAATGTATTATGATATAGTGTAATATAATATTATATTCATAGTATAATACAATAATAAAAGTATAAAATATTATAATTACTAGCATATATTAATTTTTTATAATATAACAAATTTTCTAGGTAGTGATAAAATTAGTTAAATAATTATTAAAGGGACAATTACACAATGGATATTTTGGTCAAACAAACAGCTTTCCAACCGAGCCTAAAAGTACTTTTTCGAAAAGCTCCAAAATGGAGTTTTTTTCGAAAAGTTGTTTTTAACTTTCTGAAAAAGCTAAAACAGCTGCTCAAAATTTTTACCAAACATTCTTATTTTATCTAAAAATGCTTTTAGAGGGTCAGAAAGTACTTTTTGGCCCTCTAAAAGCTCCTCCAAACATGGCCTAAGGCTGCTACAAGTGCTTAACTATTTGTAGGTGATACATTATACACTTAAATAAGTAGAATTGGAAACACCTTAGATTATATAAACTAAAATTTGTTGAGAATCTATGATGCTGCAACTTGGTTTGCATGATGATGCTTTTTATTTGGCTATCCAAATAACTTTATTGGATAAATGATCGAAAAAAGAGGATGCATTGGGTAAATGATTATCAGATGCCTGCTATATAACAAGTAGATATCATACGGCATTGTTATCTGTTACAAAAGGACATTCTTCCAATACAATTAGCTTGCTTTAAGAGGGAAGCTATAGATATTGGAATAGATCTTGTCGATGCACAGAATCCGCATCCTGAAAGATGAGTGGTTCCATTAGCCCATTAATTATCAGCATTTTAAGTGATGCTAGGCATGCAGGATCTTAGGAGATTGACGAAAAGCTCTTTATTTCCATAACATACAATATAATACAAGTAGATAAAAGAGAACTATGGAGATAAAATGTTCTTGGTATTCTTTAGATAGATGTGACATTGTTATATTGAACATCAATGAAAAGTTCTCCTATAAGAAATTGTTGTTTAATTTATATCATACATTCGCTAATCATGTCATTATTATCTTCACCATGCGTGTCTTGCATTCAAGTGCTCTAAACGGATTTTTTAGTCGGGTATTGAGGATCCAACTTGCAGCCTTTTGGTGCAGATTAATCATTTCCTTTTACCCAAGGTAAAGCTTCATGAGCCAATTTTATGACACCCAAGTAGTTTGTTGTGTAGAATCTTAGATTCACATTAGATGTGTAATTTACATTATGATTAGAGTTGAAAATGCATGGCTTCACCTGCCCAACTCGTGGACACTGGAAGGAAATTACCAATAAAGTCCTGACAAATCAGTTATAACAATTTATACATGACTTGATCAAAACTTTTCTTGTTGAAAATAATGAATAAATAAATGGAGAAAAGAAATAATATCTTGATCACGTGGCAAGGGAGAAATCCAAAGCTAATTAGGGTTTTTTGTTTGTTGGGACTCTGCAGATTTCTTTCTTAGTGCATTACGATATAAAGGAACACTTCCTATAATTATATAATTTTATCATGGATATTTTGGTCTAAAAAAATTATAATTCTAAAACAACTTTCCGATCTGTGCTAAAAATACTTTTCCGAAAAAGCTCCATATTGGAGTTTCTCCTAAGTAGACGATTTCAGTTCTTTGGTAAAACTAAAACAACTTCTCATTTTAAAACACCGCTATTTCATCTAAAAATATCTTTGGAGGGTCAGAAAGTGCTCTCTGGCCCACCAAAAGCTTTGATAAATGATATGTATCCAAAAACTTTCTTATTTCTTACATGCAAGACACACGGTACTTATCCGACAAAATAAAGCTCAGAATTATAATTTATGCTTCCCCTATGAGACCTCCTCACGGGGCCCATGGAACTTTAATACTTATTCCTAACCATTTAAGTACTAATTATTGAGACCATGATTTATGAATGGTTTTTTTGGCTTCCAAGAGTGGTCCAAAGAAAAACTTCTTTTCCCCTAAACTTTAGAGAATGGAAAGGAGACCCATCCACATTACCCATACATTGATCCGAATACTTGTAGATATAAAATCCAAGACTCAAAACTTGAGACAAGAACTCCTGATTGGTAAGCAAAGAGATGTGACTACTAGAACAGGTCGCAATTTGCCTGATTTTGTTGAATATGAAATCTCAATTCAGATGGTGTTGGACTTTTCGATTGCTGTATCAAGTGGCATGCTTTACAATGTCAAGTGTAAAGGAGCAATGTCAAAGCATTAAATTGGTTCAAGAATTTTCTTACTCTTTTTACTTTCTTGGAGTGAAACTTCTGAGTTACGTTGGCATTAGGTAATGATGCCGCACAAATGCGGAAAAAGAGGAGGAGAAGGAAGAACAAGAGAGGAAGAAGGAAGAAGAGGTTCTAGAGACACAGGAAGAAGAGAAGGGGAGGAGGAGGAGGAAGAATAAGATCTGGGGGAAAAGAAATTCTTAATCATTCATTCAACCCTAATCATGAAAATAGTTCCCTATATATAGGGCCCAAATACACAACTTGCATAAACCCCCCTTACACAGAAATAAATCCTAATGAACCCACAAATAACACAAATAAGCCCTAAAATGCAAATAAGCCCAGAAATAAAATAAACCACAAATAAACCCTAGAATGCAAATAAGCCCAAAAATAAAATAATAAAATAAATATGCAAATAAACGAGTCTGGCTCAATCCGGGGGCTCAGGATCATCTGGATGAAGGGCTCTGATGTCCCCATCAACTCCTCCCGGGTGAGAAAAACTCGACCCCGTCGAGTACAGGTCTGGCCGGCTGTCGTACTGCTCCAGAAGATCGGGGTCAATGCGCTGCAACTGTGCTTTGAAAATCCACGTCACATCAGACTTTGGTCGACCTTTCCACCGAACAAGGTAACGTTGGTAACCACCGTTCCTGCTTGAAATAACCTGCTCATCCAATATATGTTCTATTTGTTCTCTGCGTGCATGAAATTTGGGAGGTGGTGGCTCAACAGCAGGTAATAGGGCAGGGTATCCAACATAGGCAGGTATATCAATAAAGGGATCAGAAGGCAGGAATATTATCTTTTTGTATGGGACTAAATCTTCAATATTAAATGTCGCACTAATCCCATAGTCATCAGGAAGATCCACAACATATGCATTCGAACTGGTTTTCTTTAAGATTTTGAACTGTTCTGCACTACAAATTTGCAATTTCTTAAACGTTTCCGAAGAAAGTCGTTCAAACCTAATTCTTATCATGATGTAATCTCTTTCACTTAACTCATTATAACGTCTGTGTAAATCAGCAAAGAATTTATATTTTAAGTTATTAAAGTGACTACAATTGCTGATTTCTCGATGCAATGAATGTGGATGTGATACAATTGATTGTCCAGACTCAAAGACTCTATACTTTTGAGACATGAAAAACAGGTCTATGGGTTGCCTAAGTTTGTAATCATGCACTACTTCGAATGGACTCATACCTATGGACTTGTTAACCGAACTATTACATGCAAATTCAACTGTCGGTAACATTAAATTCCAGGTCCTAGCATATGCATTCGGTCTGAGCCTATGATGTAGAAGGTTGGGCAGAGATGCTCCGGGAACTAGATCGATTGCGCGTTGGATATCATGCATTGGAGAAAGTGCATCCGGAAGATCATCAGGGAGTGCATCATGAAACTCCTCTAGAAGGGAAACTACTACCGGGGAATGTTCAAGGTTGGACTCCGCATGGGTAACTTTAGCTACAAGTGCCAATTCAGATGATTGGCTCTCAATATCTGTCACTACCTCTTCCACAGTTGTGATGTGAAGTGGCTTGGTTGTACTTAGATCACTAGTCTCCCTTTGGGAATCATTTTGGACAAAGTCTAATTCTGTAGGTTCGTCTTCAAAGTCTTCTTCATAGTCTTCTATATTTGGTTCATAGACTTCTTCGACATATTCGGCCTCTTGGTTCCTAACTTCTGGTTCAGTAATCGAGTAGGTTTTAGTGGAACATTGGGGCGCTATGTGGCCGAATTGTTGACACCTAGAGTATTGGGTTTGGTGCCTAGGAGAGTGGGGAAGGACTACAGGTGGTGCGACCAAACCGATTTTAGGTTGGGCTGTAACAGGGGTTGGCGATTTAGGGGTCCTAGAATGTTGCACGAGCTCACGGATCTCTTGTCTGAATTCTTTGTATCCAGCCCGTATGGCAACGATCTGTTCTAAGACAGACCTCAAAATGTCGGAATCCATGGTAGCTACAGGGGTTTTAGGTTGATTGAAATAGTACTCCATATCACTACAGGTTGGCATGCAATGATGACACTGGGTGAAGATGTGAAATGCAGTGTCACTAATGAAACCCTAATAAATATGATGCAAGATCAAATTTGATGCAGGACAACCTACTAATGCAATCTATTATGATTTCAGAAATCAGCAAGTCCTCACAATAATAACTTAAAATTTAAATGTTGCTGATTTTTACTTTAGTTATTCAGAATTAAGGATTAAGATTATTCAATTTAAGAAATTAGATTGCAATCAAGTAGTACAGTTGTTCTGATCCTAAATCAATCTGATCGAAGAATGTTGAGAAGCATCCAGTTGTTAGGGTGTGCTAATTTAATATTTAGATTTTAACAAGGCAAATAGGATGGGTTTGAAAGTAGGGGTTCTATGTTCTGAATTTTGACAACAATATAAATTTTTAAGTATATGGCTATCATGCAAGAGAACTAGAACATAATTAAATGAACAAGCCCAAGAAAAGCGGAAACCTTATTACCTGTCGCGAAGTAGGCGACCAGAATGTGTGCTCGTGGGCTGGGGCGACGATCGTTGCTTGGTTGCAGCTGATGGACCTTTTCAATTGGCTTAAATTGGCTTCTATTTGGATCTGATCACAGCACCTTGGCTAGTCTGCTGGGCTTGTAAAATGGAGGAGAGTAGACCTGCTGAAGTTGTGAGATGGGACCAGGCCTCTGTAGTGATGGCCTGCTGGTTTGGGCCTGTGAGGAGGCAGTGGGTGGCCCGGCCCAAAAGGAGCCTGTCTGGGGGTCGATGGAGAGGTGCTCGGGTGAGTTGCAGTGGCCAAATAAAAAAAAAAAAAAAGATGAGGGGAAAGGGAGAGCGGCGAGCTGTGGGTGCGGAGGCGGTGGTGAGCGGTGGAGGGGTGCGGTGGTGAGCGGTGGAGAAGGTGGACAGTCGGGCCGTGAGGAAAAGAGGGCGGCGGAAGGAGGGCGGCGTGCGGCCTGTGGAGTCGACCGGTGGTGAGGGAAATGGGAGGGGATGTACGAGGAGGCCGGCGGCGTCGGCTCGGGCCCCGACGGGATGGTGGCGTCGACTGGAACGTCGGCGTAGGCGGTCGCGGAGGCGCAGACGGTGCAGCTCGGCGGGGAGTTCGGGGCGGGGCGGCACCGGCGGACGCGGCGGAGGCCTCGGCGGCGACAGAAGGCGGACGGCGGCTCGGGCTCTGGCGGCACGGCGGCCGGACTCGGGTGGCGAGGCCGGAGGGGCGATCGCTGCGGCGACTTGGGTGGAGCGGCGCGTCACGGGCGGCGGCGACGGCGGACGACCCGAGGGAGAAGATGAACAGAGGTAGGGTTTTTTTTTTTTCCCTTTTCTTTTTTTTTCTCTTTTTTTTTTCTTTTTTTTTTGGGCACGTGCGGTCACGTGCGTACTCCTCTTTTTTTTTTTTTTTTAACTCGGATCCGTTAGGATCCGGGTTATCGGGTTTGAATCTTACCCGCTACGCTGGCCGTCTTCAATCTCCGACGGATTCGTTGGGGATGCGCCGGATTTCGTGGCGTTGGCTGCGAGGCGGGGCGGAGATCGCGGCAGTGGCTGCGGGCTTGCGGCGACCGACGGCGACCAACCGTGGGACTCCACGGCGGCGGTCCCCTCTGCGGACACGATGCAGGCGGCCGGTCTCAGGCTTCCGCGGGCGGCAACAGGGTGCCCGATGGTGGCGGAGTGCTCGGGGCGCACGGCGACACTTCGGAGGGGGCGGCGCTCGGCCTGGCGGTGGCGTGATGCAGCGGCGGTGGAGCGTGGGAGTGGTGGCCGCGGGCTTGGCGGCCGGCGGGACGGGGCCGACGAACAGGGGTCTTCCCCTTTTTTTTTTTTTTTTGTGTGTGTGTGAAGCTGACAGAGGGAAGGAGAGGAACCGAGAGAAGCTCGGTGAATCAGGGTTGATCCCTTTGTCCCCTTTGTCCTCTTTTTTTTTTTTTTTTTCTCTCTGGTGAAAACCGACAGAGGGGAAGGGGGCTGGTGAAAACCGAGAGAGAAAGGAAAAGAGGAAACACGGGACCGTGGCTTTGGCAGCAGGGGCAAAGCCTCTTGCTCTGATACCAAGTTGATGCCGCACAAATGCGGAAAAAGAGGAGGAGAAGGAAGAACAAGAGAGGAAGAAGGAAGAAGAGGTTCTAGAGACACAGGAAGAAGAGAAGGGGAGGAGGAGGAGGAAGAATAAGATCTGGGGGAAAAGAAATTCTTAATCATTCATTCAACCCTAATCATGAAAATAGTTCCCTATATATAGGGCCCAAATACACAACTTGCATAAACCCCCCTTACACAGAAATAAATCCTAATGAACCCACAAATAACACAAATAAGCCCTAAAATGCAAATAAGCCCAGAAATAAAATAAACCACAAATAAACCCTAGAATGCAAATAAGCCCAAAAATAAAATAATAAAATAAATATGCAAATAAACGAGTCTGGCTCAATCCGGGGGCTCAGGATCATCTGGATGAAGGGCTCTGATGTCCCCATCAGGTAAGGTCCGGAAGTTTTGCGCAATGAAAAATAATTTTTTTTGTTTGAAAGAGTGAAGCTAAAGTTTTGAAAGATTTAATTTATTTTAGATGCCGACATGCAACCTAATCCAAGCATAAGTCACAATCCTCTCCAGTTCAGGATCAAATGTGAGAAGTCATCTAGCGAACAAAAAGACTTACTATGTTGGAAAACTCTCTCTCTTTTCATCAAGAAAAAAAAAAAAAAGAGACTACCATGTGTCTCTCAGAATGCGATAGGAAATTAACCTCTCTCTCTCTCTCTCTCTCTGTGAACTTGGCAACTATCCCAAGTGAGCAGTTTTACCCTTGCTATGGAGCTCTCCTTGATCCAGTAATCTGGTGCTAGTAAACTTCTCTCTCTCTTCCCCACCTTTTTTTGTGAACTTATTTTGGTCCTCTAGACCCCAGTCACACCAGTTCTGATGATTGTATAATTCCATGGTAAGTTTTATTTATTAGAGCAGTTTCTTCAGACTTATTCATATAGTAACCTGGTGCATGGTGTCTACATGCCTGTTGGGCTAGTCTTCAGGAAAATAAAAGGTGAGGTGTCTGAATTAATTAGATAATGTTACCAATTAAAATTTAAAGGAGAACTGCTAACAAAACTCGGATATTATATTTTTTTTCATGTGTCCAACCAAAGAAGACATTATATGGACCCTATTTGGGTGAGCCCCAGATATAGTGTTCAAGCACCAAGTTAAGAGTTCAAGAGTCGTCATCATCATCATCATCATCTGTACATGAATAATTTGCTCTCCAATCCTTGGGAAAAAGGGGGAAAACGATGAAGTGGATGAATAAAGAAGGGCCAAAAACAAACAAATAAAAGACCACACGCAATCAAGAATCTAGAGAGGCTTGGACTGCCAGAGAGAGACGAGGAAAAAGATAGAGAATTAAGCATGCACAGATGCATTAGATAGGAGGATGGGAAACCTTTCGTGTTGCAAAGAAATTAAGCACATGAAAAGCCTGCCACTCCACTCTACGTAGTGGAGTTCTCCGCGCAGAAGGACCTTATCTTGATTGACCTGATCCACGTATCCAAGATAGAAGAAATATTTTTAGTGAGAGATATCCTGAACGCGAGGTTCCTTGGATTTCTGTCTTGCGTGGGACTATCTCATCTCCTTTGCATCCTTCAAATGGCATCCAACTCAGCAACACATCCAAACATAGAGAGCGAGAGTTTAAGCGAGAGTTTGTTAAAATCACCATTTTCCTTAAAAGCTTAAGCTTGTAGGATAAGATAGATTTATTTATATATTTTATATTTTATAACAGTCCTCCTCACATGTGGGCCGGACTTTTCTTGATGGGTGAGCCCAGCATGTAAAAATTTTTTAATAATGGGGTTAAAGAGTGCGGAGACAAGGTTCGAATTCAGGACCTCTGCTCTGATACCATATTAAAATCCCCACTTGTCCCAAAAACTTAAGCTTATAGGATGAGGTAGATTTGTTTATATATTTTATATTTTCTAACACTTTGTATCATTTAAATGACATAGAGGGTGAGAGTTTTTTTTATTGTTAAAATGGATAAATCAAGTCAAACGAGCATGAGTGCATTGAATCAGCAAACAAAACACATAATAATGGAACAAGAGGGATGTATCTTAGAATTTCATAATGTTAATCCTACGTGATCGGCTGTATATGTACAATGTCATTCAGTCGGCTGCACTGTTAGCTTTGCTATATAGACGAGAAATCTTAAATGAGAATAGAGAATACAACAATTGCCGGCAATCTGGAAAAAGAGGGTAAAGTCGCTTTCTCCAGAATTCAAGTAGGTGAAGGAATCGAGGTTTTGTTAAGAAACGGTGATGTTTGTTCAACTGCTGCCCGGCAACCTAATTAACTGCCTTTGAGAAGCTTCAACTGTGCCTGCCTTTCTCTAGAGCACTTGCATCCAATATAAGCCTTCAAGGCTGTATAAAATACAAATAGAACTAAAATACCCTAGTACCAAAATGAAACTAGTGAAATGCCCAACCCCATATAATAAGATCAGCTTCTAATAAGGAAAAATTGATTCTCCTGTTTCTTCTTCGTCTCACATGAAAGCGTAGTTTGGGGCGCGTACATGGAAGTCATGGAGACTTAAACATGAGCTCTATGTTTGGTAGCTCGGTTAGAGAGCAGCTATGTGCACTGCCATGCATAGAATTAGAGAGGATACAGATAACAATTAAGCCACCAAACTTCCTAAAATTTATACCGTGACAGATAAAGATTTCTCTTCTGGTTTGGCAGTGGCTATCATGACTGCCCAATGCAGGGAAAGAAAAAGAGGAAAAATTAGGATGAACTTTGGGTCTGTAATGATATGACAAGCTTGGCCTTACTCTTCTGTTGGATGGATACATCTGAAGGAAACAATGCAAAATGACTCATCTAATTATTAACCAATAAAATCAACTAGTAGTAATTGAAACAAAGTAATAATATTTGTACCAAAAAATCAAATAGTAGCTTTGAAACCATTATTTTCGGGGGTATTTTACTAGTACATATACCCATTATTACATCACAAGGAAAAAAAAAAGCCAGCACACACTTATTTTAGGTGTCAATATAAAACACATCATCCAAAAGACATGCGATCTCAATCCCATGCCATGATACATATATATTATAACATGGAGATAGAAACAAATTAAGGCTCCATATCCTCTCTAGAAGAAGTGATGATGCTTCTTCCCATTAGATTCCTCGGCCTCCTTCTTGGCTTCCTTCTTCTCATGGTGTTCATGAAAAGCGTAGCCTCCGCTGCCCACCGCCACGGCTGCAGCGATCTCCTCCTCTATCCTGTGCCTGTGTGCATGCTCCGGATGTTTCTTGGCCTCATGCTTCTCATACTAGAAGATTACAGTCGTAAAAAAATTGAAATCAGAACACAACATCGCATTGTTACGTTAAAGAAAAAATCTTATAGTTTAATCATCAATTAAACTCTAAAATTTGGTATATATGAAGTGAACGCCAGCAGCAGATTTCTAATTTTATTAAAATCCAGATGCCTCGCTCTTCCGTTAATTCTTCTGTTCGCACGTATCTCAAAGCGAAGACAGGATGATATGAGACAGTCGTGCACGCAAAATGGTCTTGCTAGTCATCATCAGATTTCTTCGTCAATCTCATTTAAGCGTAAAAATATGGTTATAATCATATTTTTTTTAAAAAAAATGGTTACAATAATTATGGTTTAAAATAATGGTATAGTATAAATAGTTGGAGAGGCCACAGGCTCACAATCATAACTTGCATTTAACATTAACTCTATGTATTTTGGCAGTAACATGGGCAAAGGACTATATTTAGGGCATATTTTGTTGGAGGAAGTTGACTTTAAAATAGAAATTGGATTGTGTGATTTTTATTTGAGCTGTTTCGTTGGGAGGATTCTTATTCTCATTTCGATTCCAGAAAAAAATGAGAATGTTCCAATCCTCCAAAACTCAATCCTTATTCTTTTCTAGTATCCAAATTCTATTTCAATTCCGATTCTAAATTCATTTATGAATCTAACACATTGAGAAATATAACGATTCCGATTTCTATTCCAATCTATTTTGATTTTGATAACGAACCAAACATCCTTTTAATCTAGAATTTCTTACTTGTGTCAAATATGATTATTTATTCTTAAAAAAGTCATTACCAAAAAAAATATATATTATTTTCTATTGTTAGTATCTACTAGTTTCTAGTATAACAAATAATCATGTTTGTTATACTAGAAACCCCGGCCAATTTTGGCCTCGACAGGTCATGGAGCTACGCCACAGCCGCTTAGCGGATCAACGTGTATTGTTTTTCTTTGGTGGATCCCACGGATCATGGGCGTACGTGTCACGCACGGAGTGGATCACAGTCTAGACGCCACACGAGACAGGGAGGAGAAGAAGAAGAAGAAGAACGGTGCGGTGTTCCGCGGAAACAAGCTAAGGTGGGAGATGAGATAAACAATACCAGAGCGAAGGCGCCGGCGGCGACGGCTCCCATCTCGCCGAGATGCTCCATGTTTTTGTGGTGCTTCTCTTCCTTCTTGTACTTCTCATACTCCCCTGCGTTTGTCTCCGTGACTACCTCCGTCGTCTGGGCGTAGCCGGCGGTGTACCCGCCGTCGCCATAGCCTCTGCCGGCGGAGTACCCGCCGTCGCCATAGCCTCTGCCGGCGGAGTACCCGCCGTCGCCATAGCCGCTGCCGCCGGAGTACCCGCCGTCGCCATAGCCTCTGCTGGCGGAGTACCCGCCGTCGCCATAGCCTCTGGGGGCGGCGTACCCGCCGTCGCCATAGCCGCTGGGGGCGGAGTACCCGCCGTCGCCATAGCCGCTGCCGCCGGAGTAGGCAGTCTCCGAGTACACCACGGGGTTCTCCTCTTCCTTGTGGTGGTGGTGGTGGTGGTGGTGGTGGTGCTTCTCCTCCGACATCGGTGATTGATGACTTTGATATGATCCTGGGTTTAACGAGGGAAGCAGAGCGGAGCGAGGGGGTATATATCGGAGGGGAGGGGATGAAACCGGGCCGGATGCGACGACCCGCTGCTGCGACCGGACCGGATGGACGGTCTTGATTTGCTGAGTTCACGGATCTGGTTCGCCCTTGAGTTTTGATATAAAAATTAGTTACTTTGTTGTTAAGTTAACCGGACTAATCTTCTATGTTGCAAATAAAAATAATAAGGGAAGCTTCGCTTGAGCGCGTCCTTTGCTTGACCGCAGCGGGAACCCCGTTTTTGACCCTTCTGGCCTGGTGAACCGTTTCAGGCTTTCAGCCGTGAGAATGCTGACCGTGCCCTGAAAGATGAAAGGTATAATGAAGCATTATCTTTGTTACAACTAAAACATAGCCCATGTATTACGTGGGACATAATTTTTTTTTTTCTTTCCTAACTATTTTTGAAATACAATATAATATAATAAATTATAAAAAATAGAAGCTTTTAATTATATATTAAGCTATAAACTTAATGGTAATTGAGTAAAAACTCCTATCATTCGTACCAATATTCATATGGTGAGCGGAATAACTCCACATAAGCTGAGTTTTTATGGACAAAATCTCACCATTAATACTGGCATTATGAATATTGGCCCCGTATAATGTTCGGGATTAAAGCCTCCGGTGCGGGGCAAACTGAGATGATGAGCCGGCGCGGCCCTCACTTAATTCGGTAGTTGGGATATGGTATTCAAGGGCAGTGCGGACAAGGATAATCCCCGGAATATCCACTGGTATCCTTGGTCGTAAAGGGCTCCACCATTTCTTAAGACATCCCACCAGTCATTATCGATCAATCCAAGCCGTTCGATCGATATACCACTTTATCAGCAGCATCATAGGGGTCATGGACAAGATTGGACGGTGCCGATGTACGAATTGCGTCGTCGGAAGTAATTGCGTGGATAGTGGGTCGTGGTGACCCAGTATTATTTCCAATCATAGCTTCCTTTCTGTTCATAGGATCAAATCATCCGCGGAGTAAGTGTTATGCGGAAGTTTGCATAGGGTGTTTTCAAGGACGTACGAGTACAGGTGATGTGAACGCGGGTTAGGTGGGTGGCGGGCCGGAAGTTGCCGTTGTCGTGCGGGTGTGCCAGCTTTCTGTAGTCGTAGTCAAAGATGTCACGCTATTGTTACAAGGAACCTTCGGCTACGACGTGAGAAGAAGTTGGCGAATGAACCCTTCGGCTAGTTACAAAGAAGGAGGCATTTATTTAGCAATTTGTCTTTGTCTTGGGTGTTCCTTCCTTGAGGCCTGAGCTCACATGGTTATAGGTTCTAGCCGTCCCCGGATAAATGAATAACCACATAGATCTAAACTAGCACAGGAAGTTGGACTTTGAGGAGATAAACATCGTGCCATCATATTTCATATTTTTTAAAGTTTTTATTTCGAAGCTATTGATGCTAAAGATAGAAATACTTCTTAGTGCATCTCGCACAATGTAAGCGCGTTTGTTAGTTTCCACACGTTCATACGATAACAAACAACCTAGCTGTTAATTCCGAGATACATATGGACGTAAGGTTTTCCTGGTTTTCATTTACTTATCTCTCCTGTTTGACCTTATCAACTAGAGATCCAGAAACGAGTCATCTGCCATCTTCCAACATCCTGCCTCTAACCAACATTTGAAGCTAGACCTTGGAAAGCAGTGCATACGTTCTTTCGTTTTGTCAGCAAGGATGCCTTAACAAAACAACTAAGAACAAATGACATCTTTGGTATGGATACCAGTGCCACATCAGCCGGTCGCCACAGGATCCAGCCAGCTCAGTGGGCCCCAGCCGATTCAGCCAGCCTAATTTTATTTTAGGTTGATTTATTTTAGTTGGATTTATTTTATATTGGTTGGGTTTGTTTGCATATTGTCATCCATTTTAGGGCATTTTTGGAATTGTTTTATTTGTAGGGGTTTATTTGTTATTTTGTGATCCTATATATATGGGTTCATCCTCATGTTTAGGATTTTTGATGAATGATGAATGATAATTAACCTCCTTGTCTTCTTCTCCCCCTCCTCTTCTTCCCCCTTTTCTCTCCTTCCTGCAGTTGTCCTGCATCAGCTTGGTATCAGAGCCAGCCAGCTCAGCGGGTCCCAGCCGATTCAGCCAACCTGATTTTATTTTAGATTGATTTATTTTATGTTGGTTGGGTTTGTTTGCATATTGTCATTTGGGTTTATTTGCATATTGTCATTTTAGGGCCTTTTTAGAATTATTTTATTTGTAGGGATGTATTTGTTATTTTGTGACCCTATATATATATGGATCCATCCTCATGTTTAGGGTTTTTGATGAATGATGAATGAAAATTAGCCTTCTTATTTTCTTCTTCCCCCTCCTCTTCTTCCTGTAGTTGTTCTGCATCAATTTTGAAAAGTGATTTTTTTCCTCAACTGATTACGGCTAAAGGTTGTGCTAAGTTTCGTAATATTGGATTAGATCGAACGATCGGTTCATCGATGAAATACATTTTGGTTCTGTCAAAAATTTTGATTAGTTTTGTAAACTGTAGGCGATCATAATTCATAATTGGAGAGAGGCTGAGCAATACAAGAGGTAACCTCCTGGCGGTACCAGATGGTTACTCGCCCAAGTGTTACAGTCCTGTAAACTTTTGTGATGAGTACCGATAAAGAAGGCATGGGACCACCACCAAGAGGGCAGTTTAATATAAAAGCCGCAAGAATTTGAGGTCGAATTTGAGATGGGTGAAAGTCAACTAAAACATCATCAAATTGCCATCAAATTTGAACAGGCTCTACCTTGTTCCAACTACCTTCACCGAAAAGCACACATGTATAGGATCATTAACGGGGGAGGGGAAGTTGAAATCACCACTTTTTCTAAAAACTTAAGCTCATAGAATGAGATAGATTTATTTATATATTTTATATTTTCTTACACTTCCCTTATATGTGAGCCGGACTTTTCTTTAATGGGCGAGTCCAACATGTCAAATTTTTAATAATGGAATTAAAGAGTGCGGAGATAGAGTTCTAACTCAGAACCTCTGCTCTGATACCAAGTTGAAATCACCAATTTTCCTAAAAGCTTAAGCTTATAGGATGAGATAGATTTATTTATATATTTTATATTTTCTTATAGGAGGAAGCAAATGCCCAGAGAGGGTAGACTATTAAATGACACTATTCATGTGTCTACTGGACATCGTAGGCGATATTATCAAGAATAGAGTCGTAGTTATTGAATTTGTAAGATCCATGGAGATGTTGAGTCGCTATTTCAATCAAGTGCTGGGAGCCATGTGTAGCATTCGAGACAAGTATGTTTCTCCCTCATGGAAGGCAGAATTCGCAAGCAGGTCTCCTGGTCCAGTTATCTTGACAAGCTAGCACTTTCTACCTCTTTCTAACATTGTTAAGACAGTAAAGCTCACTGCAAGTGAAACAGTTCATACGGTATTATAAAAAGCAATGGAGAGAGACTTTATCATCCTACACTAAAGCAACACCCACTCACCAAGCAAAAGGTTAAAAAAAAAAAGAACCAACAAGGCTGATCACCAAGTTTAGACCATGTCAAGTGAAAAGTTGCCTCCGCCAACTGAGCATATCTTCACCATGGGAGTTAACACAATCAGAATAATAATAAGAAGAAAAGGAAGAAAAGGTCAAGTACCTACCCATGCATTGGGGAGATAGTTTGTGATCCCCAATCAAGAGGAAAAATTCCCCCATTTTCCACCTCGAAGTGCCAGATTACATACGCCGGTGACCCTTTTTACACAAACAAATAGAAACATAAGAAAAGGAGTATGCAAGACTGCCAATAAATGGGGAATCTGAAATCCTCTCCATGAGTTAATAAATCCTCTCCAAATAGCTCCATGAGCCAACTGTTAGGGCCCTCGTCATAATAGATCCTTGAAACTGCTCCCTTCATTTAACATATTCCCAGTACAGCTATTCTCGCACATTCAGAACAAACAGAATTTAACATTTACATGGCATTTCAGTCTCACGATTTAATTAATATGGTGAGGCCAGTATAGCAGACAAGGAAACTTCAGACAAAATCAATGGTAAAGTATTATATGTGATACAAAGTTGAAAAGAAAGGACTATATGCTTTTGTCATATGGTTTTTCTCTTGGAGGAATCATCCTGCATTCCAACACCTCACCTCCTCAGACATGTTTATAGAACACCCATCCAGTTCATACTTTATGCCTGCTCAACAATGAAAAGGAGCAGCCATCAGTAGATCAAAATGAAGCAATCAAGTTAGACAAAGCAAACACAATAAGAATAAGTTGATACATGTATTTTCAAGAACAAATTAATTTATCAAACAAAAACTAAATAATAAACTAGTCACCGTAAAAGACATTCCATCATCTCGATATTGAAAAGCTTACCATGTATGTTATTGGGGGACTGCAAGAACACTCTCAATGCGGTGGATGAGCGCATGAGCAGGCATTGCTCCTTCCTGAATATGAACCATAGAGATAGCCAGCAAAATAAGCATAGTCAAGGTAGGATCATATAGATGATTAAAAATATAACTCAATCAGAAATGAGATTATTAGTTAGGGCTGTGATTCAAATAATTTGGTGGGGCTATGATTCAGTTCTATCTTACGAAGCGATCACAGGGCTTCCCATCCCTGAAAATGATGAATGTAGGCAGTGCTTCAATTTTGTACTGATTCGCAATGCTTGTGTACTGCTCTGTGTCAATTTTGACCACTTGGATTTTGTCTTTTAGTTGTTCACCCACTTGTTCAAGAATAGGAACCATGAATTTGCATGGGCCACACCTGCAAACAAAAACATGGTATCTGCTCCCGAAAAAAAACAAAGGAATGTAAAAGTAGAATTCAGACACTTTATGGTACCATGGGGTGTTAAGGCAGGAAGTAGTAGACCGGGCCAGGTCGGGCTATGCCCCTACCCGAACCCACCCCACTTTTTTTGGGCTTCGGGCCAGGCTTAGGCCCAATTTTTTTTTGAATAATCCAAGCCCGAGCCCAGCCCAACTTTACCCATTTAGGCCAAAAATAGGTCCGGCCCGAACCCGATTGAAGTTTCATATTTCATAATATTGCTTCACAAAATAATGAGCTAGTGGATAATTAAGCTCTTTTCTATAAATTATAATACAAGTAAATGATATAATACCTTATTCTCCGCTAAACCTATTTTAATTTGTCCTTTACTTTCTCATTATTCTCTCTAAATAACAACATACAAGAACAAATTGATTCGGGCCTAAATTTGGGCTTTGTTTTGGGCCTTGTTCAGGCTCGGGCTAGGCCAATGACGAACCCGAGCCCGGTTCGAAAAATAAATGGGCTCTACATTTAAGCCCAAACCCAGTTTGAACTCTTTGGGCTTAGCCTGAAGCCCGATCCGACCCCGATGGGCTTCGGGCCATCCTGAGCTTATTTCCAGACCTATGGGGTGTATAAAGGATACATAAAATAAAATGTTTTAAAATTTATAGTCATGTCCTAAAGAAGAACTTGTGAATAAACGATAAGACCCACTGGAAAGGCCAGCTCTCTAAAATATTGGAACTCTAACTCCTTAAACTAACAAAAGATAGCCGAGCACGGAAACTCTTCTTCTTTATCGAATACCTAATTGATTGAGAGACGAACGAGATAGATTTTATTAAGCACAAGCCCTTTTCCAATTCTTTTCTTCTTTTTAAAAGAAAAAAAAAAGACATCGACATCTTCATTGCCCACCTTGGGAAGGAGGTATAAAAAATGACAAAGAGACACAAATTTGAAGTCAAAAAAAAGATCCACGGATTGATGTCATTTTGCTTAGCATTAGAAGCTGTAGATATCAGCATTACTTCCTTTCCATTTCTCTTCTTAGAGGAGCTCAAGCCCCCAATGATAACAAAAGAAGTTTGAAGAACTTATCAGAGCAAAAGCAATGAAAATATCATAACAAACCAGGGAGAGATGATTATCAATCATGGTGTGAATACAGGTAATTCACTTGAATAAATAACTGCTTACCAGGTTGCATAAAAATCAACCAACACAGGCTTATCAGACTTTTCTAACAATTCATCAAATGAAGAAAATGTTTGCTTCTTTGCTTCAACCTACAGAAGAAGAATCAAAGAAATTTTATTTTATTACAACAAAATAGATCAGAGCGTAGTCATATCTTTTAGAATCAGCAGTACAGCATACAATTGAAGGCATGATGAGAGAGAGGGGGGCATCAAACCCAAGTCATGTGTTTTAAGCTGAACTAACAGAAAGAATTGAATGCCTATAGTAAATTCCCCGCCTACATCAGACACTTTTAGCAGTGGAGAGTTAAGACTACTAACAAATCAAGAACAGAAAAGTGCTTGTTATCTTCCATGAACGTCATTGTCAAAAAATGATGATGATTTACTAATCTTGGTGGAAATTTAAGGTTCTGTTCTCAGGAAAATTCCACTGACCAGATAAAGCTGGAATAATAGGTGAAGCCATTTTATGCACAAAGTAGAGAAGATTAACATTGTAAGGGTGGAAGGATGATATGTTCCAAGAATATTTCATCCACCATATATTTGATTTTAAAAATATACATATACAAACTTCCCAAAAAATTAATGCACGAGAGAGATTTTGGATTGGTTCATACTCAAGAAGCTATTTGTTTAGCTAAAATGTTAATTTATATTAATGGGCTATTAGAGTAATTAGCTTTCTTGTCAAAACTCGACTGGCCATGGATAGGAAAGTAAATGGTAGAACACTAGCTAACTCTCAATTAGAACAATAATTTTTTAAGTCTAGGTACGCAACCCATCCCCAATCTTCTTCTATTCTTCTTCTAATCTACACTGTAAATCAGATTGTAGATACTAAGTATGTCCTAATCACCAACAGTATAGCGCAAATGGAGGCAATTAAAACCAGGGATGATTCCACTTCGGTTAGATCAATAAGATTCTCATACTTTAGAATAAAAAAACTCGAACCAAACCCAAGAAAAGAATTAAGATAAGGCAATCCATCACCTGGGGAATTATTCCGCGCTGAGGAACCGCCGACAGCTTCCGGCTCCTCGTCGGAAGGCGGCGGAGAGGCGTCAACTGCAGCCATCTCGAGGAGGAGAGCTTGGAGGGTTCAAGGGAGATCGAACGGCCGAGATTGCACGACGATGGCACGGCCACCGCGGTGGAGCAGACCACCATTTTCTAGGGTTTCTAATTTTTCTTCTTTCTCGTCAAGCTCCCCGAAGATTGCGGAAGAGGGGGGTGGATTTTATTAGCGAAGAGAACGAGGGGCCGATGTCGCGTGTTCCGGGTTTTTGTCGATCGCCCCCAGCACGTCACTGTGAACCCAGAAGGCACGCATCGGTATTTACTTATATGACGATATTACCCTCGTCATGCTGTTGGATTTCCGTTGTGTGGAGAGAATCGACGGTCTGTTATCATTTGATCAGGCTGATATAGGGGCTGAAATGTCCCTGACTGAGGTACGTGTTTGCCACGAGAGCTGGCTTGTGATATTGGTGCAGCATCTAGTGTTATATAAAAAAAAAGGCGCCGGTAAACTGCCTATATATATATATATATATATATATATATATATATATATATAAACTTGCATGAATGTCTCTATAAAATTATTATTTATTTATATATTATTTTTTTAATACTTATCTATACCATCTAATATTATTAAAAAATAAATAATTTAAAACTAAAATAATTGAAATACTCTTATGAATAGATATGCAAAAAAAAAGTTATAAGAATTGAAATACCATTTTTTTTGAGATCTTTTTATGTGCCATCATTTAACAATTAATCGAAGTTATATAAGTGATAAAGAGGGATAGCAACATGGCTTTGCCTCTAAGTGAAGTAGAGAGGTTCCTTAATGAGAGCAAAGTACGGAAACCCATCGGATCCGGCAGCATTCTGGGTGGGGAGGCATAGCTCTCACATATGGAGGGAGATATGCTCCCGTGCTACTGTGGTGTTTTTAGAAATTAGATGGAAGATCGACGATGAACGAGCGGTGAATGTCTTGGAGGACTGCTGGGTGGCTGATCTGCCTTTCTGTAGGTGGCCTACCATGCTCGACTCCAGAGAGCTGGAGGGCTGCACTGTAGGCGACCTGATTCTTCCAGGTGAGCGATGCTGGGACGAGGCTCTGGTTCGACGGATCTTTGGTGAGCAGGTGGCCAAGCAAGTTTTGGCAATGCTGCTAATGACAGGTGTTGTGGAGGATAGGAGGGTATGGGGCCGGACGGGTAGGCTGGAGGTGAGGACCAGAGAATTATTGGTGCTAATTAGGAGGGAGTCGACTCGGCAATTTGAGGCGGGATAGATTTGGTGGATGTGTGCTCACCTTCGGGTGGCCTTGTTTGTGTGGAAAGTGGCTCGGGGATGCCTGCCGACTAGAGGAGTACTATTCGAGCATAGGGTTGATATTTCTCCCGAAGTGTGGGACCTGCTCGGAGGAGGAGGAGTCCATCTTCTACGTTATTTTTGGATGTCTACGTACGGTTTAGATTTGGGAGTGCGCAGCAGCTTCCTCCGGTCTGACACGGAGGGGACGCGGACAAAGGATTTTCTGGCTTTCCTGAGGGTCTCCTCCCGGAGGCCAGATAGCGTGGAGCAGGGGACGAGGGCAGTTTATTTGGCTTATCACTGTTGGTTGGACAGGAATGCCCTAGTGTTTGAGGACAGAGGCGCGCATCCGAGGCTGGTGTTGGATCGAGCTCTTGCCCATACGATGGAGGTCCTTGGCATTGCTACTGCGTCGTCCCTTGGGTTGGCTTGGAGAATCTGAGGCTCTCATTCCACTCTTATAGCGCCCAGGACCATATCCATATCCCGAGAGCCCCCAATCTCTGGCTTTCTCAAGGTGGACTTCGACAACGGTGTTAGCGAGATTGGGGCAGCAGGGGTGCAAGGTTCGTCATCAAAGATCAGGAGGGCAGATTGGTGGCAGCCGGGGGGTGTCGGATATTCGAGCAGATGGTGATCGGGACAGATGCCAGAGCAGCGTGGGAGGGCATCTCTTTTGCGAGGCGTGTGTTAGGGGTGGATCGCATTATCCTTGAAAGAGATTCGGCCACAGTGATTGATTGGATCTGGGATCCGGGCAGTGATGCTGGCTGGTTGTGATTGATTCATGATATCCGCCGATTTTTGGGCGAGTGCTCCTTCCACCGGGCCACTCATGCCTATAGAGAGGCTAATAGTGCGGCTGACTGGGTGGCATTTTTCGCAGCTTATCACTCTAGGAGTTTTACTTGGGATAGCTTATCCTTGGTTCCATCATCTTCGTATTCTTTTATTCTTTTTGATCTTATGGCCGGCGTTATACCAAAAAAAAAAAAAGAAGATGTTCTAATATACAATAAAGGAAAGCAAGGACAAAAAAGTATCGTCCCTCAATAGAGTCATGCCAATGGTTCTCATTATACATACTAGATCTTATATGTTCTTTGCACATGCATAAAAATGGATGAATCTGATCAGGTAGATGGAAGAAAGAGAAAGAGGATAATTGGAAATAGTGATAATTTTTACGAGAGGGTATTGGTATGTCACGAGTCCTGTATTTTTTCCCTCTTTAAAACTCTAATACCTGAGAGCTCTATAATTTTTTATAAATAAAAAAAGATTTATTCTACATAAGACTTTTTGTAAATGTTTTATTCTATTTTTTAAATTACGAGGGTTTGAGATTTAGTTTGATTTTTTACCCTGAGTCATATCATCCTTCCTTTCTCTCTCTTGATGGAAAATGCCCTCCTTATTTTTATCTTTGTATCATACACATGTTTTACTTTGGGTGAGTTTTTTGATTTCCCTTAAATTTTCTGTCACAAGATGCAGGTGAGAGGGTCCATGTCAAAACCCTACTCAACGATTGGCCATGTCCACAGTGTATATATAGTATGAGACAAGTAGATAGATAAATATGTAGATAATCCAATTCATGCTTTCGAAAAAACTTATGTAAACCAAAATAAAAATTTAATATTATAGTACTAAATATCAAATAAGAGATTTTCTTAATTTCACTTGGATATTATCTAGATGAGATGTTACTAAACTTAAATACAAGATAAAGTAACTTGTGAGAGAGGCCTCTAAACATATTCATCAAAAATGTCTAAGCTTGCGAATTGCATACTTCACTCGGAAGGAGTCTAAGCATTAAATGAAATTTACTCACAAACTCCTTGTTTTTGCTCCTCCAAAGTGATCAAGTGAATAATTTTCCATGCAACCGAATATCCAAAGCGTGCACTTATGCCATCTCTCTAGGATTCCACTCAAACACACTGACCCGTTAGGGCTCCGGAGTCCAACCCGAATCCCCCGAGCTTATAACCGTGCCGGATTCGGGTTGACCCGAACTTCGTCAGGTCCGCAGATTTTGAGCCGCCCCGTATTTTTTTAGGGCGGGTTCACGCCGGTCCGAGGCGATTCTCCAGCTCTCGGTGAAATAAGGACTCGCTCGCCGCCGCACCACCGCTTCTCCGCTTCCCCTCTGTAAACCAGACGCCAAAGCCCCTACCACCTGAAACCCTAACGAGGAGAGGATTCCAATAAAAAGGATTAGAAATCTTGTTAAAACCTCAATTTCTTGATTCTAGTTCTCTCTACTTGGGTTTAAACCCTAGAGAAATCGAAATCGAGCTCCAGAGATGCAAAACGACGAGGTGATATGGCAAGTAATCAGGCACAACCACTGCAGCTTCATGGCCAAGTAATCATCTCCATCTCCTTCTACTCCTCCCCCTTTCTCTCCGAATTGTTTTTCTTCTTTTCAATGGAGGAACTATTAGTGTTAGTCTTTTGTCAATCTTTTTTTTTTCCCTAGTTTTTTCACAGATCTTTAACACTTTGATGTCGTGTAGAATCACTACTGGGAATTTCTGTAGAAATCCATACAACGTTACAGGCATCTGCAATCGAAGCTCGTGTCCCCTTGCCAACAGCCGTTATGCCACTATTCGCGATCACGATGGTCTCCAACTCCACCTCCCTGGCTTTTAATTTCCGCTTTACTGTATCCTGTCTTTGTTATTCGTTAATATGTCTTCTTTTAATTCTACGGGATATTTTGTCTTGCACTAATGACTCTAGCTTGGTTTTGCTGCCACTCAATCATGTGCACACACAAGAAAGATTTTGATGCTCATATCATATAAAAACCTGGAAGAGCTGATAACCTTTCGCTTCAACAAGTTCAGATTTATGAATTTTTACGAAGACTTGTTTTTTGACACTGGTTTATATCAATTTCAACTTGAACCACCTCATTCCTCCTCTCCTTAGACCTGTCAAATCCTTTTGAAAAAGCACCGCTAGAAGGCAGGAAGAATGTCAGTCTTGTGGGAAATGCAAAAGCATTGCCACATTATTGATGCGACTTAATTCAAAGAGTTAATTGCAGTAAAAATAGAGATTTTGTTACCGATGGAAATTACATCAACGAACGGAGCGTTTTATTGTGAAATGTCCTCAGAGATTGGCTGATTAAGCAATTTCTTGTTTTTAGCATGAAGTAGCAGTGTGTAATCATTTAAAAAGTTTGAAACCATTCATTAGAGTTTGGCTTAGAATTGGTGGGTCAAAGGTTAAGAACATCATGGCTGCAAATAAAGCTTTTTAGTAGAGGTTTTCTCTTGAGATAGGGTAATGAGTCATGCTCTTTTCATGGGAAATCAAAATGAATAGGAATAAACTCGAGGGCAAAAGGTCTATATGGGAGCTTACTCCTCAATGCTTTGGAGTATTGTCAAATTTTATGTTTCAAAAGATATTTTAGATGTATTTGGTTTATTAGACAATCTCCTATGAGGGGATCATTTCCATTACGATGAGTTTGAAACTGCAGCAAAGGTAAGATACATTATACTAGAAATAGAAGAATAGTTGGGAAGAAGTAAAGCACAACAACAAATTGCATATTGGAGAATAATATTGAATTCTATTTTTCTGTGATTGTCCTCAAACTTATAAACTTAAGTTATAATTAAAATTGTAAAAGGAAAGCTAATGAGAATCTCGATGAAGTGAACTCCAGCCATTGATTTGAAATGCTAATGACACCTCTAACCAAACCTTGATCCAAACTGACCTAGATATAGTTAATAACTTGGACAAGTCTAGAGTTAATATCCCACATTTATCCCAGATGACTGGTCCTCAAGCTTATTGCCATGATTTAATGTTTTTCTTGGAAAAGAATATCATAATTAAATTATATAATTTCCTACTTTAGTTTTTATATGTATTTAAAATTAGAAAGCTGTAACCATTTCACATTTTTGTACTGGAAAAGGCATATTTCTGATGTCCTTTATGAACTTAAACGTATTTTGAAAGATACGCAAATGTCTATATGTCTGGCACTAGCATATCAGGACATCTAAGCAAAATCTGTTTCATGATCTGTACACATTTTTGTTTCTATTCTCCAGTTTGCATCCCAGTTGTTGGGATCCGTGAGCTCATTTATCATTTATATGTGATGCTCTCAATCCTTTTATTAGCTTGCTTGAGCCTCCATAGATTTCCTCTTATGGGTTGCCTGAACATGCCAAGACATGCATGGTTTTGTTGATATTTGTCAACTATTACTCTGCTGAAATTAGGAAAATGAAAATTACAACAACTATGAGTAACTTTTGGCTTTTAAGAGCCATATAACCTTATCAGAAGCTTTGTCACCTGCAATAAAAACCAGAGGAGGTCTTAGGAAGGAGAGAAAATTAAGATACATGAAAGGGTCAGGGAGGAGGAAGGGAGGCCCACAAAAAATGGGAGTTGTTGGGGAAGATTTAAAAGCTTTTTATTGTCAAAGGATGCAGCCTTATTTGGAAGAAAATTCAGATTCCAGTGCCAGAATAAATTAGATAAGAACTATTTACTATGATTAAAAAGTGGCTTTATTGTGTGCTACTGTTGATTGGTTACAGAGTGAATATGACAATTCTCATTTAGCACTACCACACATATGATTGTTCCATTACATCCTGACTTGGTGCCTTGTGCAGGGGTTTTTTACTTATACATGAAAACTATTGAAAGGGCTCATAAGCCAAATGAATTGTGGGAAAAAGTTAAACTGCCCAGAAATTATGAGAAAGCACTAGAAACTATTGACAAACACCTGGTATGCTGTACTAAATCACTAATAGTTCTGATAAGATATTTAGGCTTTAGATTAATATTTGAAGTTACTCAGTAACATGACCTGTTTTTGTTTTTGCAGGAATATTGGCCGAAGTTACTTGTGCATAAAATCAAGCAACGTCTCACCAAAATGACTCAATATCGGATCCGTATGAGGAAGCTCCAGTTGAAAGTGAGGTATGAATTTCTGATACAGATCCTCTCTTCAGCTTCTGAAAGTTGCAAGTTCAGTAGGTTTAGGTAGAATTTACCATGTGGAGATATATTATTCATGTAATTGTTTTCCCTTGCTTCTTTGGTATGTGTTGGGGATTGAATTTATAACATTGGAACTATCACATAATTGTTGTAATGATTATTCCACGTTCTAAGCAGAAACTTTATTATTTATTTCCTATAAGAAGATGGATATAAACTTTTCTTATAATGGAACAACGGTACAGCAAATCCTTATTCACCCATATTGTCTAAGATCATTTATGCTCTTTTTTTCCTTCTTGTAGAATGTTAATTAATGTTCAGTGTGTTATCCATTTGTAATCTATTTTATTCTATGAATTTGGGCATCTTATAAATATATTCATCAATATAGATTTCACATGCGAGTCTTATATGTGCATCTGTGAGCAGTGTATTGTACATACGGGTGTCTGACATAGACCATTCTTCATTTCTTCATCAAAATCTTTGTCAATATAGGGTTTGGATATGGGTTCTTAATGTAAACTTGTTGGCACCATGTTCTTTGTATATGTGCTTGCATTAAAATGTTGTCTTCCCTTCTTAACCAAGATATGAAGGATGGCCCAACTATATTGGTCTCTGTTGAAGTTATTTCCAGGCAATATCTCTAAGAGAAAAAGTTTATGATCCTATGACATGCTTCCATGGTATAGAAAATTGCCATACTTTCTGATCTCCACTGTTTGTTTGCTTCCCAGTTTTGATTTTGATGAAGTGTGCTTTATCTTTCGTAACTCCTTGCTCATCAGCATGCTCAACTACATGTTCTTTCTCATTATTGTCTTTCCATTTTTTCCTGGAGTCATGCATAGACATATCTTTTACACCACTTTGATCTCAAAGTAGTGGTAGTATTCAATCTATAGTTCGAGTATCAGATTTCTGGCTTCTTTTGTGATAATTTAGGCATTTTCAGAATTCATATACTGTTCTCTAGTCTACCAGTTTTTGTACTAGCAAGCCCATCAAATACCTTTTCATTCTTTTCTCCTCATCTATCAATATTCAACCAAATCTTTGTTCTCCTGTCTTCATTCTTCAACAAATACCTGATTAAGCAGTCTTCATCTTGAACTTCTTGCATTCCACCTTCCTTGACCATGTTTTATCATAATCAATTCAATTTCATGCATTTGAAAGAAAAGATGACTCATACTTTCTTCTTGAAGTTGATACCTTGGGCATGAACTATCTGGTTATGATATCATTCTGAGTCAGTACGATGCGCTTCTTTAAACATGGAGTTTGTGCTTCCCATTTTGTAGTTGAAATACCTTTCATTTGAAAACTCATGGTGATTTCAAGCACTTTACTGAAAAGCTGTACTCACAAAAGGTATGAATGCCATGTCCGAAATGATGCTGAGATACTCTAGGGGCACATTTGTTTGCTTGTAAGTGTCAGACATGTCTGAACTTGGGTTCGGAACTTGAGTTCTAATCTGATGTTTGTTTCACTGTACTGAAATCAAGTTATTTCCACTCAGCTGTTTCTTTTGCACGAAATTGGTGCATAGGAAGTGCCATTTTTCCCACATGCATTATTAGATTATTTACAGGAATGATCAGTATATTATTCACTTAAATGGTTCATTTCTAAGGATGGAGTGAGTGGGAGAGCATTAAAGTAGCATTAATTTTTGCTTATCCACTCGCTCTCTCAAAAAAAAGAAAACTTTTGCCTTTTTGGGTGGATGGGTAACTTATATTCCAGAGTTTGGGCTTGGTTACATTAAAACAAACAGTTGGAAGTACCCACTTCCAACTGAGCTTGACTTCAGGCCCCTCGGTTATGAAGAAAATACATATCCTAGAAGCATGATACATGAGTCCAATGCAACTGGCCTAATCCATCACATAACTACTTGTCTTCATCAACATCAACCTACTTAGCATTTTGAGGCTCTTAACCTGCAACCTGCTATGCCATATTGTGCCATTGGATATAAAATTCAACAAACACAGATCTCCTATTTCATATCAAACGTCTGGAGGAACATGTGAAATTTTGAGTAATCAGCAAAAATTTCAAGATGGAAAACTCGTGATGTGGAATAACAATGTTTAGTCCATCATAAGCTTCCACTTTTCCACCTTACATAAAATCTCTTTCTTTTCCCCATGAATTTCAACACAAGATTCCTTCATGTCAAACTTGCTCGAAAGAATACGTGATCACATTATATGAACTTGAGATAAAACCTTTGTCAACCCATCTTATTCGAAGGAACGCTGGATGACAGATCCTGAAACTCTTGGTTGAGGGAAAATTTTAAGCAATTGCGATCTGAGGCCTACATCATCTCCATATTATTGCCAGAAAAACTCTGGTTTGATGTCTACCTTTATTTCTTGCCAACAGCACTTTTCTTCTCATCACAGATCACTGTGAATCCATGACATAAAATATGCTGCTGAAAAGATTTGTCGGGTCATCTTTATAATTTTATAGTAGTAGTGCTGTAGGTGGTATATTGGTATGTAGCTTAAGTTTGTCAGTTGTGACAATCACCAGAATTCTTATTATTTAGTTTTAATTGTTTGTACAATGTGATTATGCAATGTTACTCTTCTGGTGCAACTTCTTTTTCCCCTTAAATACTTAAAATTGTTGCTAGTTTCTTTTCATTTATAGGGAGAAGATAATGACAGTGCCTAGAAAAGAGAAGAAAAGAGAGGCTAGGAGGGAGGAAAAGGCTGAAAAGGCGGCAGTTCTGGATAAGGTTTCCCCCTACAGCCTCCTGTAACTTAGTTTGCCATCATGTTTGCTGCATCAGCTGTTAACATTTCTTGATTTTCTTTCCAGAGTATTGAGAATGAATTGTTGGAACGGCTAAAGAAAGGTGTTTATGGTGACATATACAACTATCCTGTCGAGGCATATAATAATGTCCTTGAAATGGAGGGGCTACAGCCCAGCATTGAAGAAGAAGATGAAGTATGGTCTTGGATAGTCTATTCTATTTTGCGACTTATTCTTTTCAGTACCCATGACTTGTATGCATGTTTTGGAGCTACCAGGAACCTGAAGTGGAGTATGTTGAAGGCTATGATGTACTTGAAGAGGAAGAGGACATTGAAGACTTTGGTGGATTTGTAAAGGACGAGTCATTGAATGAAGATGGTTATGGTAAAGAAAATTCAGATTATTTATAATATAGTATTAAATTTATGAAACGCAATTTTCATTACTACTCCTGTTTAGGGAATTTCCACCACTGCTAAGCTGCAAGAACTGGTCGTCTTCACATTCAAAATACAAAGTTATGCTGCCAATTGTTGGCATGGTTACTAAGAGTCTGAGAGCTCAGAATAAATTATCAATAAAAGGAAGTGAAAATATAAATGACGTTAAGTTAAATGGCCTACCGATTTCCAAAACTTAAAATCGCCATCAGGAAAAGTTTAAAAAATGAAAAGTTGAATAACTCTATCACTCAACTAACCTTGCTACATTGCCGTCGTCTCAATCTAGTTCATCTTTATCTGTATGTTTGTGTAAGTAATGTCTTTTGCTCACTCAGATGACATGCACGAGGACGAGGAAGAGATGGATCCATCTGATCAGCAGGTTGCAAAGAAAATGCGAAGAGGATCTGGGTCTGATTCAGGAACAAAGGTGAAAAGAAAGGGGAGGGTACTTATTGAGGTAACATGGAATTCCTATCATCTTACCTGTATTTGTATCATTTAGAAAATCATACCTTATAAACAAGAGAGAAATTTTTGAACTAGACCCGATTTATTAAGGATCTAAGTCAAGATCAACTTAAAAGGGCTGTATGTTTCTGTTTGGATTCACTTGAAAGGGAAGTACGATGAGTAAACAGCAATATTCTAGAAATTGCTTAAATTACTGATCTCTATGAATGAAGAATTGAAAAAATATGATGAAATAAAACTGCTCAGGTATCTCTTTGGACTTCTTTTTAACCATACCCCTCTTGCCTCCCTCCGATCTTTCTTCTGTTTGTGAATTCTTCTTTCACAGTTCCTAATTGGTTTATTAAACGTCTAGCCTTCTTTCCAAAACCTTCTTGCCTTCTTTCCACATGGCCTTGTGGACTCAATATCTCGTTCATTTTCCCTATACTTATCTTGATGCACTCATGTTAACCTGCTATTTTTAGTGGTACTGTTCATTTCCGCACGGTGCAGGATTTGAACTCAGCTGTCACCAGTAGGAGAGGGAAGTAGGTTTTCATTGAAAACTATTAGGATCTTGAAGTTCTTTGGCTGGATTTTTTTAATAGTAAATGTTGAGCACTCATTAGTTTTCTGATTATGTGACTCGATTTTTGCTACGTGAAGTCCTAAATGTGTATAAATCTTCTTTTTTTTTTTTAAATCCCTCTGGTTTGCACGATTTTAAACGCTGAAGCTGAATCAAGATAGTGTACTTGCACCCACCATAGAAAAATAGTGGCCTTGTTTGCTTCACGCATAGACTAACAATTCTTTATTGGTGACAGGTTGAACGTGATGAAGATGTGGATGATAGACAAAAGACACATATGTGAGGTTAAGATGAAGTGCTTATTTCATTCACATTGGCATCTGGCACTGCTTGTGTTGTTAACATGTTTCCCGAGGTTATCCTACGGAAAGCACTTGGCAGAAGCGGCAAGAGGATAATCTTCCCTCGCCTTAGAGATGAAATTTTGAAGGGGGTGCTTGCGGATGAATATTTTCATGAGGTTGATACAGTATGGATCCAAAATATTCATGCGAAGTTCTTTTAAAAGGCATATTTTATGTTTTATTGCCTTTGTATTTTTCTCGCCATGATAAATAGGGCTTGTTAATTTTGACCTTTTGGTTCAACGATCAAACCACCACCTTTATACCTGTCGAGAATGGGCCCGGGTCCAGTCCAGTCTCTCGTGGACTGGACTGATAATTCTAATTAGTGTTTTTGACATAGAGCCAGAGATTGAATTTAGAGGTTTACGATGTACATTTTCTGGTCAACTGACTGAGTAAGCTTGTTGCTGGATGTCATCATTTAGGTTCTTTGGGGATGCTTTTTGAAAGTTCTTGGGCCAGGCTTGCCAACCACAAGAGATGCACGCCGTGATCATTTCATATTCCAACTCAAGCTCCCCTTCCATGTAAAAATCAATATCAATATTGAAGACTACGAAGCAAAGAAAAGATGATTAACTCTTGTAATTATAGGAGTTGGATCCACACCATTTGTGTTTCTATCCGGTCGAATCACTATTGAGATTCAGGTGATTCTCGCTAATCAACAGAACAACGGAAAATGAAGGGCACATCATCTGTTGGATCATTTCGATCATTCGCCATTGATCGATGAATAAATGGTGGCAGGTGATTTAACTACACATAAACATTAATTAGGATCTTAGAAGGCTAGTAGGAAAGAGGCATGTAAACTTCGATTCAATGTCTCAACCGTATGAGACTAAATACTGAGGAGCACCAGCTCTCGTCCCTGGTGCAATTGAAGCCGCTGGGCACTGGCCTAGACATGGGCCACGGACCCATTCCAAAGATTTAAACTGAGCCTCGTTCCCGCCGACGGCTCAATGGCAATTCCGCAAATACCCCGTATCTGCACCCAAGAAATTACCCCATATAAACTCGGCATCCATGTTTCTCCCAGAACTCAAGAACTCCCCTCTCCTCTCTCTCCTCCCACTCTCCCTCACCAACGGCGACCACGAACCACCCGCTCCTCCTCGCCGTCCTGCTCCTCTCGCTATTCCCCCGCCGGGGGGACTGAATCTCCGATCGAGAGCTCGACGCCACCATCTCCGCCCTCCGGCCTCGCGGTTACCAGTTCTTTGGCGACGCCATCGCCGCGTCCGACCTTCGTTTTGACCTCCTCCGTCTCAACTCCTCCCACACCCTATTCGCCCCCACCGACTTTGTCCTCTTTGCGCCTCCGCCGCCGCCGACTTCCGCTCTCTCCGCGAGCACGTCGCCCTCCGCCGCCGCCGACGTCCGCCCTCTCCGCGACCACGTCGCCCTCCGCCGCCGCCGACGTCCGCCCTCTCCGCGACCACGTCGCCCTCCGACGCCTCCCTCTTCCCGCCCTACCTCCCTCCCCACCGTCGTTCCCCACCGCGACATCCGCCCTCGCCCGCCACCGCCAGCCCCGGATCGCCGACTTCGCCATCGCCGACGTCTGGAACGTCGTCCTCGCCCTCCACCGCCACAAGGCCTCTGGCAGACCCGTTCCTCCCCCAAGACCGCCCGATCTCCATCTCCCTCGGTACCCGTCCGCCGATCCGCCTGATACGCCAGCTTCGGCGCCGTCTCCGATCGCGGAGCTCTTCCCAATGTTGCCGGAGGCGCCGATCCGGGATCGAGATCCACGTTTCCGGCGGTGGTTTCCCCGTCCTATCTGGACGGAATCCAGCTGCCAATGGAGCCCGGAGTCGCGCCCAGAGGGATATCTTCGGCGATCGAGGCTCCGATTACCGGGGAGATCATGCATCTGGGAGGGTATCCCCCAGAAGGGACGACGATGAATTCTCCTGCGGCGAGTCCTACGGGGATCGTGTCTCCTGAAGGGAGTCCGCTGAAAGGGATCCAGGTGACGGCGTTTCCGATGGCGATGGGGTTTCTTGGAACCAAGCCTGAGCTCATGGATCGCCGTCCGTTGGGGGAGGAAGGGTCCCGCCTCTTCGCTAACTACCGTGGCCGCCCACGCCCGCGTCCGCATGCCAGCGATGACGCCTTATGATCGATCAGATGCCAATCTTTAGGTCAGTTTTTTTCCCCCTTTTCCTCATGGACAACATCTACCAGGCTTGCTGTTAACCCGGATTTGGTTCGATCATGGAGTCAAGTAGATATATTTCTGTTTAAAAGAAGGCTGTTTATCCGGTATAAAGTTTATTTCACTTTGGATGTTGTTCTAAAGGTTTCTTTCAATTCCATGTACTAGAGAACTTGTTGACAACTTGGGGCAGTCTGTGAACTGTGTCTCATTATGGAACGATAATAACTGTGTCTTAGCAAGTTGCTTGGACTCTACCCTACGTCTGCTGGACATATAATATCCTTCACTATCTCCTAGAAAATTGAGATATATCTCATACATGCTTATTTATGATTTGCTTCTATTGTTAGGTCCCCGGGGGAACTTTTGCAAGAATACAAGGGGCATACCTGCAAGGTTTGACAGACACGTTCTGTAGTTTATTTTGTTGTCATGTTATCCCGTGATCCCTGCTGTTAAAGTTTACGTTGCTTTCGCAGTGGTGTGATACTGCTGTTTACTGTGAATTTCTTTTTCATAGTCTTACAAGATGAATTGCTGCCCGACCAACACTGATGCACATGTTGCTGGTGGGTTTGATGATGGGTTTATTTTCTTTTGGGATTTAGTAGATGCATCTGTGGTTTCGAGATTCCGAGCACATGCCTCCGTGGTAATTTTTCTTCCTTCACTTCATTTTGATTATTTTGAAATTGATGTTTAGATATTTAGTAGTGGTAAGGCATGTAATTTATATAAAGACGTTATTCACGTTTTTATGCCTAGCAATCTATACCAGGCTTCTTTATTTCTTACACAGCTGTCCTCCATCATTCAATGACCTTCTTATGAAGATGCTAATATTTTAGCTTAAAACATGCAGTCTTTGTATGCATGGCAACATAAGACAACTTGAAGTACTGGGCCCTTCTTATGAAGATGCTAATATTTAGCTTAAGGCACAGTCTTGGTATGCATGACTAAATAAATCAACTATGAAGTTTCTGGGATTTTCTTATTCTTGTAATATAAATTCTGACACATGCATCTATCTTCTTTGTTTAAGTCTTTCAGGTGTTGAGTAATGCATAATTTACTGACTGCCATTTGAGGCATGTAATTTCAGGTGTCCGAACGCATACACTCAATGGAGCCAGTCTCATCATTAACTTCTTGTGGGATGCCTCTGGTAAGGTGTCCTTGCACAGTGGTGAGAACTCCAGCCGTGCACCTTCTTGAGATTTGTTCAAATCCTAAAATTCATGAGTTTGTCCATTAAGCCTTTTGATTGGTTGCTTTAGTTTCAGTTTGAGACGGTGCGCCACAACCCCACCCACCACAAGTCCTTATCAAGTCCTGCAAATCCCACAGCCGCGAAGCCTTTGACATTTATATCCTATCATACTGTTCCTCTTCCATTATCACCTTTTCTATATTTAATCGAGAGCTAGTAAATTTTTCTTCCATAACTATTAGAATATAGATAACTTTGTATTATATATCTTAATGCAGGATAAGGCGAAGCTATGCTCGTGCATTGGAAATCGACAGGTGTTCTTTTGGGATGTCATGATTGGGCGTGTCATCAGGAAATTCCGTGGTCATGATAGCGAAGTTAGATTTCTACTTTTTCTTCTAACTTTGTAAATTATACTATTTTTTCTTTCTAGAACTCGACTTAGCATATGTGAGAAATAAATACATCATCTTAATTGATCTTATTTCATATATATTCTCCTTCAACATAGCATAGCAAAAGATTATGTATATCCGATTAGTGCACAAACAAATAGCTCAAATAGTTTTGCGTTAGTATAACAAATGTCTAGGATATTAGAAATCTGGTTCACAAATATTAAACATCCTACACTAGGTTTTCTATATTCGTGGTCTCTAGAAGTTCTTGCACTTAGATCTAGTTAAGAGCTATTTAATCTGAGTTTCATATAATCATTTTCCAATATGAGTTATTATACAATCACGTCATATACAAAATTATGAAAGACAAGAAATATGAAAATAAAGGAGAAAGAATTAAATTTAATATGGGATATATTTAAATGGAGCTGAAAATATCGCACCACCAACAAAAAGGCAACATTTACACTATATATAACCTCAGAATCGATTAAAGATATGGTAATGAGTAAAGAAGATGGCACAGAGCATACTAAGATTCGTACAAAATGTGCGCAAGTAGCAATTGGAGGACAAGAGGATTGAAATTTAGTTTGTTTTCTTTTTTATTATTCTAGTAAGCTATAGCTTACCCAAGAATGCCACCGATTTATGAAAATATAGTTAAAGTACATTGTAGAGCATGGTTATCTAAATTAAATGCTTCACAGTACCTCCATTCTGGGTCAAAAGACTTTAATTTGTGGTCACAATGTAAACCTAAAGTTTGCCAGAAAAATGTTATTGTCAAATTTTTAATTTGGCCGCCCACGACTGAACTAAAGTCAACAATAGAATAATAATATTAAAGCATAAAGAAGTCAAGTTTAGGAAAACATTTAGAATATTGAGTTGTGAAAACAAAATCAGATTTATCACTTTAGTGGAAAAATGTAAGCAAGTTTTAATAGTGACGCAGGCAAAGCAACAAATTAAATAATTCAGAGGCATAAAATGTTCTACAGAAAATGGAAACAATAATAAAACCCTCAAGGAAAATTAATACAACTAGATTACCATGCTATGTTCCAGAAAAATATCAAGTATTTTAAGTAATATCAAGTGAGCTAAGTAAGATGCATGCAATAGATCTCGCCAATCAAATGCCAAGTTTCCATGCATATACATCAGACAATTCAAACTCACTCTGAGAATCCACAAGAAGCTCTCCGTTGTTTTAAAAACAGAAAGCATCCTCAACAGCCTTGGACTGTGTTTAGGTTCAGCTTTATCCAATTGCTTGAACTCCCCAACAAGAAAAGTTCAAAATGTAAGGGTCTATCTACCACCACATTGTTCCACCAAAGCAAAAGCATATGCACTTGGAGCCATTCTCTCCAGAAACTGCACTATTCAAGACATCACTAAGTCATTATTTATATAAACTGACCATTTAGTTGATAGTTGGACCCACTTGGCCTTGCTTCCTTTGGACATGAATCAATTAAATCTAACACATTAAGATATATAAAAGTTAATCAAGCTGAAGCCAACTTTAATTTAGCAAATAATAAACACTTCTTTTCTCTTAACTTTCTACTCTATGCTTTTGTTATTCTCCCTGACATTTGCAAGGTGAGACCCTTTAGCATCATTTCATTATTTCAATGACCTAGGTGGCTTACCACAGTTTCTCCAATAGAAATTAACAAATAATGAAATCAAGGTCTACAGACACCTGAATAAAATGAAAACTCATCCTTGATGTCAAGGACACCAATCCTACTAATAAATTCCACAATTGCTAACAATTTACTTCTGATTGTTCTTTTTTTTTTGAATATGAGTGAATTTGAATAGAGAAGTAGGAAAAAAATTTACCTTTTCCTTTGAAAGGAGCAAGAGGTCATTTTCCAACACTTGTTCTCGGAACTCATCAAGAACTGCCAATGGCACGTTACGAAACCCATCGGCTTCAACTAAGGAAGCCATTTAAACCGGTAAAAAAAATTGACTGTGTTTTGTAATATGTTGTGATGAAAGATTAGATTTTTCAATAAAGAAGGCTTTTGTTAATAAGGGACTGTGAATACCGTTGATTCTCAGGTTAATCATGATACGACTATGTTATCTTTTAGATAGATTTTTCTATTATTGATATGCTAAAGAAAATTTTGAGTATGTCATGATTAGGGTGATTTGATCATTGGTTAAATATGATCTAAATTTTTAAGAAACCAAATAAGTCTTGTGTTAATTTTTCCCTCTTTATGATTTATAAATTTAAGTTAAATTTAAATCTTTGTGGCATATTGAATCATGGTATCAATACTTTGCCTTATCGGACTTGCTCTTGTGAACTGAGGTCAATCATTTTTGAAATAGACCATTGGTGTTTAATGACCATCATTACATGTTCATTTTGTGAATCATATTTCCAGCCATATAAAGATTTGATACTAATAAGGTTGGTCATTATCTTTCATGGATCAGCACGCTACCCTAATAATTGTATTAGATCCATTGTATTGGATCAATTTTATTTCAAGTTCTATCCCAAATATTATTAATTTAGTCGATCTTGTTGTGAATTGATCCCAATCCGATCTAGAGTGAACCTGCATCAATCTTAGATTTTAGTTAGACACTTATCTAGTGCCAATCTTGCTAGTTTATATGAAATTTTTGATAATTGATTCAAAGTTATCTATCACACTGATTTTGATCGAGAAGAATAAGATCTTGGATTTATGTTTCTCAATGGGCTAAGCATCTCTAAATTGGAAGGTCTAGATTCTTTAAATCTTGAGGACAATTTTTTTAAAGAGGGAAGAATATAAGACCAGTCCCAAAATGGGCCATATTGGACTGAAGTCGGCAGGCCCAACCTACTTTAATCCAATTTGGATAGAAGAAGCACAATAGAGGATCATGAAGAAAGGAGGAGAGAATGTAAGACCAGGGCCAAAATGGGCCATATTGGACTAAAGTCGATAGGCCCAATCAACTTCAGTCCAATTTGGATAGAAGAAGCAGAACAGAGGATTGCGATTACGATCCTCTGTTTCACCTTCCTCGGGCGTAACAGGGGTAGGTTCCGTGGCAGCCCCATGACAGCCTGAACAATCGCCGATCTTGCTCAACCGTTGTGATAATTGTGGTAGTGAATGAGTCGACCCAGTTTGGAAACCCTCCTATAAAATTCTGCCCCCCTACGGTTGATCCACCGTCGAGCGTTCTCCTCCCTTTCCTCCCTCCTTCTCCCTTCGATGGCCAATAAGCGCCATGCCTTGAAAACCCTCTTGTTCCATTACTCATTTTTTTGTCGGAAGCGCCGCCGCCGCCGCTAGCCTGTCGGACTAGCTACCCTTGTCCGAGAACCATCCCCTCCAGCAACTCACCAGTGAACTCCCCTTCTCCTTGTTCTTCTATTGCTAGATAATCCGAGCCTCCTTTTTCTGTCCCGGCCCCAAACCGAGGACGCCCTCGGTTTTCCTCTTCTTGTCGGTCGCCACAGTAGCCGTCGGCCACTACTGCCGTCAGCCGCCCAGCTCGGCCGCCATCGGATCCTTTCCTCTCTTCCCTCTTCCCTCTTCTTTCTCTTTCCCTTTCCTCCTTTTTGAGTTTATCAGGATAAAGAACTCTTGTGGGCCGTGTCCATCGTAGGTCGAGTTTGGGCCCTGTTCACCATGTTGGGTCGTATCCATTGTGGGCCGAGTTCAAGCCCTGTTTATTGTGTTGGGCCATGTCTATTTTGGGCCGAGCTCGGGCCCTGTTTATCCTATTGGAACGTATCCATTGTGGGCCATGTTCAGGCCCTGTTCATCCTATTGGGCTGTATCCATTTTGGGCTGAGTTCGGCCCCTGTTCACCATGTTGGGCCGTGTCCATTATGGGCTGAGTTTGCACCCTGTTCATTATGTTAGGCCGTGTCCATTGTGGGCCGAGTTCGGATCCTGTTCATTCTGTTAGGTTGTATCTATTGTCGGACGAGTCTATTCATTTTAGGCCCTGTTCATCTATTATAGGCCATGATTATTTGGGCCAAGTTCATTCATTTTTGACCCTGCTCATCTATTATGGGCCATGTCCATTCATTTTGGGCCCTGTTCATCTATTGTGGGCTGAGTCTAGTTATTTTGGGCCCTGTTCATCCATTGTGGGCCGTGTTTATTTTGGGTCGTGTCTATTTATTTGGGCCCTATTTATCCATTGTGGGCCGAGTCCATTTATTTTGGGCCCCATTCATCCATTTTGAAATGTGTTCATTCATTTTGGGCCCTATCCATCCACTGTGGGCCGAGTTCATTCATTTGGACTGTGTTCATCCCCGTTTTAGGCTAAAAGGAAAAACAAAACTAGCCCTTGACTTTCTTTAATCGAGTAGATGTAGACCTTTCTCCTAATGGTTGGGCCGCACTCAAACCGGGCCTGTGATCATGATCAAAGCAAGAATTGGACCGAGATTCTCTCTCTAAGCTGGACCTATGGATCTTAGTTTAAAGTCCTGGCTTTCTTTTTGCTCAGATCCAAGTTGATCTCTAGGTGGACGACCTGTACTGCCTCGATATCCGGACGGTAAATTGGCCCATTGCTTCAACCCCACCTAGATTTGACCATCTTTGATCTACACCATTTCGGATCCGGTCTTACATTCTCCCCTCCATAAGAAAACTTCGTCCTCGAAATTTGAAGAACCTAGGCCTTCAATTTAGAGATGCTCGACCCATTAACATAAATCTAAGATCTCATTCTCCTCGATCAAAATCAGTGCGATAGATAACTTTGGATCGATTATGAAAAATTTCATATAAACTAGCAAGATTAGCACTAGATAAGTGTTTAGCTAAAATCTAAGAATGATGCAAGTTCACTCTAGATCGGATTGGGATCAATTCACAACAAGATCGACTAAATCAATTGTATTTGGGATAGAACTTGAAATAAAATTGATCCAATACAATGGATCTAATACAATTATTCTAGTAGAGTGCTGATCCACGAAAGATAATGACCAACCTTATTAGTATCAAATCTTTATATGGCTGGAAATGTGATTCACAAAATGAACATGTAATGACGGTCATTAAACACCAATGGTCTATTTCGAAAATGATTGGGCACAATTCACAAGAGCAAGTCCGATAAGGCAAAGTATTGATACCATGATTTAATATGCCACAAAGATTTAAATTTAGTTTAAATTTATAAATCATAAAGAGGGAACAATTAACACATGACTTATTTGGTTTCTTAAAAAATTAGATCATATTTAACCAATGATCAACTCACCCTAATCATGAAATACTCAAAATTTTCTTTAACATATCAACAATAGAAAAATCTATCTGAAAGATAACATGGTCGTATCATAATTAACTTGAGAATCAGCAATATTCACATTCCCTTATTAAGAAAAGCCTTCTTTATTGAAAAATCTAGTCTTCCATCATAACATATTAGAAAACACAGTCAACGTTTTTTACCAGTTTAAATGGCTTCCTTAGTTGAGACCAATGGGTTTCGTAACGTGCCGTTGGCAGTTCTTGATGAGTTTCGAGAACAAGTTTTAGAAAATGACTTCTTGCTCCTTTTAAAGAAAAAGGTACAAATTTTTCCTACTTCTCTATTCAAATTCACTCATATTCAAAAAAAAAAAAAATAGAAGTAAATTGTTAGCAATTGTGGAATTTATTGGTAGGACTGGTGTGCTTGATATCAGGGATGAGTTTTCATTTTATTCAAGTGTCCATAGACCTTGAATTTCATTATTTGTTAATTTCTATTGGAGAAATTGTGGTAAGCCATCTATTTCATTGACATAATAAAATGATGCTGAAGGGTCTTACCCTTCAGATGTCAGAGAGAATAACAAAAGCATAGAGTAGAAAGTTAAGAGAAAAGAAGTGTTTATTATTTGCTAAATTGAAGTTGGCTTCGGCTCAATTAACTTTTATATATCTTAATGTGTCAGATTTAGCTGATTCTTGTCTAAATGAAACAAGGCCAAGTGAGTCCAGTTATTAACTAGATGGTCAGTTTATATAAATAATGACTTAGGGATGTGTTGCATAGTGCAGTTTTTGGAAGGAATGGCTCCAAGTGCGTATGCTTTTGCCTCGGTGGAACAATGTGGTGGTAGATAGACCGTTACACTTTGAACTTTTCTTCCTGGAGAGTTCAAGTAATTGGATCAAGCTGAACCTGAACACAGTCCAAGGCTATTGAGGATGCTTTCTATTTTTAAAACAACGGAGAGCTTCTTGTAGATTCTCAGAGTTAGTTTGAATTGTCTGATGTATATGCACGAAAACTTGGCACTTGATTGGCGAGATCTATTGCATGCATCTTACTTAGCTCAATTGATATTGCTTAAAACACTTGATATTTTTATGGAACATAGCATGGTTGTCTAGTTGTGTTAATTTTCCTTGGGGATTTTATCGTTGTTTCTATTTTTTGTAGAACTTTTTATATTTCCGAATTATTTAATTTGCTGCTTTGCCTATGTCACTATTGGAACTTGCTTCCATTTTTCCAGTGAAGTGATAAATCTGATTTTGCTTTCACAACTCAATATTGTGACGGTTTCCTAAACTTGAATTCTTTATGCTTTAATATTATTATTCTATTGTTGATTTTAGTTCAGTCGTGGGTGACCAAATTTAAAATTTGACAATAACATTTTTGGCAGACTTTAGGTTTACATTGTGACTACAAATCAAGATATTTTGACCCAGAATGGAGGTTACCATGAAGCATTTAATTTAGATAACCATGTTCTACAGTGTACTTTAACTAGTTTTTCATAAATTAGTGGCATTCTTGGGTAAGCTATTGCTTACTTGAATAAAAAAAGGAAAACAAACTAAATTTCAATCCTCTTCTCCTCCAATTGCTAGCATACATTTTGTACGAATCTTAGTATGTTCTGTGCCACCTTCTTTACTCTTTGCCATATTTTTGATCGATTCCAAGGTTATATATAGTTTTATTGTTGCCTTTTTGTTGGTGATGTCATAAATTCAGCGCCATTTAAATATACCCCTTGTTAAATTTAATTCTTTCTCCTTTAACTTCATATTTTCTGTCTTTTATAATTCTGTATATGCTGTGATTGTATAATAACTCATATTGGAAAATGATTTTATGAAACTTAGATTAAATAGCTCTTAACTAGATCTAAGTGCAAGAACTTCTAGAGACCATGAATATAGAAAATCTAGTATAGGATATCTAACATTTGTGGACCAGATTTCTAATATCCTAGACATCTGTTATAATAACGCAAAACCATTTTAGCTGTTTGTGTGTGCACTAATCGAATATACATAATCTTGTGCCATGCCATGTTGAAGGAGAATATATGTGAAATGAGATCAATCAGGATGATGCATTTATCTCTCACATATCTTAAGTCCTGGAAAGAAAAAATAGTATAATTCACAAAATAAGAAGAAAAAGTAGAAACCTAACCTTGCTATCATGACTACGGAATTTTCTAATGAGGCAGCCAGTTGAGATATCCCAAAAGAACACCTGCCGATCTCCACTGCACGAGCATAGCTTCGTTGGGCTTGCCAATGCCCGCGAGCTCTCCTCCGTGGAACCCGCCATTAGCCCTTTCGAGGCCCGGATCACCTCCAACGGGGGGCTAGTTGACTGCTGGAATGCACTGCGGGACCTGAAATCATGCACCAACGAGATCTTGCTCTTCTTCATGAGCGGCGAGACATACCTGGGAGTCGTGCCTGGGACTCCAAGTACCTGGGATCCCCAAGTCCGCTTCTTTATGTGAATAAGTCCGGTGCCACTCCTATTTCCAATTACATTGGTGGGGTTTACTTGAGCGTTGCTACAAAGTTTGATTGGGCTTATACTGATGTACTTGTCTTGTCTTGGATCTAAATTAATTATGGATACTTTAGTTCATATGCTGATTTATATATGTGTTGTCTTATCATTGCAGAATATTTTACCTTATATGTGCATCTGTGAGCAGTGTATTGTACATACGGTTTTTTGACATAGACCATTCTTCATTTCTTCATCGATTTCTTTTTCAATATAGGGTTTGGATATGGGATCTTAACATAAACTTGTTAGCACCATGTTCTATGTATATGTACTTGCATTACAAGATTGTCTTCCCTTCTAGACCAAGATATGAAGAATGGCCCAACTATATTGGTCTCTGTTGAAGTTTATTCCAGGCAATATCTCTAAGAGAAAAAGTTTATGATCCTATGATATGCTTCCATGGTATAGAAAATTGCCCTACTTTCCGATCTCCACAGATTGTTTGCTTCCCAGTTTTGATTTTGATGAAGTGTTCTTTATCTTTCGCAACTCCTTGCTCATCAGCATGCTCAACTATATGTTCTTTCTCATTACCGTCTTTCCATTTTTTCCTGGAGTCATGCATAGACATATCTTTTAAACCACTTTGATCTCTAAGTAGTGCTAATATTCAATCTATAGTTCGCGTATCAGATTTCTGGCTTCTTTTGTGATAATTTAGGCATTTTCAGAATTCATATACTGTTCTCAAATTAGTGCCCTTCAAATACCCCTTCATTCTTTTCTCCTCATCTATCAATATTCAACCCAAATCTTTGTTCTCCTGTCTTCAGTCTTCAACAAATACCTGATTAAGCGGTCTTCATCTTGAACTTCTTGCATTGCACCTTCCTTGACCATGTTTTATCATAATCAATTCAATTTCATGCATTTGAACGAAAAGATGACCCATACTCTCTTCTTGAAGTGGATGCCTTGGGCGTGAACTATCTGGTCATGATATCATTCTGAATCAGTACGATGCACTTCTTTAAACATGAGTTTGTGCTTCCCATTTTGTAGTTGAAATACCTTTCATTTGAAAACTCATGGTGATTTCAAACACTTTACAGAAAAGTTGTGCTCACAAAAGGCATGAATGCCATGTCCGAAATGATGCTGAGATACTCTAGGGGCACATTTGTTTGCTTGTAAGTGTCTGACATGTCTGAACTTGGGTTCTAATCAGATGCTTGTTTCACTGTACTGAAGTCAAGTTATTGCCACTTCAGCTGTTTCTTTTGCACGAAATTGGTGCATAGGATGCGCAATTTTTCCCACATACATCGTTAGATTATATACAGTAATGGTCAGTATATTATTCACTTAAATGGTTCATTTCAAAGGACGGAGCGAGTGGGAGAGCATTAAATTTGCATTAAATTTTTGCTTATCCACTCCCCCCTCTCTTTCTCAAACAACAAAAAAAAAACTTTTGCCTTTTTGGGTGGATGGGAAACTTATATTTTAGTGTTCGGGCTTGTTACATAAAAACAAACAGTTAGAAGTACCCACTTCCAACTGCGCTCGACTTCAGGCCCCTCGGTTATGAGGAAAATACGTATCCTAGAAGCATGATACATGAGTCCAATGTAACTGGCCTAATCCATCACATAACTTACTTAGCATTTTGAGGCTTTTAACCTGCAACCTGCTATGCCATCTTGTGCCATTGGATATAAAATTCAACAAACACAGATTTCCTATTTCATATCAAACGTCTGGAGGAACATGTGAAATTTTGAGTAATCAGCAAAAATTTCAAGATGGGAAGCTCGTGATCAATAATAACAATGTTTAGTCCATCATAAGCTTCCACTTTTCCACCTTACATAAAATCTCTTTCTTTTCCCCATGAATTTCAACACAAGATTCCTGCATGTCAAACATTCTCGAAAGAATTAGTGATCACATTATATGAACTTGAGATAAAAGCTTTGTCAACCCAACTTATTCGAAGGAACCCTGGATGACAGATCCTGAAACTCTTGGTTGAGGGAAAATTTTAAGCAATCGCGATCTGAGGCCTACATCATCTCCATATTATTGCCAGAAAAACTCTGGTTTGATGTCTACCTTTATTTCTTGCCAGCAGCACTTTTTTTCTCATCACAGATCACTGTGAATCCATGACATAAAATATGCTGCTGAAAAGATTTGTCAGGTCATCTTTATTATTTTATAGTAGTAGTGCTGTAGGTGGTATATTGGTATGTAGCTTAAGTTTGTCAGTTGTGACAATCACCAGAATTCTTATTATTTAGTTTTAATTGTTTGTACAATGTGATTATGCAGTGTTACTCTTCTGGTGCAACTTCTTTTTCCCCTTAAATACTAACATTGTTGGTAGTTTCTTTTTGTTTGTTGGGAGAAGATAATGACAGTGCCTAGAAAAGAGAAGAAAAGAGAGGCTAGGAGTGAGGAAAAGGCTGAAGTTCTGGATAAGGTTTCCCCTTACAGCCTCCTGTAACTCAGTTTGCGATCATGTTTGCTGCATCGCTGTTAATATTTCTTGATTTTTTTTTCCAGAGTATCGAGAATGAATTGTTGGAACGGCTCAAGAAAGGTGTTTATGGTGACATACAACTATCCCGTTGAGGCATATAATAATGTCCTTGAAATGGAGGGGCTACAACCCAGCGTTGAGGAAGAAGCTGAATCAAGATAGTGTAGGTGCACCCACCACAGAAAAATAGTGGCCTTATTTGCTTCACACATAGACTAACAATTCTTTATTGGTGACAGATTGAACGTGTGAAGATGTGGATGATAGACAAAAGACACATATGTGAGGTTAAGACGAAGAGCTTATTTCGTTCACATTGGCATCTGGCACTGCTTGTGTTGTTAACATGTTTCGCGAGGTTATCCTACGGAAAGCACTTGGCAGAAGCGGCAAGAGGATAATCTTCCCTCGCCTTAGGATGAAATTTTGAAGGGGGTGCCTGCGGATGAATATTTTCATGAGTTTGATACAGTATAGATCCAAAATATTCATGCGAAGTTCTTTTAAAAGGCATATTTTATGTTTTATTGCCCTTGTATTTTTCTCGCCATGATAAATAGGGCTTGTTAATTTTGACCTTTTGGTTCAACGATCAAACCACCACTTTTATACCTGTCGAGAATGGGCCCGGTTCCAGTCCCGTCTCTCGTGGACTGGACTAATAATTCTAATTAGTGTTTTTGACATTGAGCCAGAGATTGAATTTAGAGCCAGTCTGGTCAACTGACTAAGTAAACTCGTTGCCGGATGGCATCATTTAGGTTCTTTGGGGATGCTTTTCGAAAGTTCTTGGGCCAGGCTTGCCAACCACAAGCGATGCATGCCGTGATCATTTCATATTCCAACTTAAGGCCCACCGTGCCCCCCCGCCACCCCCTGCGCGCCCGCCAAAAAAAAAATGAAGGGTTCATGTAAAAATCAATATCAATATCGAAGACTGCGAAGCAAAGAAAAAATGATTAACTCTTGTAATTATGGGATTTGGATCCACACCATTTGTGTTTCTATCCGGTCGAATCACTATTGAGATTCAGGTGATTCTCACTAATCAACAGAACGGAAAATGAAGGGCACAGCATCTGTTCGATCATTTCGATCATTCGCCATTGATCAATGAATTAAATGGTGGCAGGTGATTTAACTACACATAAACATTAATTAGGATCTTAGAAGGCTAGTAGGAAAGAGGCATGTGAAACTTCGATTCAATGTCTCAACCATTGAGACTAAATACTGAGGAGCACCAGCTCTCGTCCATAGTGCAATGGAAGCCGTCGTCCGTGGTGCAATGGAAGCCGCTGGCCCAGACTTGGCCCACGGGCCCTATATCAAAGATTTAAAACAGAGCCTCATTCCCGCCAACGGCTCAATGGCAATTCCGCAAATACCCCGTATCTGCACCAAGAAATTACTCCTTATAAACTCGGCATCCCTGTTTCTCCCAGAAATCAAGAACTCTCCTCTCCTCTCTCTCCTCCCGCTCTCCCTCACCAACGGCGACCACAAACCACCCGCTCCTCCTCGCCGTACTGCTCCTCTCGCTATTCGCCCGCCGGGGGGACTGAATCTCCGATCGAGAGCTCGACGCCACCATCTCCGCCCTCCGGTCGCGCGGTTACCAGTTCTTTGGCGACGCCATCGCCGCCTCCGACCTTCGTTTTGACCTCCTCCGCCTCAACTCCTCCCACACCCTATTCGCCCCCACCGACTTTGTCCTCTTTGCGCCTCCGCCGCCGCCGACGTCCGCTCTCTCCGCGACCACGTCGCCCTCCGCCGCCGCCGACGTCCGCCCTCCGCCGCCTCCCGCTTCCCGCCCTACCTCCCTCCCCACCGTCGTTCCCCACCGCGACATCTCGCCCGCCACCGCCAGCCCCCGATCGCCGACTTCGCCATCGCCGTCGTCTGGAACGTCGTCCTCGCCCTCCACCGCCACAAGGCCTCTGGCAGACCCGTTCCTCCCCCAAGACCGCCCGATCTCCATCTCCTTCCGTACCCGTCCCTGATCCGCCGGATACGCCAGCTCCGGCGCCGTCTCCGATAGCGAAGCTCTTCCCAATGTTGCCGGAGGCGCCGATCCGGGATCGAGATCCACGTTTCCGGCGGTGGTTCCCCCGTCCAATCTGGACGGAATTTAGCCGCCAATGGAGCCCGGAGTCGCGCCCAGAGGGATATCTTCGGCGATCGAGGCTCCGATTACCGGGGAGATCATGCATCTGGGAGGGTATCCCCCAGAAGGGACGACGATGAGTTCTCCTGTGGCGAGTCCTACGGGGATCGTGTCTCCTGAAGGGAGTCCGCCGAAAGGGATCCAGGTGACGGCGTTTCCGATGGCGACGGGGTTTCTTGGAACCAAGCCTGAGCTCATGGATCGCCGTCCGTGGGGGAGGAAGGGTCCCGCCTCTTCGTTAACTACCGTGGCCGTCCACGCCCGCGTCCGCATGCCAGCGATGACGCCTTTTGATCGATGAGATGCCAATCTTTAGGTCAGTTTTTTTTCCCCTTTTCCTCATGGACAACATCTATCAGGCTTGCTGTTAACCCGGATTCGGTTCGATCATGGAGTCAAGTCGAAAGAAGCCACGGGTTAAATTCTTGTAAGTTCCTCATATGGTTCCTAAAATTTTACACATGGAAGAAAATGTAATGTAAATGTTTTTCAGGAAGCACAGGTAGAAAGTTTGCTAGTATCTTTCCAAATTTTAGTTTGTTCCTTGTCTTATCCGGCAGTCATCTGTTAATTCATCAATAACATGGTTGAGGTGTAATTTTCAGGTATATCTATTTGGAGGACCTTATGCGATTCATGAGGGAAGATGAAGCTCAGAAGACAATGAGCTTTTTTGAAGGAGCTCAAGAAAAACAAAGGGTTAGCAGGAAGTCTCTCAAGAATTGGGTGGTAATGATATCTTGCTATTGCGCTTCACAAGATCTCAGTGTGTTAAATATTCTTAAGACTTGGCACAGATGGTGTAACATTTTGTTGCCTGGACTGCAGATTAATGCATTCGGAGAACGCAGAGCCCTTTCTTTGACACTGAATGACAAAAACTGCAGTGAACAAACTCCACCAAATGGCAAACATAATTGTGGGCATCATCATATTTGCTCTCTGGGCCTTGAAATCACCCATTTCTTTTATCTCATTAGTTCTCAGGTTTTATTGGCGGTATTTGTTTTTGGTAACACTTTGAAGACAGTCTTTGAAGCTATCATTTTCTTGTTTGTGATGCACCCACCCCTTTGATGTGGGTGATCGTTGTGAAGTGGATTGTGTCCAGGTAAAAGGAACCAAACGGGTCTGGTGGCTTTGTTTCAATTCTTATACATGAGTTACTGGAATTAATTTTTCTAATTTTCAGATGATTGTTGAGGAGATGAATATATTGACAACAATTTTTCTGAGGTATGACAACCAGAAGATAATTTATCCGAACAGTGTACTGGCTACCAAATACATTGGCAATTTCTATCGAAGCCCAGAATGGGGGATGCAATTGACTTCTGTGTTCATGTTGCAACTCCGGTGGAGAAACTCGCTATAATGAGGGAAAGGATAATAGGGTAAGAATAAGAATTAATACTTTCCTGACCTAAAATATTTAGGCGACTGCTGTCAGTTATTAATTTTTCTTAAATTTTGCATATCCCCTGTCACTTCTATTCTTCCTGTAGAAGTAGAAGCAAAAAAGAAACTGGTGAGAAGCAAGGGAAAAAAATGTGAATATAACATTTCAATATGGAAATTCTATAACACACTTGTCTCTACATGCTAACTCCAGTTAGTTGAATGTTCAACCCTGAAATTGTGGTCCGAATAACATAATATTTTGGATGCTTGCAATGTCATCCTTGCTATTTTGTTAGAGAACTTACATTGACAAGAAGTTGATTTAAGGAAATCTGAACTGCATAATCAACCTTCTATGTAAACAGTAGCCTTATTTCCAAATTAACTTTTCACTGCTGATCATGACTTATGCAATTAAACACATCAGTTGCATTACTTGATTAAGTTGACTCATGGTACCAATAACATTCCTTCTTAGCTTGTTTTTTATCCTTCTTGCTAGCGTATAAATTCTTTTCATCCATTCCTGATGTAGTAAATTACTCCATATTGTCCTTCAATTGCATGAATAAGAAGAATATCCTCAAAGCAGCAGAAATATACAAGCTTTAGTAAAATATGATGCAGCAAGCCCAAGCTATGACGCTAATCGTGTTATCAACCTCCAAAAGACTTTAATGAGAAATAGGACGATCTTATTAAATTATTGAAGCCATGACAACAGTAGACAATGCAGAACTTTTTAACATCAGGACATGATGAGAGTAAACAAAGAAGCATGACTGATATCGAAGGACCCTCCCCATCGCTCGTGGAAACGGAAGCCCAGTGAAGCGCTAGGCCGCCGCCGGACCGGCAAACGCGAGTGCGGCTTCGGCCACAGAGGGAGACGACGTGGAGTGGGGATGCAGTGACACAACGGCGAAAGGAGGAGGAGCGGCCTCGGCATCGCAGTATCCTCTGAGAATGTCGCCCTCCTAGGGAGTGAAGCCGAGGGACTGGAGCATCGTGGTCCAGCACTGGCGGGTGATGACTTGGATGGCGCGGCAGCAGTCGACTCCCAGGTACGACTCGCCGTTCATGAAGAAGAGCAAGATCTCGCCGGTGCATGATTTCAGCTCCAGCAGTGCGTTCCAGCAGTCCACTAGCCCTCGTTGGAGGCAATCCGGGCCTCGAGAGGGCTAATGGCAGGTTCCATGGAGGAGAGCTCGCGGGCATTAGCAAGCCCAATGAGGCATGCGATCACGAATGAGAGGGCAAGCTTTTGAACGGGCGACATGTTTGTGGATCTCCTAAAAGCTTTTTCAAGCAAAGGGAGCGGCATACATGATGGTGTGAGGGTAAGGAAGGTTGTGGCAGGGCATATTTATAGATGGGAGGAGTAGTGTTGGTAATTGGAGTCGGAGAGGAAGAGTTTGGGAAAGCGAAAAGTCTCTAACGTTGCGAGACGTTCGGAATGCCAAAATGGTAGGATCGTTTGGGACTGCCATTTCAAGAGTCAAGACAGTGTAATGTCTCTCTGTTTGACAAAAACTGAAATTATTGCTGTAAGCGTTGATGGGACCATTCGCACATTTGACATTCGGATTGGGTAGGTGAGTATGGTCAAGCCCCACTACTACAATAAGATATATTTCTGTTTAAAAAAGGCTGTTTATCCAGTATAAAGTTTATTTCACTTTGGATGTTGTTCTAAAGGTTTCTTTCAATTCCATGTACTAGAGAACTTGTTGACAACTTGGGGCAGTCTGTGAACTGTGTCTCATTATCGAATGATGATAACTGTGTCTTACCAAGTTGCTTGGATTCTACCCTACGTCTGCTGGACAGGTAATATCCTTCACTATCTCCTAGAAAATTGAGATATATCTCATACATGCTTATTTATGATTTGCTTCTATTATTAGGTCCACCGGGGAACTTTTGCAAGAATACAAGGGGCATACCTGCAAGGTTTGACAGACACGTTCTGTAGTTTATTTTGTTGTCATGTCATCCACTGATCTTGTTACTTCAGTGTTTACTTTCCATCCACCCCCTCCCTCCAGCGCCCCTTCTCTCTCTTTTCAGTTGCCCGGTGCTGTTAAGGTTTATGCTGCTTTCGCAGTGGTGTGATACTGCTGTTTACTGTGAATTTCTTTTTCATAGTCTTACAAGATGGATTGCTACCTGGCCAACACTGATGCACATGTTCCTGGTGGGTCTGAGGATGGGTTTATTTTCTGTTGGGATTTAGTAGATGCATCTGTGGTTTCGAGATTCCGAGCACATGCCTCCGTGGTAATTTTTCTTCCATACTTCATTTTGATTATTTTGAAATTGATGTTTAGATATTTAGTAGTGGTAAGACATGTAGTTTATATAAAGACGTTATTCCCGTTTTTATGCCTAGCAATCTATACCAGGCTTCTTTATTTCTTACCCAGCTGTCCTCCATCGTTCAATGACCTTCTTATGAAGATGCTAATATTTTAGCTTCAAACATGCAGTCTTTGTATGCATGGCAGCATAAGACAACTTGAAGTACTGGGCCCTTCTTATGAAGATGCTAATATTTAGCTTAAGGCACAGCCTTGGTATGCATGGCAACATAAATCAACTATGAAGTTTCTGGGATTTTCTTATTCTTGTAATATAAATTCTGACACATGCATCTATCTTCTTTGTTTAAGTCTTTCAGGTGTTGAGTTATGCATAATTTACTGACTGCCATTTGAGGCATGTAATTTTAGGTGTCCAAACGCGCACACGCAATGGAGCCAGTCTCATCATTAACTTCATGTGGGATTCTGGCTAGGTGGCCTTACGCAGTGGTGAGAACTCCAGCCGTGCACCTTCTTGAGATTTGTTCAAATCCTAAAATTCATGAGTTTGTCCATTAAGCCTTTTGATTGTTTGCTTTAGTTTCAGTTTGGGAGGGTGCACCACAACCCCACCCACCACAAGTCCTTATCAAGTCCTGCAAATCCCACAGCCCCAATGCCTGCGACGTTTATATCCTATCATACTGTTCCTCTTCCATTATCACCTTTTCTATGTTTAACCAAGATCTAGTAAATTTCTCTTTCATAACTATCAGAATATAGATAAATTTGTATTATATATCCTAACGTAGGATAAGGCGAAGCTATGCTCATGCAGTGGAGATCAGCAGGTGTTCATTTGAGATGTCACGACTGGCCGCGTCCTGAGAAAATTCCGTAGTCATGATAGCGAGGTTAGGTTTCTACTTTTTCTTCTTATACTATTTTTTTCTTTTCAGAACTCGACTTAGCATATGTGAGAGATAAATACATCATCTTGATTGATCTCATTTTATATATATTCTCCTTTAACATGGCATGGCAAAAGATTATGTATATTCGATAGTGCACACATACATAGCTCAAACGATTTTGCATTATTATAACAGATGTCTAGGATATTAGAAATCTGGTCCACAAATATTGGACATCCTATACTAGGTTTTCTATATTCATGGTCTTTAGAAGTTCTTGCACTTAGATCTAGTTAAGAGCTATTTAATTTGAGTTTCATATAATCATTTTTCCAATATGAATTATTATACAATCACAGCATATACAGAATTATGAAAAACAGAAAATATGAAGATAAAGGAGAAAGAATTAATTTTAACATAGGATATATTTAAATGGAGCTGAAAATATCACATCACCAACAAAAAGACAACAGTAACACTATATATAACCTTGGAATCGATTAAAGATATGACAAAGAGTAAAAAAGCTCGCACAAAACATACTAAGATTCATACAAAATGTGCGCGCAAGTAGCAAATGGAGGAGAAAAGGATTGAAATTCAGTTTGTTTTTTATTATTATACTAGTAAGCTATAGCTTACCCGAGAATACCATCAATTTATGAAAAAATAGTTAAAGTACATTATAGAACATGGTTATTAAAATTAAATGCTTTACTGTAACCTCCATTTTGGGTCAAAATACGTTGTTTTGTGGTCACAATGTAAATCTAAATTCTACCAAAAAATTATTATTGTCAAATTTTTAATTTGGCCACCCACAACTGAACTAAAGTCAACAATAGAATAATAATATTAAAGCATAAAGAATTCAAGTTTAGAAAAATGTCAGAATATTGAGTTGTGAAAACAAAATCAGATTTATCACTTCACTGAAAAAATAGAAGCAAATTTCAATAGTGATGCAAGCAAAGCAGCAAATTAAATAATTTGGAGATATAAAAAGTTCTATAGAAAATGGAAACAATCATAAAACCCTCAAGAAAATTAACACAACTAGACAACCATACTATGTTCCAGAAAAATATCAAGTATTGTAAGTAATATCAAGTGAACTAAGTAAGATGCATGCAATAGATCTCGCCAATCAAGTGCTAAGTTTCCTTGCATATACATTAAACAATTCAAACTCACTCTGAGAATCCACAAGAAGTTCTCCGTTGTTTTAAAAATAGAAAACATCCTTAATAGCCTTGGATTGTGTTTAAGCTCAGCTTTATCTAATTGCTTTAACTCCCCAGCAAGAAAAGCTCAAAGTGTAAGGGTCTATCTATCACCACATTGTCCACCAAGGCAAAAGCATGCGCACTTAGAGCCATTCCCTTCAGAAACTACACTATGCAACACATCCCTAAGTCATTATTTATATAAACTGACCATCTAGTTGATAGCTGGACCCACTTGACCTTGTTTTATTTGGATAGGAATCAACTAAATCTGACACATTAAGATATATAAAAGTTAATTGAGCTGAAGCCAACTTTAATTTATCAGATAATAAACACTTTTTTTTCTTTTAACTTTCTACTCTATGCTTTTGTTATTCTCTTTGACATCTGCGGGCGAGACCCTTCAGCATTATTTCATTATGTCACTGAAATAGATAGGTTACCACAGTTTCTCCAATAGAAATTAACAAATATTAAAATTCAAGATCCATAGACACTTAAATAAAAAGAAAACTCATCCCTGATGTCAAGCACACTAGTCCTACCAATAAATTTCATATTTGCTAACAATTTACTTCTGATTGTTCTTTTTTTTTTTGAATATGAGTGAATTTGCATAGAGAAGTAGAGAAAAATTCTATCTTTTCCTTTGAAAGGAGCAAGAGGTCATTTCCAACACTTGTTCTTGGAACTCATCAAGAACTGCTGACGACATCTTACGAAACCCATCGGTCTCAGTTAAAGAAGTTATTTAAACTGGTCAAAAATATTGACTGTGTTTTGTAATATGTTATGATCGAAGACTAGATTTTTCAATAAAGAAGACTTTTGTTAATAAGGAAATGTGGATCTTGTTGATTTTTAGGTTAATCATGATATGACTATGTTATCTTTCTGATAGATTTTTCTATTGTTGATATGCTAAAAAAATTTTTGAGCATTTCATGACTAGGGTGAGTTGATCATTGGTTAAATTTGATCTAAATTTTTTAGAAACCAAATAAGTCATGTGTTAATTGTTCCCTCTTTATGATTTATAAATTTAAGCTAAATTTAAATCATTATGATATATTGAATCATGGTATCAATACTTTGTGTTCTCGGACTTGCTCTTGTGAATTGAGGCCAATCATTTTTGAAATAGACCATTGGTGTCTAATGACCATTATTACATGTTCATTTGTGAATCACATTTCTAGCCATATAAAGATTTGATTCTAATAAGGTTGGTCATTATCTTTTATGGATCAGCACTCTACCATGATAATTGTATTGGATCAATTTTATTTCAAGTTCTATCCCAAATATAATTAATTTTAGTCGAGCTTATTGTGAATTGATCCCAATCCAATTTGGAGTGACCCTGCATCAATGTTAGATTTTAGTTAGACACTTATCTAGTGCTAATCTTGCTAGTTTATATGAAATTTTTGATAATTGATCCAAAGCTATCTATCACACTGATTTTGATCAAGGAAAATGAGATCTTGGATTTTTGTTACTAAATGGGCTAAGAATCCTTAAATTGCAAGGCCTAGATTCTTCAAATATCGAGAGCACAATTTTTTTAAGGAGGAGAGAATATAAAACCAGATCCGAAATGGGCCATATTAGACTGAAGTCGGCAGGCCCAACCGACTTTAGTCCAATTTGGATAGAAGAAGCAGAATAGAGGACTGCGAAGAAAGGAGGGGAGAATGTAAGACCAAGTTCGGAATGGGCCATATTGGACTGAAGTCGGCAGGCCCAACCGACTTCAGTCCAATTTGGATAGAAGAAGAAGAATAGAAGATTGTGATCGCGATCCTCTTCTCCACCTTCCTCGAGCGTAATGGGGGCAGGATCTGCGATAGTCCCGCGACCGCATGAACAGCCGCCGATCCCACTCAACCGCTGTGAGAATCGTGGTGGTGAATGAACCGATCCCATTTGGAAACCCTCCTATAAAATCCCATCCCCCTATGGTTGATCCACCGCCAAGCATTCTCCTCCCTCCTCCTCCGATAGTCGGCGTGCCGCCCTGGCCGAGCGCCACCCCTTAAAAACCCTCCTATTCTGCTGCTCTATTTTTTTGACCCAAGTATTGCTGCTCATTTTTTCATTGGGAGCACTAGCGCTGCTGCTGCTAGCCCGTCGGACCAGCTACCCTCGCCCGAGAACCCTCCCCTTCGGCGACACACCGATGAGCTCCCCTTCCCCTTGATCTTCTGTTCCTAGATAATTTGAGCCTCCTTCCTCTATCTCGACCCCAAACTGAGGACGCCCCCTATTTTCCTCTTCTCGCCGGTCGCCGCAGCAGCCGTCGGCCGCTATTGTTGTCAGTCGCCCAACCCGGTCACCACCGGATCCTCTCCTCTCTTCCCTCATCCCTCTTCCTTCTCTTTCTCCTTCCTCCTTGTTTCTGAGTTCATCGAGATGAAGAACTCTTTTGGGCCGTCTCCATCGTGGGCCGAGTTCGGGCCTTGTTCACCATGTTGGGTCGTGTCCATTATTGGCTGAGTTCGGGCCCTGTTCATCCTGTTGGATTGTGTCCATTGTGGGCTGAGTTTAGGCCATATTCATCTTATTGGGCCTCTCCATTGTGGGCTGAGTTCAGGCTATGTTCATCCTGTTGGGTCGTGTCCACTGTGGGCCAAGTTCAGGCCCTGTTCACCCCGTTGGTTCGTGTCCATTATGGGCCGAGTTCGGGCTCTATTCATTTTGTTGGGCTATATCCATTGTGAGCCGAGATCGGGCCTTGTTCATCCTGTTAGGTCGTATCCATTATGGGATGAGTCTATACATTTTGGGTTCTCTTCATCCATTATGGGCTGTGATCATTCGGACCGGATTCATTCATTTTTGGCCCTGCTCATCTATTGTGGGTCATGTTCATTTTGGGCAGTGTCCATTCATTTTGGGTCCAGTTCATTTATTGTGGGCTGAGTCTATTCATTTTGGGCCATGTTCATCCATTGTGGACCAAGTTCATTTTGGGTCGTGTCCATTCATTTTAGGCCATGTTTATCTATTGTGGGTTGAGTCCATTCATTTTGAGCCACGTTCATCCATTGTGGGCCGTGTTCATTCCTTTTGAGCCCTGTTCATCCATTGTGGGTCGAGTCCCTTCATTTTGGACCGTGTTCATCCCCATTTTGGGTTAAGAGAAAAAACAAAACTAGCCCCCGACTCTCCTTAATTGAGTAGATTTAGACCTTTCTAATTCTCCTAATGGTCGACCCGAACCACTCTGATCGGGTCCGTGATCAGAATTAGACCAGACCTAGGGATCTTAGTTCAAAGTCCTAGCTTCCTTTTTGCTCAGATCCAAGTTGATCCCTGGGTGGACGGCTTGCACTGCCTCGATACCCGAACGATAGACCGGCCCATTACTTCAACCCCACCTAAATTTGTCTATCTTTGATCTTCACCATTTCGGGCCTGGTCTTACATTCTCCCCTCCTTAAAAAAATTTCGTCCTTAAAATTTGAAGAATCTAAGCCTTCCAATTTAGAGATGCTCAGCCCATTGAGTAACATAAATCCAAGATCTCATTCTCCTTGATCAAAATCAGTGTGATAGATAACTTTAGATCAATTATCAAAAATTTTATATAAATATGCAAGATTAGTACTAGATAAGTGTCTAACTAAAATCTAAGATTGATGTAGGTTCACTCCATATCGGATTGGGATCAATTCACAACAAGATCGACTAAAATTAATTATATTTGGGATAGAACTTGAAACAAAATAGATCCAATACAGTTATTATGGTAGAGTGCTTATCCACAAAAGATAAAGACCAACCTTATTAGAATCAAATTTTTATATGGCTAAAAATGTGATTCACAAAATAAACATGTAATGATGGTCATTAGACACCAATGGTCTATTTTAAAAATTATTGGCCTCAATTCATAAGAGCAAGTCCGAGAAGGCAAAGTACTGATACCATGATTCAATATGCCACAAGGATTTAAATTTAGCTTAAATTTTTAACTCATAAAGAGGGAACAATTAACACTTGACTTATTTGATTTTTAAAAATTTAGATCATATTTAACCAATGATCAACTCACCCTATTCATGAAATACTTAAAATTTTCTTTAGCATATCAACAATAAAAAAATCTATCAGAAAGATAACATAGTCATATCATGATTAACATGAAAATCAATAGTATTCGCATTCCCTCGTTAACAAAAGCCTTCTTTATTGAAAAATTTAGTCATCCATGATAACATATTACAAAACACAGTCAATATTTTTGACCAATTTAAATGGCTTCCTTAGTTGAGACCGATGGGTTATGTAAGGTGCCATTGGCAGTTCTTGATGAGTTCCAAGAACAAGTGTTGGAAAATAACCTCTTACTCCTTTCAAAGAAGAAGGAAGAACTTTTCCCTAATTCTTTATTCAAATTCACTTATATTAAAAAAAAAATCAGAAGTAAATTGTTAGCAGTTGTGGAATTTATTGGTAGGACTAGTGTACTTGACATCAGAGATGAGTTTTTATTTTATTCAAGGGTCCATAGACCTTGAATTTTATTATTTGTTAATATCTATTAGAGAAACTGTGGCAAACCACCTATTTCATTGACATAATGAAATAATGCTAAAGGGTCTCACCCTGCAGATGTCACAGAGAATAACAAAAGCACAGAGTAGAAAGTTAAGAGAAAAGAAGTGTTTATTATTTGATAAATTAAAGTTGGTTTCAGCTCAATTAACTTTTATATATCTTAATGTGTCAGATTTAGTTAATTCTTGTCCAAATGAAACAAGGCCAAGTGGGTCCAGCTATCAACTAAATGGTCAGTTTATATAAATAATGACTTAAGGATGTGTTGCCTAGTGCAGTTTCTGGAGAAAATGGCTCCAAGTGTACATGCTTTTGCCTTGGTGGAACAATGTGGTGGTAGATAGACCCTTATACTTTGAACTTTTCTTGCTGGAGAACTCAAAACAATTAGATAAAGTTGAACCTGAACATAATCCAAGGCTATTGAGGATGCTTTCTATATTTAAAACAACGGAGAGCTTCTTGTGGATTCTTAGAGCGAGTTTGAATTGTCTAATGTATATGCATGGAAATTTGGCACTTGATTGGTGAGATCTATTGCATGCATCTTGCTTAGCTCACTTGATATTACTTAAAATACTTTGATATTTTTTTGGAACATAGCATGGTTGTCTAGTCGTGTTAATTTTCTTTGGGGGTTTTATAATTGTTTTCATTTTCTATAAGACTTTTTATGTCTCCGAATTATTTAATTTGATGCTTTGCCTATGTCACTATTGGAACTTGCTTTCATTTTTTCATTGAAGTGATAAATCTGATTTTATTTTCACAACTCAATATTGTGACATTTTCTTGAATTTGAATTCTTTATGCTTTAATATTATTATGCTATTGTTGACTTTAATTCAGTCGTGGGTGGCCAAATTAAAAATTTGACAATAATATTTTTCTAGTAGACTTTATTTACATTGTGACCACAAATCAAGGTATTTTGACCCAAAATGGAGGTTATTATGAAGCATTTAATTTAGATAAGATGTTCTACAATGTAATTTAACTATTTTTTCATAAATTGGTGACATTCTTGGGTAAGCTATAGCTTACTAAAATAATAAAAAGAAAAACAAATTGAATTTTAATCCTCTTCTCCTTCAATTGCTAGCGCACATTTTGTACAAATCTTAGTATGTTCTGTGCCACATTTTTTACTCTTTGCCATATCTTTGATCGATTCCAAGGTTATATATAGTGTTAGTGTTGTCTTTTTGTTAGTGATGTGATATTTTCAGCTCTATTAAATATATCCCATGTTAAATTTAATTCTTTCTCCTTTATCTTTATATTTTCTATCTTTCATAATTTTATATATGCTATGATTGTATAATAACTCATATTGGAAAATGATTATATGAAACTTAGATTAAATAGCTCTTAACTAGATCTAAATGCAAGAACTTCTAGAGACCACGAATATAGAAAATCTAGTACGATATGTCTAATATTTGTGGACCAGATTTCTAATATCCTAGACATATGTTATAATAACGCAAAATCGTTCGAGCTGTTTGTGTGTGCACTAATCAGATATACAAAATCTTTTGCCATGCCATGTCGAAGGAGAATATATATGAAATGAGATCAATTAGGATGACGTATTTATCTCTCACATATCCTAAGTCGAGTTTTGGAAAGAAAAAATAGTATAATTCACAAAATAAGAAGAAAAAGTAGAAACCTAACCTCGCTTTCATGACTATGGAATTTTTTGATGATGCGGCCAGTCGTGATAGCACAAAAGAATACCCGCCGATCTCTGCTGTACGAGCATAGCTTTGCCTTATCCTGTGTTAGGATATATAATACAAATTTATCTATATTTTGGTAGTTATAAAAGAGAAATTTACTAGGTCATGGTTAAACATAGGAAAGGTCATAATGGAAGAGGAATAATATGATATGCTTACGGACGTCGCAGGCTTCGCGGCTGTGGGATTTGCAGGGCTTGATAAGGATTGTGGTGGATGGGGTTGTGGTGCAGTACTTGCCGGAGCTCAGGCAGCAGTGGATGCACCTGTCGAATTGGATGGCCAGCACCGCTCCCCTATGCCCCTTCAGTACGTTCGCTCTCTCGAGTTGATCCCTCGGTGGCCGCGGGAACCGGAACATGACACCAAATCAGTGCGAGGCTCATACTCGACGCCCAGTCTGGGACTCGTAAAAAATCAATGGCTTAGCAATGGATATTCTATAACTACGAATCCTTGCATTTTTCCTATCTAAATAAATGATGGAGCATGCAGAATTGAGTGGTAGCTCAGACTTATCCCTATGCTTGTTTATTCTCTTAAGAGGTGATATCTTCCAAGAACTTCAGTCTCAAATACTCTTCCAGAAAAAATCCAGAGTTTGGATCCCTAATAGAATGGGCAACACTTAGATGCATCCCGGTCTTTATAAGTGACGCTGGAGCGGTGGGTCAAAAATCCGTTGGGTCAAAAATTGTAGCGGTGGACCTGACCCGATCTTCTATTGGGTTGGGTCTGGGTCCAAAATTAGGACCCGAACAAGAAACCAGATTGGATTGGGATCACTTATGATCCGACCCGACCTATTTGTACTCCTAGTATTATGTTGTTAGATGACTAATTTGCTAAGTGTATATCATCTGACCGTGTACTATATACTAGTGAATGCTATATTCTAGAAACTATGTATTAATTTGTCTATATGTGTGTATTGGCTTGCTAAATGACTAATTTGCTTGGTGTATATTACTTGGCCATATAGTATGTACTGCAATTTTATTTTTTTTTAATTTTTTTTAATCACGAGACTGACGACTCTATTAGTAGGAGTCTATGACTTTTGGATTTTCTCTTTAAGATGGGTACAAAACAGGAAGCCCGCCTATATTTTTTTCTTTGGTGCCTGTCCCATATGATTTTTGTTCACTTTTTCGAGAAAAATTTCAAAGTTAGCTGGCCTTTCATTTTGTTTTCCACACTCACCCTCTTCTCTTAAATTAAAATAATCAAATAAATAGATTTTGGCACTATAAGACTATGGTTTGCTTTACAAAATACGCAAACAAGCATCTCCAAGTAGGGATGGCAATCCAGTTAAGTTGGATTCACATTGGTCAAAAATTTATCAACCCAGACCTACATATTTATTAAATAGGTCAAAACTTCAAATCTGAATCCGATCTATTTATTAAACTGCTAGTCCAACCTAACTCATTTATGAAATAAGTCTAATCAGATTAAACGGGTTAAACAAGTTAAGTAAGTTTTTAACAGATCAAATAGATTTAAATAGGTTAAATAGATTAAGCAGATTGAGTTAAACACGACAGAACATGTTAAATAGATTTTAAATAGGTTAAATATGGCTTAAACAGATTAAATAGGTTAGGTATTGATCCGATATAATTATTAAATAGGTCAAAATAGATTAAACAACTCTAAGATCTAAACATTTAATTAAGAAACTAGGTAGGTTGACTTGTTTATGATCCAAACATATTCATGGCAAACCTAAACCTATTTGAGATAGATTGTTTGTAAGTTGCGTCATAAAGTGCCACCCCTATTTCCAAGATGTGATGCATGAGGATCTATGTGATGGATGTAGTATATGAAAATATATTTTTTAAGTTTTGTTTCGTATTACATCTCCTTTTGCATTATTATGGTAAGTTAATTTGTTAGTTCATTTGGTTTGATTTTAGAATTAGACTTTTCATCTTCATTACTAAGTTGAGTATTTTTTGATAAATAATAGATTGGATGTGTCTGGAGTTGCTCGTGATTCATTTGATTCACACACGTGCCAGTAATAGTTTCTCTTTAGAACTCGTACTGGACCTGCTCCATCACGGTCCGGGCCCGCTTTTTTCCTCCTCTAGTGCTTCCCGATTAGTATTATCCCGCGCCCACCCACCCTGTGCTCCGTCTCTCCCTCCCCACCCTCTTCCTCGCGTCCGGCCGCCGGCGCCGAACCGAGGGCGAGCTCCGGCGATTCGCTCCAGGTACCGCCCTTATCCCCCTCTTTCTCTCTCTTCTTCCATCTCTCCCTTCATTCCTTCGCCGCTCTCTCTCTCCTTCCCTCTCTCCCTTCATTCCTTCGCCACCCTCTTCCTCGCTCCAGCCGCCGGTCGCGCATCCCCTTCGCCGCCGGTCGCGCATCCCCTTCGCCGCCGCTCCCATTCTCGCCGCACCGCCCCCAAGTCCGCCGCCACACCCCAATCGCGCCGGTACCGCATTCCCAATTCAAGATCCCTTATCCACCCATGCCTCTCCGTTCTCCAAATCCAAATCCCACGCACATTATTCCCAATTACATTTTTTGCCATATTTTTCCTTAAAAATTCCATCATTCTCTTTCACTGTACTCAAAACGGCCTGGATCCGGTCTTTATGGTTTCTTTATATGAATAAGTCCGGTGCCACTCCTATTTCCAATTACATTGGTGGGGTTTATTTGAACGTTGCTACAAAGTATGATTGGTCTTATACTGGATGTACTTCTCTTGTCTTGGATCTAAATTAATTATGGATACTTTTAGTTCATATGCTGATTTATATATGTGTTGTCTCATGATTGCAGAATATTGTACCTTGAAGCACTGAGATTTCACAATTTTTGTTGGTCAATGCGACAAAATGATGCCACCTCAAGATCCATTTTACATCGTTAAAGAGGAAATTCAGGATTCTGTGAGTCAGTTTGTTCATCTACTTTGTATATGCACGATTCGATTTTAATATCAGGCAACAAGAAGACAGTATAAGGAGACTAGATTAGATGATGCGGGTAGAGGTAGCAGTAAGACTATGAAGGATTGATTTGGAGATGATGGCACTAGAGGGTGCTTAAGAGAACATGTTGAGAACAAAGTGAGGTAAAACCATTTGAGATGATTCTGATGTGTAGCATAGGCCAGAGGTAGTGTTCATGTGATGCACATAGTGGTTCCGGAGAAAGGAGGGTTGAACTTTGGAAGATGTGAATGGAAACCATGAGAAAATATTTGAAGCTGCTTTCCATCCGAGAAGGTGACAAACTAGGATGACCCAAATGAATAATATTTCTTTATGTCGTGTTCCTTGAAGAATTATGGGACATAATTGTGTTTCCAAATCTTTTTGAGTGTTTTACATATCTATTTCCATTTTTCACAGCTAAAACCAGTTATGGTGGAAGGTCTTCCGTTGACCTATCTCTTTAAAGGAGCCACATGTTTAGCTGTTGAAAAATGAAAATCTTACTTAAAGTGGGTCCTTTACATTGTCGATGACACTTATTATGAGATTGTGCATGCTTTTATACTCCTAAGAAAATACTCTTTCACATTCATATATAACCATGCCCTCAGTTGATGGATATATTAATGTGAAAAGAAAACGACAGGTCCTTTTTTTTTTATCAATCTAGAAAGGATACATGAACTGGAGTGAGGAAGAAGGCACCTAAGTAGTGTTAATGAAGATGGAAGTAGAATGGTAAAAAACAACGACTGGAGAGAAGAGGGAGGTGGCCATAAGGTCTGAATCTGAGTATGTGTTTCAGAGAAGCTTAAGGTTCTGGAGGTCATAAAAAAAATATCAGATATCTTTTCATCATGCGCAGGAGAAACTTGGTCTAACAATGCCACACTGAGTGGCTGTATCTTCGTGCTGAGGGGTCAGTGGATTAGGAGAATGAGGCCGAAAAGGCGTTGATAGACATAGTGAACAGTGATTTATTTTTTTCCTCTTTTAGGTAGGTTTACGTGATAAGTAATTGCGAATGATAGTTGTAATATATAGACATATATTCCGCTGTTTTTCTTTAACTTGCAAATATATAATTGTGAGTGACAGTTGTTATATATAGAGGCTCCATTTCTCAGTTTAAACATTCTATAAGTGTTTGAGACTCTATAGGAGAGGACCAGAGTTCTTTAAGTTTAGATAGCATGCATCTCTTTCTACATTCATTGATGAAAAATGCATCTTTCGATAAATATGTTAATTGTGCATTCCAGCTATCTTGATAGATATCGGGCATCCTTTCCTATATGTGACTTAATTGTTTCTGCTTGTTTTAGATACAAACCATCTCCTCTTTATCTTTTGTATAAATGGTGGCAGATTGATAAACTTCAAGCTACTTTTCACCAATGGAAGCAGACCCCTTCAGACACTGGAGAGCATGTTCATCTAACAAAAGAGTTCCTTGCCAGCTGTGAAAGCATTGAGTGGCAGGTATTGGGACCATGGATAATATTCATGTTGTCTATTTCCACTTCTTCTACTTCTAAGCAGTGTCTTACTTATCAACATGTCAATATACTGAGTTCCTGACATATTACATTGTGAGGTAGTGAACAAGCAAAATCGGACATGAAATGGAAGATTGTTTTTGCCCCTTTGATTTGGATGACATTCCGCCACTACTGGCACTGTATAGCTGATATTTAGCTAAGCTTTTGTCTGTTCATGTTCTTTTGTTGTGCTACAATTCTTTGGTTGAATTTATAATCTTATCTTCCTTGAAAGGTGGATGAAATGAAGAAGGCAATTGCAGTTGCTGCAAGAGATCCAGCGTGGTATGGCCTTGAAGATGTTGAAGTTGAAAGACGTCGAAAATGGACTAGCACTGCTCATAATCAGGTAGACTTCATATAATCGTCAGATTTAGGTTTTCCATTAACCCTTTTGGGTTTTGTTGTTTCATCATCCCTAAACTAGGGAAGTATATCAGATGTTCTGATGAAATTTCTAGGTTGGTACTGTGAGGAGAGCTGTAGAAGCTGGAAAGGGGAAGAGCAGTTCAATCAATGGTATGCAACAAGAGCTGATAAGACTTCCAAGTGGTCATGCTTCTCAGGCAGGCAGATCAAACCACTTCATTGCCAACAATGATGATTTTATCTCTTCAGAATCAGATCGTCAGCTGCTCCTAATAAAGTAATGATGATTTTATCTCTTCATTATTTACTTGAACCTGTCCTTCCATATATATAGTGGACATGGTCTAAAATCTTATTAATCGAACACTTTCTGCTATCAAATTTTGGAAATCACTAACTAAATGAAATTACTTATTCAGTTAAGGACCAGCCATCAAGTGATTCTTTTGAAAAAATAGTTTGACTAGATTTATTGAACAAAATAGGATGTGTTGCACTATCTATGTGAGGTCAGGGTTTCAATCCATGGGGAGAGGCAGAATCAGGCTGGCCAAGGCTTTAACTATAATTCCTCCAAGGCATTGAAGAATGTTGGTGCCCTGCTGTCATTTTCTTCCGATGGGGGCATGGATATAGGCACTTGTGTTGGGTATTGGTGCATGTGGCAGGCCCTTCTAGAATCTAATATTTTTTTCTTTATAGACTTGTACATAGGCCTCATATCAAGTCCCATGCCTGGGTACTATGTACAGGTACATTATACTAACTGAAAGGACCATGTAATATAGTTTTCTTCTTTGTTGATTTAGAGAAACTTGTCTGCATCCATGGGGATCCACATCGTGGAGAAGAATGCATCAAATTAACAAAAGAAAACTCACTATTTTAATTGCCTTCTGATTGCACTGGTTTAACTTGTTTCATTGCATGGCCAAGTCTTTGAGTTAAGGCTCTTGATGAGCAATTTTATTTCACTGGCCGCTTATACATGCCCAATGATAATACAGGCGACAAGATGAGGAGCTGGATGAGCTAAGTGACAGTATTCAGAGAATAGGTGGTGTAGGACTCACCATACATGAAGAACTTGTTGGGCAGGTATTTTCGTGTTTGTGCCAATTTTTTATTTTATGTCTAGATTAAATTGCTTTGACGATATGGTTCAATTGGTGTAGATATAGTTCAGATAAGATGTTTTTCACTTTCTTCTATAAAATAATACAATGATAGGATCTCTCTTCAGAGAATTATCCAGCATGTCATTATTATTTCATCGACATGTAAATATGCTTCTTGGCTGGGTCGGCTAAGTGTTTTGATTGTCTCAATTTGTATGTTACATGAACCTTGCTTCCTGCAGTGATTCATAGATCATATGTTGGTTGTGTTTAGTTTCTTAGTTACGATGCAGCAGGATTGATATTTGCTCATTTACAAGTGCAGTAGTGCAGGAGACTGTTTTAATTCCTGCTTTACAATATCTCGGTAGTGGCAATTTTAATTCATTATCGGCGTGCATAACTTTTCATGGTGACACAGGAAAGAATTTTGGATGAACTAAGCATGGAAATGGAAACTACTTCGAATAGGCTTGATTTTGTTCAGGTGTGTTTTTGCATTCTTTGTTTAAAAGATGGCTGCATTTTCTTTCCTTCTTTATATAGTTCTGATTCCTATATTCTTTTGATCCTTTTAATATAGCAAATTATGATTCAACTGTAAATCCAGTCAAATATCATATTTTCTAGTCTTCTCCTTTCCTTTCCTCTCCTTTTGTTCTTCTTCTTCACCTCCAAAGTGCCAAAAAGCATTATTAAATTGAGAAAACACTTATTGTGTGCAGAAAAAAGTGGCCAGGGTTATGAAGAAGGCTGGCGCAAAGGGACAACTTATGATGATAGCATTCTTGACAGTTCTTTTTATTATTCTTTTTGTTTTAGTCTTCTTTACATAGAAAACAGAATAACATTGTTTGACTGAGTATTTTGTCGAATGGAAGATGTAAGCAAAGGTTTAAAAAGATTTGAAATCTTCAAATATATCACTAGTGGATAGATATTCATATATCACTCGAATCATGAAGGGTCACCCATGCATCTTAGTTTTTGAATTCTGAAGCATCAACTGTATTACCTAAAGCGGAGCATCTGCTCAAACATCAGCGAGCTCTTATAATTCTTCACCTAAGAATTTTTATTTCATTTTACTTAAAGGGAGCCTATTTATCACTGACTCAGGTCAGTGGTTGATTTTTATAGATGTGGCAAAGATTTTTTATGGTCGCACATCAAAATCATTTTGAAACTTTGAATAACTTGCTTATGATAATACGCAAAATTCTAAATTCTTGCAAAACGTCAACGGGCAGCTCAAAATTGCATTGTCAAACTATTCCAGGTCTGTACAAATCATTTTATCAAGAAAAATAACCGTTCTGGCTCAACAAGGTTTGCTAGATTTGTATTTGACCCTGTTTTATAACTCGACGACATTCTAATGCTTTCTTCTTCTTTTTTTCACATTACCAGTTCCTTCTTTGATCTGAACTTGGGTAGAACGTGTACATCTGTGTATGATATATTAATAATGATATTTATTATTATAACATTGTATGATCTTATATTTATATTTATCATACTACAACATTGTATTATAATGAGGTGAAGCCCGTGCTCGAGATGGCGAGTAGCATCCCTCTGATCAGAGAATCACCCCTCCCCTTTCCCCTGCTCCATCTTTCAAAATCTAAAGAATTTATGAGACAATGATCATGATGCATGTCTCAAATTATATTCGACTGCTAGAACTGCCTCTGTTGTCGTTCCTATTGTCCCCTGCATTTCTTTTATCTGCACGGTCCCTTTTGCTCATGGGGTACGGTAAACCATGCTCCGATAATAAGTTTCCACGCAAGCTAAAAACAGAAAGCATTTTGGGAGTACTTTGCAATGTGAGAAGATACAGTCATCCACCTTCATTCATTTTGGGTATGCCTATCTTAGATTCAACTTCCAACTCCAAAATAACTTCGGTCCGACATGCAGCATGCTCGCATTGCAATGTTGGTGCAATATATCTAGTTTCTAACGGAGCCATGAAGACAAGCTTTTAATTTGACCATTGTAAGGCAGCCCAGTAGCACATGGCAGCAACAACCATTACCGAACCCTCATCGTCTGAGCAGAATCAGAGCATGCTTCCTTAAATTGCTCCCAAAAAATCCAATGGATATCCACAATTTGACTAACAGCAGTGAAGGAAAAAACTCTTTAAAATGCAAAGGAGATCAGTGCTCCAGGTGGAAAACAAATTCTGTCAAACGCTGGAGTTTGCTAGGGTCTAACTTCTGCTCTGTAGTGATCTTTGGCTTCCTAACAGTCAGCATCTGCGAAGATGAATCCAAAGTCCAACCTTGCTGCAGCGCATCTGCACGTACCAGCCACAGAAAGTAAGGTATCAGTAGAAATAATACAAAACCTTAACTCTTAGGGCACTTGAATCAATTAGCTATTTAAAGAAAGGGGTTCTGAGGTGATTTGAATGCCATACAAGGATGGCAAATCAAGATGGCATGAAACTGTCTTCTGTAGAAGTTCATACTACATTTTGTAGACAAGGCTTTCCAAGATCCAAACATAAGGCATGATACACAAAGTATCCAGATTTGTCAGATTGGAGGTGTCGTGTCTCTAACACTCATTAGCAGGGGGCAGGCGTGACAGTCCTTGCCTGGGACCTGCAAACCCAACGCAAACCCATTTGGGAATTACCAGGCTTGGCTTTGCCATAAACAGGGTTGGGTCAACATGATTATTTATGACCTAACCCAGACCCATTTAACCCATAGCTAACCTGTTAAGAGTCTATGTTTTAATAGGTTACACCATCAAATCAGGTTATCTGTGTCAGTTTAACTGTTTAACTGTGCCATCATAGACCCAACCCAACTTGGCCTGCTTATATCAAACAAGTTACATTGGTCGGATCATGTTTCTTGCTTAGGTATCGATATTTGACTCATTTATCGAACAGCTCAGGTTTGAATTGACAGTTCTCTTAAATCTAGCTAAGTTATAATGCAAGTTGTCATTAAAGACAACGTTAGACTTCAAACATTGCAACTAAACTCTAAAATTTCACAAAGGTTGAAAATTCATAATCTAATAAATTTTATTTAAATGAATAGTATTTAACATTTTTTTAACTAATAGTATAAATACGTCATAAATAACTAACCAAAAGCATAATTTTATGACATATTCAGTTAGCCAAGTTGCAACATTATTATATTAATACAAGAGAAATTCTTATCCTTTATGTTAATGTTAATCAAAGTCTATATCCAACTAACAAAATACCTAGCTGTAACTTGACATAACATTATTGTAAATGACCATCCACATCGAACTTGACTCTGATATTTTCAATCCCAACAAGCTTTGGAACATTTTATATCCAAATCTTCAATTGCAAGTCCAACTTTCAAATTGGACCTTGTTTAGGCTATATTGCATCCAATCTAAGACCTATTAGAAATTTTTGGTTTAGCTTAGTGGGTCAAGACTAAAAAAGCTGCGCAATTTAACATTAGATTTAAGGTTTTCTAACCAACAGAGAATAGCTGAATCTAATCTGACATAATATGAACAAGAGAAGCACGAACATGACCCAAAGATTGGCTCATAATTAAAAAAGAAAGAAAGAAAGATTTATGGAGAAGTGGGAATAATCTTGCATAAATAATGGATAGCTAATCTGCATGAGTCATAGACACCTTTAAATCAAACGAATCACTAACCCCATAAATATCATATATATCGCTTGTGGGACATCTTTGACATTGAAGGGGGTCTAGACTGAGCTTTGGTTGTGGGAAGAAGAAAATATGTTTTACAATTTATATACCACAATTCTATTGTAGGACCTCAAAAAAGTTCATATCTAATTCAAGGAAAGTCAACAGAAAAATAATAGAAGTTGGAGAGTACTCTCGAAAAAACAAAAAAGCAGTCAGGATTTTCTACCCCCGTGTCAGTCATAGTTTGGATATATATGCTTCCCTATAATTCGCTGCTGTATCTGCTGGTGATTGTGATCTCCAAGCTGCCTGGTAATCTACCTGTTCACATGGTTGGCCTATGAAGTTTGTGGTGATCTTTCTTTAATCCCTCTTTTAAGTTCTCTCCCTGCTTCTCTTTGGGAGTCTATTCCAAAACATCCAAACTCCATTTTTTTCACAATGACATTTAGATTCAGCGAACATCTACTTTTAGTTTAATCAGGCATGTTCTTGTTATGGCCTTATCTTTTGCATGCTTTCTCTCTCAAATTCTAATTTCACTTCTAATTTTCATGTTTAAGAAGATCCATCAAGCAGCTACATTTTTATTCCTGGTTTACTGTGATGCACATGGCTAGTGCTCAGCAATTATAATGCATTTCAACGAGATTAAAGAAGCCTTATGTAAAACTGTTTTCTTTTAGAATTTTTATTATCAATTTCTGCTTGATCGTATTTACATAAACAAAGACCAAAAAATTATAGGAACAATGATCTGTTTTTAATTAACTTTCAAGTTGCAGCTTAAAATATATATTCAAAACCTCCGGGACAAGGTTAGCTGGGCATGAGAACTTGGAATTTCTTTTCCAGGTTCCCTGGTTCTGGACTAAAAGCATGGAAGCCCACTCTTCCTTTATTATTGAAGAGAAAGATGGTCAGAGACATGGTCACACGAGTTGGGAAGGAACATAGGTCAAGATTAGGATTTGGAGGAGATAAAAGAAATAGGATGTCTTTCAGATTGGAATTGTGATGGGAGAGCTCAGAGAAAGAAGGATTTGGTGAGGTAAACCCAATAACAAGACTGGACTTGCCAGGCTTGGAGATGGTGATCCATCAACAGATCCAATGGCAAATAGCAGGATGGTATATGTTAATGGGAACTTTAGAGTTAAAGAATTAGATGGTATCACTAAACATATGAGTGTCTTCATGGGACAAAGTTGTTTGGATGGTTGATTTTCTACAAATTAAATCTAATGGCCACACAATCATCTCCAAAAGAAATTTATTAGTGCTTTGGGATAAGGGTATTTTGAGGATAAAAAGTTTAAAAACTTAAAAATACTTAAAAGTATTAATAAGGGTATTATGGGAGAGGGGTATTTTGAGAATAGGAAAGGGTGTATTTTGTGAATAGGAAAGTTTTCACATGAGACATTGGCGCACATATATTTTTTAGGACAATACCTATGTCTCAATTCATCATGAATCTGACCCACCCATTGCCACCCCTACTCATTCGACCCTTCCCACACTTATTCTACCTTGACTCAACAGGCTGACAGCCATTTCTAGTTACATATCAAATGCTTTGCTATTTGATCCTGGCATGACATATCGTAGGATTTGTGATGCCCGGCTGCTAAAATTTGCTATACAAGAAAAGCAAATCAGAGCATCATGCATCCAATCTGGAAGTGAAAAGTGGCTGGTGGCAGCATTCAAGGTGGAATCATGAAGGGGAGTGAGAAAGAATAGAAAATGGATGGCACAAACAGAAGAAACACCTGCCTTATCTTTATAATTCAGGTGCTTATAAGCCAGTCTTAAACTTCACATCGCAGGTAGAGCTGAGAAATCTGAAGTCAGGATAACAACTGCACCATAGCTTTTCTTCAGTAGGAGATTGGCTGATTAGATACTGCCATCAATATTAAGCAAACTGTATCCCCGAGAACTTAACTTTGTTGAGTTCTAACTATGGATTAGCAACTTCGAGGTTATTAACTCATAAGCTAATATGGCACAAATTTTATTTAAAAAGGCATTTCTTGAAAATGCAATCACCATATCTATGATTTGTCTTCATAATTTCAAAATTGATTGCTAAATAGAAGTTGAAAACAAATGGCTGGTTGACAAAAGATGATTTTCAAAGCGCTCAATTATTTCCAATAAACTTGCTTGCTTGTAAAAAGAAAACAAATGTTATAGCTACTAGTTTCTTAAACCATCTCAATGAAAAGAGCAAAAGAAAGGCATGCCACTCCATCCCAACAAAAATATGTTAGCATTAAGTGACAATAATAAAATATTGATTACATTGCAGAACAAACTATCTATCTGTACATATTCCAGCATTATGAAACATAGCATCACGCAAAACTAACAAGAAGAAAAATAGAGTTTGGTTCTCTCACTCTCTCTCTCTCTCTCTGTGATGCATGCATGCTTGGTAAACTGCTCACTCTCTCATGAGATTAGTCATGATCCACTAGTAAATTAAATAATGTGATTGATATTTATATGGGATCTTGGAATTAATGGATGAGTGAATTTTGATATGGAGAAATCTGTGCAGAGAAGATATGAGAGAGAAGGAATTGCCAAACCTACAATAACATGCTCTCAAGAATGGGTTACATTTATTTTGGAAAAATGGCAGATGTGAGTTCTAGTATAAATGATGTTATACAAAACATCAGGTCGGATAAGAGTTTGTCTCAGCAGCATTAATTGAGAAAGTTTGACCTCCCCCTCCTTTGCCCCCTTTCCTCACACACACAAAAAAAAAGAAAGGAAAAAACAACTCAAAACCAAACAGTTACAATGATAAGAAAAACTTTATAACAATCATGCAATTAGAGAAAAAAGCTTGATCCAGATTTTTCAATAAATAATGGATCAAAAAGATTTTCCTGTGCACTAATCAATCAGACAAAGTATCCAATTAGTGATGGAAGAAAGGCCGATAAATTAAGCAGCAATTAAGATCACAACACAATCAGACCAGCAGCACATAGGAATGAGCTGTAAAACACTCCATGCTCAGATTGCAATGTTGCTTCATTTACATTTCTAGGAAGAAAAGTTCCAAATGTTAATCAAACACATGCAGTCAATTCATATGGCCAAAAGGATTTAGAAACATACAGTTTGTGGCATCATCCTCGCTCATTCCCACAAAGTGAGCTACATCAGCAACAGTAATTGTTGAATATGCAGAAGTTAAAAGCTGAAACATCTTTTTTGTATAGTTCTCTGCACCATCAGATATTGAGAAATCATTCAAAAAAAAATTCTGTAAAAAACTTTAAACTTATATCTCAAGACATAGTTCAATTAATCATCAAGCGATTCAAGGAATTATTTCAAAAAAAAATACCTATAACATAGCATGAGCATATGCGTATGTTGGAATCTCATACTGTCACTAACCATGTGCACTAATGTACTCCCATAACCCACTCATGCAGGTAATTATATTTATGATGCACATGTTGATACAAGTGGCCAGAGAGACCAGCACTATGAAATATGCAGAGAACCAGCAACTGTAGGTAGTGCAGGGGCGTGTTCTCGTTATTGTTGTGACAAATCCAATCTGATTGGGAGCAGAAAATGATATATGCATTTTGTTTAGTAAGACAAACTCTTTTCTTTCTATCTCTTCCTAAAACATGACTGGAGAGAGTTACTGAGGAAGAAAACAAGTAAACAACTGCAAGGTTATAATCACATGATCCAGAGAAGCAAAACAGATTTTCACCAATTACACCTGCCTCCAAAAACTACCTGTCCACCAACATCCGATCAATCTCTCGTGAGGAAAATCAAACCAATGAAGTGAATTCATGAATAGGTGAACAGGTGATAATGTCAGCTTGGGTTACTTTGAAGAGGTAATCAATATAAGAAAGCATCTATTATCTCCTAACTATTGCAGTAACCATCATACTGCAACTTTATTGGAAGCTTCTCCAATTGGGAAACAAAATAGTCAGTCCGCTGTAGTCCCTCACAACCTTGAGATGAAAGATTGGCAGGTTTGAAAAAGAGCTACTGTTGGTATTGGTGTTTGAATAGCTCTAAGAGAGAGGATAGCAGTTTTGCAAGAAAAATACGGCTTTTTTTCTCAAGAAACACAAAAATCTAAAAATCTACAAAGAACCTTAATCGATGAACAGCAAACCAATCAACATCTTAACATAAAGATATCAAAAGAACTAGAACCTTGGTGAATGATATACGCTACATGCTCACCTGAGAAGGTGGTGACGAGACCAATCACTTCAGGGCTCCACCCGAAGCCACGGATAGCGCCATAAACCCCGGCATAGTCCCGATTCCAGAGGCATTGCCCAATCTTCCAAGCAGCCACGAGCTCCGGCCGGCTCTCTTTGATCCTCTGGGGTATCGATTTCCACAAGAACCTCGCGCTGTTGCTGAACAAACCAATCATACAATCATAAGTATATCAATACTTAGAATCAAAAAAAAAAAGAGGCAAAAAAGACGAAAATTCAAATAAAAAGGGGCCAACTCACAGATCGTTCACATAGATGTGCCCTAGGAGATGGATCGCGTAAGGCCACTCCTCTTGGAAGGCGATTCCTCTCGAGGCAACCTGATCCAACAATTCCATTAAACATCATTAATTTAAGGACTAGGCCAAGAGCTATTCGAATTTTTTACCCAAAAAGAGAGCGAAAACCCTAGCAAAACCCTGGGGAATCGATGGGCTTCTACCTGGAGCATGACCTCGTCGCAGATGTCTGCAATCTTCTCGTACGATTTGGAAGCAAGGGTGCTTTGGAGCTGCGAGAGATCCATCATCTCTCACCCACCCTTTTTTTTTGAGGTAACTCGCTTTCTGCGATCGCTCCTATTGGGCTAATAATAAGAACACAGCACGCGGCGACTCATAAAACTGCCGACTTTTTCATAGGCTGGGCTTTGCTTAAGTTAAGAGGCAGCTACACCTCAATACTGCACCCTTTGAGTACACGCTCCCTCCCGTCCAGCTCGCTAATAATGATAGCGTTAATGTAGGTGTAGAAAATAACTTAAATGCTCTAATTTTTCTCACTCTCCTCTCTTTTATCTGTTCTTCCATCCATCTCCACCATTAGACGATGAAGCGAATGCATTAGCATCCAGCTTCAGGATCCATTGGGCGTGCGAGCGGAGGAGGAGGCCGAGGCTTGACAATGACCACCATCCTCGTCAAAGCAATAGTGGCCATAGGCAGGGCCGGCTCGGGCCTTAGGCGACTGAGGCGGTCGCCTAAGGCCCCCAGCTCATGGAAGGCCCCACTCTTCCCATGGACTCGTGGAGATTTTTTTTTTTTTTTGCCTGCACGGCTGCACAGCTTTGAGCTTTCCCATCTAAAAGCTAGAAGGGTGATGGGCGACGGCTACGCAGCTACAGTGCGTCCCCATCTCCCCGACGACAGATAGCTGAGACAGGCTACGGCCTGGGCGACGGGCATGGCTACGACCTACGACAGCTGAGACAGGCAACGGGCATTTCCTCCCCGGCTCCCCTCTTCTCTCCCCCCTTCTCCACCGGTGCCTTTTTTTTTTGCTGAACGGCAGACTCGGCTTTTTTAGTTCTCCTCTCCGGCTGTCCCCCCAGTGCTTCTTCACTTCACTTTGCCGTCCTCGGCTCCTCCGACCTCCAGCCTCCGGCTTCGGGCTCCGGCCTCCGGCTCCTCGGCTCCGCTCTAGCCTCTAAACCTCTAAAGGCCCCCGTCCTCCTCGGCTCCTCCTCCAGCTCCAAGAAGGCAAGAACCCGTCGACGGCTTGAGGCTCGACCGCCCCTGCTCTGGACTCTGGAGTCCGGATCTCCTCTCCAACTCTGCTCGCCGTCCTCGGCTCCTCCGACCTCCAACCTCCAGCCTCCGGCCTCCAGCTCCCCGGCTCCGCTCTAGCCTCAACTTCTAAAGGCTACTGTCCTCCTCGGCTCCTCCTCCGGCTCCAAGAAGGCAAGAACCCGTCGACGGCTTGAGGCTCGACCGCCCCTGCTCTGGACTCTGGAGTCCGGATCTCCTCTCCAGCTCTCCTCCTCACCGTCCTCGGCTCCTCCGACCTCCGGGCTCCGCCGCTCCGCGGCTCTGGCCTCGTCAGCTCTGCTTCAAAGTCCACGGACCACCGTCCTCCGTTAGCATCCCAATTCCCAAGCAGGGCCACAGTGGTGAGCCTATCTATTGACTAATCACTAATGACTATTGAGTCTATTTCACATGTAGTTAAATGTTTTGGGCCGCCCCTGTTACATTGTATTCGTTATTTTATTTGTCAGAGGATTCTTGACTATTTACATGGCTTATCTTATGGAGTTTTTCTCTAAGTTGTTGTTATTGGCTTATTGCATTTAATGTTATACAATAATAGGAAAAGCTAAGGAAATAAATGGCCAACTGATTAATTTTTTGGTCCAATTGATTTTGATTTAGTCAAGTTAGAGACACTACAATTGATTTTTTTTTTGTCCAATTATAGGTTGGTTGTGACTTCGGCGGTTCGGCCTCTTCTTGCCGTCGAGTTCGGCACTATTCGGTCTCTTCTCCCCATCAAGTTCGGCACTACTTATCGGGACCTGAGTTTGTTTTTTTTTGACACAATCAAATTTTATCATTTTCAACTTTTTTATATTTTAATTTGTTTGTGGTGTTTTTTTAATTGCTTTGTTTGATAATATTATTTTTAGATTAAAATGTTTAATAGAAAGTATGAATATGGGTATGAAAAACTCAAAAAGAAAAGAAAAATCGATAAACTCATTCAATCTCAAAAAGGAGCTCTAGATAGATTGTTGTCACAAACAAGGAAAAAACCACATCAAATTCAACTCAGAAATTAGCAACAGAGCATGCACCCGAAATAGAGTTAGAAAATGACATAAAAAGAATGAAACAAAATGAGATAGACAACCAAATTCTTAAATAAAATTTTAAAGTATTTTACACTTATTAAATTTTTTAATCATTTAAAAAAAAAAAGGCCTCCCCTAGTGAGTTCGCCTTAGGCCTCCAAATGTTTTGGGCCGCCCCTGGCCATAGGGTTGGCGATGAAGGAGACGTACGTAGGCTTTGATGGCATCAGGAACCTCGTCGGAGCCGAGAGTGGAGAAGGCAGCGCGTGGGCATTGACGGTGTAGGCAAGCAAGATGTGGGCATCACCTTAGCACCACTAGCCTCCTTGACGACCCCACTCTCTTAGCGATGCATGAGATACCATCATTCAAAAGGCATTATGCGATTTTCCATCGTTTGAAAATTAATTTATTCATTACCATGCAAATATATCCACAATTCGACCAAAAGCCATTATTCCAAGGAAGGTCTATAATATGTAAAATAAATTATTCACCAAGGACATGTCGGATAGCGCAAATTCATTGACGATCTAATAGAATTTCTTGAACAAGCTGCTTGTAATAGAACTCCGGACTGCCTTTTTTTTTCTTTTCTTTTTTTTTGAGATACCTTTGACTAGGATCCTTCTTGCTCCCAATATTTCCGGAGAGAATCTAATAATCTGAGGTCCATGGACTCAATGGCAAATACAACCTCATTGGTCAACAAAGGTGGAGCCATTAAGAGCTTCTATTTCTAAATTCATCAAGTACTGTGCTTTTGCATGACCAACCACAAAATCACCAGATTACTGGAGTCATCAAGCACACCGCAAGCACAAGATTGACGTTGCCTAACCTTCAGAAGTTCGAGAAACACTCCTGAATATGGCTTCATACTCTTCGGGCCGCTGGAAAGAATGCAATCACGTAAGCTTGACAGCATATAATTGCACAGATACAACAAAGCAACTTGGGATAGAAAGAGGAGAACACACACACAGACACACTGGCAAGATTCTACATATCAGCAATTTGAGTGAACTGTTTGTGGTATATGGTTCTGCTCGCATACAACCATTCTGGCCCTCCACCAAGAGCCAGCTGGCAATCTGAACTTAAGTTCACCTACATAATACTACCTCCGGTGCCATTCAACATTGGCATGGAATATCAGATTGACAGAGAAATTGATGGAATTTAGTTCCTTAGAACTGTTGATATGATTCTGGTTTCTCCAGATCTCTTTCTACATATTAATTACTTCATTGTGTGATGGTAACGTTTCTTTTAATAACATTGTGTAACAAGCCAGACTCATACCATGAACGCCGCAGATATAGATCGCCGTGCATACCATCTCATGTGCATTGCTCGCACACAACTAGCAGCTGCTGCCACAGAATCAAACCTCAAATACACATGACCAAGGCTGTTCCTGTAAACATAAGAACCAACAAGAAAATATTTAGTAGCCAATGACAAGCAAAATAAAGCATGTTGAAGGATTTGTAATTGCTCAACACGATAAAAGGATACTGGTAACAAGGGATGCTATGTCTAAGCGAAGACCATTACTCGACTTGGATACAGAATTCACCTAAAAATTTGTGCGATCCACAAATGGTTCGCCCAAAAACGATCCACAAATTAGCCTAATGTTTTCCCTAAAAAGGTCATGTGCTCTAGATGACACAAGTTTAGATAATATTGGCATCAGATTTCCATAAACATTTAATGATCTAAATGCTCAGTATAACACCTAAAACTATGACTGTTTTCATTATTGGATGTTTGCATCTCTCATTTCTGTCCAGAAATTCAGACAAAAATCTGACTCGATAGAACAGTAAACATCTAGGAAATGTCTTTCCTCTGATACATCAAAATTTGTTATCTCCAATTTTAAAATGTAAAGAATGTCATAGTTACCCATGTTAGAGCAAAAATAGGCTCAGAATCTTTGGACCACAACATTTGTTGATATAAACACGCACACACATACACATACCACAAGGAAAGATGCATAACATGCATTAAAAACACAAGTATCTAATCTAAAATGACTAGAATCAGACACCAATTATATGTGCACACACCATATATCTAATCTAAACTATCAAAAACATCTTTTTGTGTGTGTGTTTGAGAGAGAAGGGAGAGAGAGAGAGGAGGGGAGGGGGGGGGTGTTCACAAGCATCCTCCGTTATTCTTATAACTGCCACCATCCTCTTCTGAACTGAGAATATTTAAGATAGTCTTCTCAACTATATTGTATTCCCGCACCAAACTCCTTATTCTCTCACAATTAATAAATATCACATGTTTCATTTGTTTCTTCTTCATCTCACATATCATCACAGACCTCCCTTTCTTTAATTGCAATTGCATTTATCACATTTGTCAATACTAAACAAGTTTATGGCACTGTTGGAACCCCCATTACATGTCCATGAGATATCTCCCGCATGGATAAGTAGAGATGAAGTGTAGAACTGTAAAGAAATAAAAGCCACCAGATTGAGAGAAGCATTCGATGCATTATCCTCAACCTTCACGGAAACTGGCAGTCACATTCACAAAGAACCAGGCATCCCTAAGAACTCAGGATTGTGTAACTACAGCAACCCTCAGTCTTGCACTTCTTTTTCCCGTCCTTTATATTTGTCATCACATTTCACACCCAGATACAATCTCACTTGGACAAGGAAATCAGCCATCCATAAGTCCCTATGTCATAGTCATCTATAAACCTCTGTTTGTCTAATTGCCTAGCAAAGTGATGTTTGTAAACTAAATTCCACTGAGATAAAGTAAGATGGTTTTTATGCTTCATTAATCAAAAAAATGGGTTAAAAAAACGTACTTGTCCACATATATATGTTTAACCGGGCCAAACTTGGAACATTCTTCTTCGACTTCATCTAAATCAAAATCTGGATCCATCTGTAGGACAATTTCATAGTTTAGTATTTCAGCTAGAATACAATTGCCATGTATGCAGTAGTTTGTTACAAACCTCAGTGCCTGGATCAAACATATTCTTCAATATAACACACTCACTGGGCTCCCCTATAGCCTCGGTGAGAGGGGAAGCTAGTGTTGGAAGGACTGCAGACACCCTGACCTGCCCATTCATTGGCAAGCTTGAGGCCTGCTGATTTGGAGCAGCTCCATTAAGCACAGGCACTCCAAGTGACCCTGCAATACTGCAGAAAAAGGCTACACAATCAGCTTACATGAAATGATATCAGGAACCCAAAAAAAAAAAAAAAACTAGACATAGAAATCAACCTTGAGGCAGTTCCAGTTCTATCCAATCTCTGCATGAGTAAAGCTCTAGATTGAGCATTCAAAGACTGCATCAAAGAAACAAGACATCAGCTGTCTACTCATTAAAAGCATGTAAATTGAATTTATATTTTGATGCAATATGTGAAAATAATTTCACAAGTTTAAAATCAAAACAAACAGAAGAATATGCAGTAGTCTTAAGATCCAAATGTCACATAAAGCAATTAGCATAAAAAAGTCAGAGTACTAATCACGACTTTCACAGACCAATGTTAAGCACATTTACTCACCAAACAACCACCATCATCATCCTCAAAGTCAGCAGCATTCGCTCCAGCATCCTGCCCACCAACATGATCTGTGACAGATGATACCTGTTTCAACCATATGCATGTCTGCTAATTCAGAACAAAAGCAATCAAAGAGGAAATATCTGAAAAACATCATGCAGCATCAATTAAATGAGCGCCTACCTTGATGACCCGTCCTGCAATTTCCACCTTTCCATTCAAACTCTGAGCTGCCTTTGCATGTTCAACTTGAGCAAACTGAAGGACCAAATAGTATGTCAGCAAATATTAACTGAAATAACAGTCACTACCGAAAATATATACTTACTTGGATGAATCCATAACCTCTGCAGTGCCCCGTTTCTAGATCCACCGGTAGTTGGACAAGCTCCACTGGACCAAAAGGCTCAAAGACCTAAAAAAATGCATTTAACAATTCTAATAAACATGTTGGAAGCTGACATGAAATGTAATAAAATGATCAAGAGGCGATAGGCACAACTCTGAAAAAAAAATTAACAAGGCGAAGAAGAAGAAGAAGAAGAAGAAGAAGAAGATGTCACGCTACTATAACTACATTCAAATCAAGAAAAGATAGCAGAACATGAAAACTTCATAAATGGATGACAGATTTCACCTATTAAAGTTACCTGAAGAGGAAATATTATTTAACAACAAGCACACCTGATGCATAATCCAAGTTGTGGGATCCATTTTAACAGAACTAAGAAATTCCACTGGACTTCTCAGATATACTTTTATGGAGGATAGAAGTAATGGATATCACCTATACATGAAAGAGCACAAAATATCTTCAGCAATTATGACTAAGCCCCATGATCATGAGGAATCTGAGTGGACATAACCTATAACCAGAAGAGTACAAATTACTCTTAGTGATCAGCACCTATACCACAAAAACATGAGTCTTATCGTATAGCCATACACTAGCTTAGTATTCTGCAACATGCAAATCGATGCCAGCGGAGTGAAAGTTATTGAGAATTACCAAAATAATGAATGGCCAAGAAAAATCTGCAATTTAACACAACCAGCATCCATTGAGATGATTCTTGCGAATTTATGTTCCAGAGCCCAGACTGATGTAAATAGAAAATATTAATATCCACAAACATGAAATGGTAATTGAAATTCATGCATGTTATACGAAAGAAAATTTTGACTAAAACATAAGTACTGATCCTGGATTATTTTTTCTTTAATAAATATAAATATTTCATAAAAAGCGAATGACACAACAACTCAAACCCAGCAACAAATACAATATTAGCCAATGATATAAAATTGAAAAGGAGGAAGTCAACAAAAAATAAAAGAACCTTGCAGCTCTTTAGGTAAAAATCTAGATACAGAAATGCAAAAAAAAAATGTAGGATAAAAATCAAGTTTAGGAAAGAGAAGTAAATGTACACTCTATTCTAATTATGAAAGCTTTATCATCCAATTTTCTATCTTACAAACTTGTCCTAAAATCTACATTTTCAGAATGAGCTAAAGACTAAATTGCATCCTTGTCAACTTAATTTCCACAATGCACCTCTCCTCTAGCTTGTTTTATAACCAGACAAGAAAATGATGGCATGTCAACCTCACCAACTGCCAGCTCATTCTCCAAAGTCTCAACCAATTGTCATTCAAGTAGACTCACAATCTCAACAATATGCTTGCAAGAGCACAACACTACAAGTATAATGTTTAACCTGTGAATCAAACCATAAGCCAAGCCTGATTTTATCAGCCAAATATCTCATTAAAAAAATGGATCTAATCATTCCTCAGCTGAACATGTTTCTTGCAACATTGTCAGAGTTACCAGGAGCCTGGTGGGACTGACATCCCAGAGCTCTTTGTCAATTTAATTTATTGAAAGTACATAAACTAAACTGATTTTCTAGATAGATTATATCATGAATAGACAGGGTTTTACAAGAAATAAAAATTTGTCAATAACCCATAAAGCCTAGGAGCACTGAGTGTATAAAACTTCCAAACTAATTCTTTATCCTTCCCCCTCTGACAACTGAGAAAATAGAATACCATTTATACCATGGATTGCAAAGTGAAAACAAAGTTATTTTCGTTTAGGAAGGGTGGTATTTTACAATTAATTTAATCCTAGTATGACAAAGATGGGGTCTTCTCTATCTGGTTTAGGCATATAATTTAAGTGACCTAAGAAGCATACTCTCTGGTCAAATCATAAAACATACGAATCCAATAACTAGAAAAAAAAAAATCAAGCCTCATATTTTTTATTTTCATTTAGAATCTTTTTTTTCTTAAAAGCCATACTCGGGTTGTCCGTTCACCGGAACAGCTTCTAAAACCTGAATTTCTGTAAACAAGCACGTGGAACATTGAAGTTTAAAAATGTGCTCAAGAGCTTAAAAAAACATCGAGAAAAAAAAATCCCTAAAACTATCCCTTTGAAAAATCAAGTTGCCACAAATTTGCACATACATGAGCAAAAGAACACATAATAACACATTATGATATAAAAAAAATGTTTAAATTAGCCATATTTCAGTTTACCCATCAGCTGTATTCACCTGACGAAGCTGATCTTCTGTAATGTTTAAGGGAAGGTTTCCAACATAAATTTTTCTTGCAGCAGCTGCTCCTGTAACACCCGTCCCAGTAGAATTTGACTGAACAAGATTCTTTTCTGCTTCTGAAGGTTTGACCATCACTGGTTGCCCAAGAAGGAGTTGACCAGAAAGAGCTATTGCCATCGGCACTGACATTGCATCATAAAACTCGATGTAACTGTAACAACCCCAATATAAACAACAATAAGATGTTTGGCCATGCAAATAGACATTTCACCAAAAAAATGCAAATAGACAAAGGGTTCTCTTGCAATCAAGCAAGGAGAAATGGTATTCAATAGAAGTCATCAAGAGAAAAGATATACGCAACTTGAAGTGTATAAAAATGAAAAAGATTTACATGATGTATTAATAATCTTCATGTCAATATATCACACTAACATTAGTCAGAAATACAAGTTACACATTTTAACATCATGAAAGGGAAGATAGTCTTATGAAGGCTCAAGGACAGAAGCACTTTCGGCAGCTGGTAAAAAAACAAAGGTCTCGTAGAGATTTAAAATCAAATAGAGAATTAGTAGACAATCTAGAATTTTTCTACAATCTCTAAGGCTGGTTATAAACACAAGCTTATGCTTGAGTTTCAGAAATATGAGAACATAACGTACTACCATCAATAAAAGCAGACAAAGAAAGAGATTGTTTAAATGCTTCAGAATTGCTTTTGAAGATATGTACACCCACAAATATTTTCACATATAAGGCAAATATTGAATGTTCATCTAATGCCATAGACACTCTATAAGAATTAAAATGATATACATAAAATTCCCACAATTGGTTGTTATAAGTATCTTCTTTTTTTCTTTTATTAATCCCGATGCAGTTAATAAACATGATAAAATTAGGCAAGAGATTTGTACAAGTAAAAGGAAACATAGCAGTATTAGAGGTCATAAATGGGAAGCTTAAGGTACAGGGGAATCACATACCCTACTCCCTTTGAACGCCTTGAATTCCGATCCGAATTCCGATCCATAATCAAGCGGACATCCCTCACCTGGAAATTATGAATATTCAAAGTTGTAATCTTTACGAGAAGCAAAGAACATGCAGTGAAGCTGCCATATATGAGATGCAATGATATGTCTTATACATATGACACCACCCGTTAAAGCACAGAGTATGATCACTAATTTAGCTTCTCCATTCATCATCAGTAACCAAATAGCAAGTGCATTGAGCCACCAAAAAAATAGGTATTGTATTTCACCCCAATAAAGGAGATGCATATTTACTGCAATAAGCAATATCTCTCAAATAGTATGCACCAAACAGATTTGAATGGTTAATTAAATACCATATGTTCAAAGATATAATATATACTAATATACCTTTAATTGCATAACATATATAGGTTCCAGGATAAATTTTACCTTGCAGGTGCAATGACATGTTAAAACATGCAGGATATAAACACTGGCATCTTGCTGATGTAACATTATTTAAGAACTAATAATATGTTTCACTAACCTTTCCAGCTTTTGAGAAGAACTCGTAAGCATCTCTTTCGGTCGCCTTCAAAGGCATCTAACATACGAATGAAATAAAAGCCAAATTAGACTACATGTGTGAAACACAGCAATTGTCAAAATTATGTGCACCATATTAAATATAAAGTCAAAATACTAGTTAACCTATATACCTGATAAGCAAAAACAGTCCTCTGGTCCCTTTCTGGATCAACTTCAGGTTCCACCGCTTCTTTTTTCTCCTTGAACCTCCTACATGACAAAAGAGATTTCACCATTAAAGCAGACAGCTCCATATCAATTTTTAAATAAATGCTTAGCTAATACCCTAATCCTACAATAAAGCAAGATAATTGGAGAAACACTATAAATAATTTACGAATGAAAAGTAAATAATGCTCAACTTAGACAGAAAATTAGCGCAAGAACAGATAAGCTTAAGAGAAGGTGTGAGAAAATAAATATAAAAAATACCTGCTCTCTTTTTCCATCATCTCTTTCTCGAGTTCTCTTTCTCTCAATGCCCTCTCTCTACTCCTCGCCCTCTCCATCTCTCTTTCAACCTCTCTATCATGCCTTCTCGACCTGCTGCTGCTTCTCCTCTCCGTCTCCCGTTCCCCTTCTCTCTCCCTCTCCCTTTCCCTCTCCTGTTCCCTTTCTCTCTCCCTCCTCTCCCTATCTTTCTCTCTGTCCCTCTCCTTCTCCCTTTCCCTCTTTTTATCTCTATCCCTCTCCTTCTCCTTCCCCTTATCTCTTTCCCGCCGATCCCTCTCTCGGCTCGGGTGGTCTCTATCCTTGTCACGCTCCCTCCCGGCCTCCCTGCTGCTCTGGTGGCGAAACTTTTCGCGCCGCGGCGAGCGATCCCGATCCTCGCGATCCACCTTCTCACCGTTCTGCTGCTCCTCCGCCCTCGACCGCCTCGACGCCCTCTCCCCGCTGCCTCCGTCCTTCTCGTGGTCGCCGCCGTGCCGGGAGCTCCGGCGCTCCTTCTCCTTCCGGATCTCAGCGGATTCCTCCACCGATTTCTCCAGGTAATCGTACTCGTCAAACTCCATTCTCCCTCGGAGAAGATCGAATCCAGGAATCTTGAAAACCCAAGAACCTTCGATCTCTAGAAGGGAGAGGAAAATCGAGCGCTTAGGCTTCGGGTTCGGGGTTGAGGGCTCAGAAATTAGCAGGGGTGACGGACGACGGAAGCCGTCAGAACGCGATGCTACCAATGTAGGAGAAATCCTCGAAAATGGATTGCGTGTGATCCGAAAACCTTTGCCGTCTGATGATAAGTTGATGGATAACGTTTCCACGGTTAGGATCACAGCCAATATTCTAGAAGGGCGACCCATACCGAGATGAACCGTTCTAGGTTTTGTACCAAAAATGAACCGTTACATGTTTACTTTGGTCGAGATAAACCGGCCGGAGAGGTCCAAATTCCAAAATTTAAAATAATTTTATCATTTATAATTTTAATGGTTAATCATTAAAATAACTCTTGTAATAAGATATTAAAAAAGAGATTGAAAACTTTGATGCCATATTGATTGTTGTTTTGGAGTATATTAGTTTATATTAGCCTGTCTTCAAAATATGCTACTACAAGATGTCTTCGAACTTATATTTGCTTTGATATATGAGATAAAACTAAAATCGACCGAGATGAAAGCTACGAACATAAGGCAACATTGTTCAAATGACATACTAGGCCTACATAATAAAACAAGCATGTTTATTCAGCCATGACCATCAAATTTGCAATTGACTTGAGCTGGTATTTATCATATGCGATGTGCATGAAGAGATGCATATGCGTAGAGGATGTGATTATCCAATAGTGCAGTAGAAATAGTTCATATTAGAAGCATCAGGACTCGAAATAAGGGTCCATGCATGATTTTCCCTTGTTAAAGATGATGACATGATTCTCTATTTCATTAAAGATATGGATTGCTAAAACATCAGAATTTTTATAATAATTTAACAATAACATGCAGAGGTCTCTATGTTTGAACTCTACGTGTGGATTTTTTTTCATATTTAAAGATCACTAAATGATGAGCAATGAGAGTTCTTTCTATACAGCAAGAGCTCGGTTTTGGTCAATCTACACTTGAATAATCTGACAGGTTGTTCATCATCTCTGGATTGGCAGATGTCGGCAATTTCATGTCTTGACTTTGGTTTTGTTGGAAGGTTTGGCAGCTCATTCTAATCAAAATCTTTCATCAAAAAATCTGATTCCTAAACTGAATTAACCCTGTTGTTTCTTGTATGTGTTATTGAATAACCAAATTATGCACAGTTCATTTTTTTTTTTCCTAAATTATTCATTTTCTGGTTCAACTTAATATATCCGATGGATTTATTAACCTGACTTAACGTGACCCGAACGACAATTTGATGGAGTTGGATTTCAATTTTTGACCCAATTCTGATAGGAAGGGACTCGATTGGGCCGAAAAATGAAACCCAAGCTGCTTGCAGCTAAAGCAGGAGATAGTTGGTCATAGATCATTTGTTTCTGTGTTTGAAGCTGATTCTTCTGGTGTTGAAGGAGTGTGCTTTGTAATAGATTCTCCGAACTATGAATAGTACCCAGAGCAAGCACTCCTTAAGCACAATAGCAAATATGGATGACAACTTCCAAGACATAAAGGAGGCTAATAGAAAGAAGAATCGTTAGGCTGGATGTACAAAATAATACACAGATTTATTATATTTCTCCTGATTATTGCAACACACCACAAAGCAAAACATATAAAAAAACATTGGAATAATTATACCTCCCCACTAAACAAATAGAAACAAAAATTTCTTACAAAGAAAAGATATACAATTGCCTTCCCTACATAACATGAATACAATCCCTATAAAAAAATAAATGCCTTGAAACAAAGAAGAATCGTTAGGCTGGATGTACTAAATAATACACAGATTTATTATATTTCTCCTGATTATTGCAACACACCACAAAGCAAAACATATAAAAAAACATTGGAATAATTATACCTCCCCACTAAACAAATAGAAACAAAAATTTCTTACAAAGAAAAGATATACAATTGCCTTCCCTACATAACATGAATACAATCCCTATAAAAAAATAAATGCCTTGAAACCAGTCAATCAAACACTAAACAGCAAGAACATCAGATACAGTGTCACATCTGAGCTATCCCAAATTTGACTTTCTGAGCTTCTCCAAAGTAAATAGATCTTCCACAACAAAAAAATTCACCTCATCAGCTCTTCTCTTCCTTGTTGTGGTTGAGAGAAGTATTCCTTTGATAGGATGATTGGGAGAAAAAATCTGAAGACAAGATTTAACTCTATGTAGTCATTATGTTTGCTCCATAAGATTTCTGCACACCTCCTCATGCAGGCCTGCTGTGTTTGGTTGGAGCCAAGCACTGGAGTACATGCTCAAGGATCTGTTATCCTGCAAGATTGGTGGCTGGATTTGGTGATAGATTTGGGACCAATTTCTATTGCATTCCCTTCAATAAATTTCTTTGACTCGTACATGCAAAGGACTTGATTTGAGAGACATGCATTTTTGTAGTCATGGCAATGGCAAGTGATGCTTCGACAAGCGTGAAGTCCAAAGTAACCGAAGGCCCACATAGATCAACAACCGAAGGCCCAAATCCTCTTCGGCCTTGGAAAAGTGACAAAGGAGCCCAATAATCTAGTATTTTTCTACCCCAAAGTAACTATTTTACAAGAAGCTACACGGTCTATCTACTCAATATAGGTGAGGAAATGTTTCTGAGCTAGCATGAGATCTACGTTCTGAATGAGAGAACTAGATGGGCTCCACTAGCCAACGAGAATGACATGTTTCAACTAATCAAAGTTTCAATCGACCATTTTATGATGTACTTATTTCATAATATACTTGATAAGAAGTGCTAGCAGCAAAATTTAATAACTAAATGCATCTTAAGAGACGTAAACCACCATCTCAAGTAACTAGAAGAAAATGTTATAAAATGGAATATGTTATAGGAACACCGACCGAAAACAGCCTTTTCACCATATCTTTCATGAAGACAACCGCTCGTTTACGTGTGGCTCGGGGACAAGAAAGAAGAATCTGAATAGCTATATTTTTCAGATACCATGAACAAATAAAGTTGCTTCGAGCTTTTTACAAATTTTGAAAATTATTTTTTGGCAAAAATTTCGGAATATATTCAATTGACGGATTAGTTGGATCAAGTCCACCAGCTTAGCGGTGAACCAGTCCAACCATAAAGAGACATGCGTGAATATGCATGTATTACTTGTAAGAACTCGAAAAAAAAAGAGGCACCTTTCAACAACAACTCCATACGAGAAAAATGTTTAACTTTTTTGCTTGAAATAGTTATTTCTCGTATGAGCATGTTTGACCGATATTGTTATTCTTTACTTATACATATTCGTAAAAGTTATTTGACAAATAGCAGACTTATTCAAAGTCTAATGTTAATTATTCTCTAACCTAAAAGCTAACATGCAAGATCATATTTAAGTGCTAAAATTTGTCTGTGAAACATCTAGACTAAAAGCTAGCTACACGCACCAATCGATCTCTAAAATCCCAATTTTTTAAAACAAGAACATGGAAACGTGATGCCACGATCTCTTGGATTTTCTCTATTCTTTGCCTATTTTAAATTGCAAAATCCCGTTCACGGTAGGTCATCATCAGATGATGATAAGACCCGGCGTCACTTGGTTGAATTGCCGTCATTTTTGGCATGGCCAACTCCAAGGAGGAAGGCAAGCCATATATGCTTCTTCTTTTTTAATTAAAGATCTATGCAGCATTTGGTTGTTGAGCAATAGCTTGCTAATGATGTTAACTATGAGGCATCTGCCACGTTAATCTCCCTTCTTATTGTTCATAAAAGTGCAATTCTTTATGATATGTTCTTTGCTTGTTAGGCCCAACAGCCGACAAGAGGGTCATCATCAGGCCTTGACAAGGTGCCAATTTGGACAACTATTAATAATCGCATGATGTGATCCCAGGTGGTATCAACGTGTCTCCTAAGCACCTTCTAAACGTTCTTGAATTCTCATCACAAATGGTCTTACGCATGAAGTGTGGTTTATCTTTTGAGACCAGTAGATGCATGCAAGTCTATAGAAGAGGCAGGATAAGATAAAATATGTACAATTAGTTATAAAATTGGCAACGTGCAATTTAATAATCCTCTCTTTGCTAAATGGGTGCGGAGGTTTCTTTCTAACGAGTCGAAGTGGTCATTGTATTGAAAGATATTATTAAGGAGAAATTAACGGCCGGTCCATCCTTGGACCGGACTATAATTTTTAGTCCATATTGACTGGTTTTATAATACTTTTCCGGCTTTTTGGAAAAGAGTTTGATTCAAACATGGGAAGATGGTTGAATTTTTGGTGCACCTCGACACTTTATCTCCAAGATTATCATGCAAACTACTACTTCCATCCTTCATCTATCACGCATAAATCCTATGTCCTGCGCTGACGTTCCATAATTTTTTATTGCAAATAAATTCTTTTTCAAGTAAAGTTATTTGAATCCTCTTCTAGGTGTTTTGGTAAATAAATGCACTCCCATTACATTCATTTTTTTAATAAATTATTTTTAAAAAGAGTATCATATTTGTATTATTAGTCGTCACGTTTTTTTATATTTTATACAAATTCATGTAGACTTTTCTGCCCATTCATATTGATCCTTTACTGGCTGCTTAGGGTTAACCGGAAGAGGGCGGGATACCCCGTTCAAACGTTGACGCGCCAATCCAATTTTACATAATTTAATATCATTAAATCTAAAATTTGAAAAAAAAGGATTGAAGTAGTCTATGTTTGACTTAATCAGGTATCCGATCCATGCCTGGTGTTTGCCCATTCATACCGATTCTTTACTGGCTGCTTAGGGTTAACCGGAAGAAGACGGGATACCCGCTCAAACATTGACAAGCCAATCCAATTTTACATAATTTAATATCATTAAATCTAAAAATTGAAAAAAAAAAAGAGATTGAAGTGGTCTATGTTCGACTAAATCAGGTATCCGATCCACCTAATGTTTGCCCATTCATACCGATCCTTTACGGGTTGCTTAGGATTAATCGCAAGAGGACGGGATACCCACTCAAACATTGACAAGCCAATCCAATTTTACATAATTTAATATCATTAAATCTAAAAATTGGAAGAAAAAAGAAGGATTGAAGTGGTCTATGTTCGACTTAATCAGGTATCCATTCCACCTAGTGTTTGCCTATCATCTTCGAACATATCATTAGATTATGCAATAGCTGCTTTGACAACGATCCCATATCAATAGATGCAATCTAATGGGTAATAATCATTTTTGTGCTTGAAACATATAATCTGAACCCCTCATCATCTTCCACATTGCCTGCCTCTAATCTCTATCCTATAATAAATTATGAGTTGGACTAGGTCTGCTGCTGAGGTGATGGATCACTCCATTCAAAAAAGGCGACATAAATAAAAAAAAATTAAGAAAAAGAAAAAGCAAAAGGGATGGGGTTGAATTTTTTGTCCACGTTCTTTTTGGTTGGACCAGCGGTGGATCCAATTATTTCTCCTATCCCGCCATTTTTGCCGACGCGTGGCGTCGCCCGCTCTCCACCGCCGTGTTCTTTCCCCCTGAAATCGACTCCTTCCTCTCCGACCCCCACCGTCGGCAAGTTCGTAGCCTATAGGTAACGACGTGCTCTCTAGGGCCAGAGCAGAATCGTCTCATCCACCAATCATATACTTGGTCATCGTTTCCTCTTCTTTCCATAGACTTCTTCGATCTCTCGAGGATTTAATGCCCACCATCAACCTTTCAAGGTCGTTGGATCCTTTGTATGGAGGCGTATCATCCACGGTAGGCTGATTCGAGGTGTGAGTGAGCTTTTATCCATCCTCATGCATGCACTCTGACAGTGACGGACTCTGGACCAAGTACGCTCAGTCTACATCTATGACCCCAAAGTTTCTCCACCACAGCTTTCTTTCATCTCTCTAGACATGCAGCCATATTGAAGGTTGTACAAGAAATGCCAAATGGAATGTAACTAATTTCTTTAAGAAGATCTACCCCAACACCTTGTATCTCCACCAACTCCAGGTCACGCCACCTTACCCTCTTCCAATATAAAAGACTTGTATATCTTCTTTTCCAAATATCCTCGAGCCATGCTGCCTCCACGTACCCGGGTCCATGGAGGGCAGGCAGGTCTGAGTCCTGGACCTGTCGGGAAGGGGAGAGAGACAACAAAAGGAAATACAAGAAACAAACATTGCTATATAAAAATATTCTGTTCATATCTTGTTAATTTAATCAGAGAGATATAAATAATAAGATTTTAGAATTAAAATATAAATACAGAAAAGGTAGAAACTTATATATAAATATTAAACCATTTTGAGAATTGCTATGGTAGAAAGTGTACTCGTAGTTTAATAATTCTGCAATGAATAATATTACTTGACAGAATGCATGGTCATCCATAAAATTCTTCTTATACGCACCTGCTGATATGCAGTGCAAACAAGGAGCGTGTTTATTTGAATTCTCAGCTAATCTAAAGCAAGCTTGGGAATGCAAGAATTGGACGAAATTAATTTCCTCTGGTCTTCCTAATCTCTCGAAAAGTAATACGACAGCATGCAAAATAAAGTGGACAAGTAACAAAGAAAACAAAAACTGGAGTATCGGAATGGTATCAACGAGACAAGATCAATGGGGCGGTGAGCTCCAGTTCCAACGATCCACCGCTATCCCGAAGAAGACGGCGGATAACGGCTAGAACTCGTCCAATATGGCGCTGGAAAGACCGGTCCACTCCCCCCAGTCCTACTTCCCGGCTGCGGGAGATAGCCCATCTGCTGCTCTGTTTCTCCTGAAGGATAAAGCAGGGGGAAACCAGAAGAGGAGGAGGAAGAAGAAGCCGAGGAGGGAGAAACAGAGGAAGTCGCCAAATAATGAGAAGCCAGAGAAGAAAGATGAGCCGTAGAAGATCCGGAGTACATCATTTGATGCCAAAGGGCCGTGGGAGGAATCCGCTGATACTCCCCTGTCCCCTGTAGGAGCCTTGAGTACTCCAAGTAGTCGCTCGAGGCACTGGAAGCTTGAAGCCCAGAAAGCCCAGAAAATGGCTGCGACTCCAAGAGAGTCGCTGGCTGAGGGCCGGGAACCGGCAATTGAGTTGCCGGAGAGATGGGTGCCGCTGGTCGAAGGTGGACATCCTCGGGGAAGTTCAGCTTGGCTCTGTTTCCTCTGAAACGGAGGGCCGCTTCGTCATAGGCCCGGGCAGCGTCCTCTGCGGTATCGAAGGTGCCGAGCCATACACGGGCCGCCTTGTGTGGGTCTCTGATTTCTGCTGCCCATTTGCCCCATGGGCGCTGCCGGACTCCGCGGTACCGCCGCCTCTGCCCTCGCTCTGGCCCGGCGTAGGTGGAAGGGAAGGGCTCCTCTGTTGTCGAAGCAAGGGTTGGGGGAGCAGGGGACCGGGTGGTGGTTGGGAGGCTGTGAGGGCTATGCTCTGTTGCTGTAAAAATAAAAAAGAGGAGAAAATAGAAGAGGTTAGAAGTAGAGAGTGGGAGAGAGAGGGGTAAGCAGTAATACATGGAGTGGTAAATTATTCTGAGTTGCTACTTGGCCATGGCTGCTGGATCAGGGGATAAGGGTGGGGGCTAGTAAATGCGACAGAGGAAGAGCAGGAAATGGAACAATAGAGCAGAAAAGACAACTCTTTTGGATGGTTATTGTGATCAAAACTTCGATTCTTTTGGAGATAAGTTGGAGAGGAAAAATCTTGAGATAGACATCTGTATAAGCTTGCATGATGAGAAAAGTTCAAGAAGATATTTGTTTACTTAAAGACTCAAAACAGTTTGATATTTGTTTTAGAAAAGTAATGCAAATAAGAATGCCTATTTATCTTAACTTTTGTTTTTTTTTTTTTTTTTACAAAAAGAAATATTAGAAAATTTACATTTAAAATTCTGAGCTGTGCTGCTCCTATAGGAAATAAATAAAAAGAACATCTTAGAGGACCAAAAAAAGAGCACATGGTATTAAATTTTCTCCCACAAAAATACTGCAGACCTGATTTGAATAAAGATGAAAAATATTCCTATGATCGTATATAGTACGGTTGCTGAAAAATCAAAAGAAGAAAATCATAGGCCATTTTTTTTACATAAAAAAAAAAGGAAACGGAGATAAACTCATAAGATAGGATGAAAAAGTTGTAGGAGATGACAGGAGTGCAACTACTATGATCTCTTTCCAGAACTAATCACCTGTCCTAATCGTTGATGACTCCCCGGAGGCCGGGGAGCTCCCGAACTCCGCAGCGGAACCCCGGTAGTACCTCAGCACCGGTTCCGGTATCATCTCCTCCCTCCCCCTCTTCGTCCCACCGGCAACGCCGCCGCCGTGAGCACCCAACAACGGCGGCGAAGGCGAAGACGAGGAGGTGTACGAAGGCGAACCGACTACGGCTGCTCCATCCCCAGCGACGACTTGCGTCAAGGCCGCCACCATCAACGACATCTCCTTCTCTTGGCTATAAGGTGAGAGCATCCTGGCCGCCATCTCCGGCGCCGGCCCTTCTTCTGCCGGCGCGGACTCCTCGAACTCGTGCGGGCTCGCCACCTTGAAGCACATGTAAGCCTTGGAATGGCTCCTCCCAGGTAAAACTGTTCGACCGTTCGATTGATGGAGAAGAGGGGGGGTATACATTATATAAGTAGAGAGCTTAATTCAAACGTGAAACGCGCCTCCTACGCTGTCGTCGGGCGCTTTCATGGGCTTTTTCTGCTTTTAATCATTAATGAACATAATAAGAAGAAGAATTTTTTGGAGGGTGCAAATGAGAACTCCTTTTCCCTCAAAAAATAAGGTGCTGACCTAGAGGTGTGAGCTTTCACACACGACACATAGTTTGACCTTCAACTTTGGCTGGTGGATGAGGAGAGGTCGGGGTAGGATTCCACGTCGGTGATGGACCGAGACAAGGATGAGTGGGGGAGTAGAGGATTCGTTGGACTTGAGCTCCTTAGGGTTTTCATGCTTTAGATGCCGACGTAGAAATTAATAGGGGGCCTCCGACATGAAGTTGACCATGAATTCTATTGATATCATCTTAAAATGGCGGTGGAAGGGTTTGTGCTCAATTTATTCATGTAGAGTCTTAGCTTGACCACTCTTCAAGCTTCAAAGGTTTGTAATTAGGATTGTCAATGGTTCAGGTTCGGTTCTTGAACCACCGTTGGAGCTTTAGTAAAAAATTTGCTTTGTTAACAATTATGTCAAAGGATTAGGCTCAAAGCAATAAGAACTTTATAGACCCTTGTTTTCCATATTCAATATGATTCGTTCGCTATTGCTTGAGAAAGGTTCGCTGTCAATTCCGCCAACTTGTTCAATGCAGATCTATCGGTGAGTCGTGCTTGAAACTGTAAAAGTTATTGGTCCGATTAATCGTTGACTTATAATCCAATTCAACTATTTTTGCACTCGAGACATGTATTTTTGAAAGTTGAAGATGGCCGTGCGACGACTTTTCTAGTCCAAGACGTGGTGCAAGGTCAGACATGATACTGTCGTGGACATGTTCTCTTCCAAGCATTGAAAAGTTGACATATCCGTAGGGTTGTGACAGCATAAGCTGAATGAGATCAGGCTCTAGAAGTCTTACTCTCGGACGTTGGAGGTAATTGGTGGTATAATTTTACCAGTCTGAGGCAGGTGCAAGTTGGGGGGAAGGCCAGTCTTTGGTGATGGGCATGGAGATGTAAGAAAGGAACCGGCCATGATCCGAATTATGGGCATGATTGTTACGTATGGAGGAATTGATGTGTTTGTATGGTGGTGATACAGTGGATGAGGAACAATGCCAACTTGGCTCACAAGTTCGTTCACTTGGGATTTGTGTTATCAAAGTAGCTCTATTTTGGCTCGCACTTTTTTTTCTTAGCTTTTATGCTCAAATTGCTTCCCCACCAAAATCATCATTTGGCATGATTTTGTGGGTCACGTAGCTCTCTTCAAGAAATTTAGCACATGTTATCGAACAAAGTTACGTTGAGTTGGCCCACATGTGGTCTCCTCACCTACCATGACCTCTTCTGATCTCACAATAATGCTGAAACCCTAGTTGTCAGTCTTTTCATACTTAGAACATCCGCAATTTGAACCACCTGGAACATGAGGCCTTTCGAAGCGCATTTCAACCTAACAAAACTACTCCCCGCTTATCGAGATTCTCCTCCTTTGTGTCGCTCGTGTCATACAGCCATAGATGGCCACCATTAAGAGATAAACAGCTATCGAATAAAACAATCTACGAGCACATGCTATGTCATACATAGCGCACGTTGTTTAATGACTGTCCATCTCCTGATGATGGCCATCTAGAGATATACAACATTCTGCGGTATGCGGGCCATACATACTATAGAAGATTCTAGTTGAAAGAACAAACCTTCAACAACTAATCCCCACCATGTGTTTTTTTTTTTTTTTGGAATGCCTAAAGCACAAACATATGGATTGCTCTACCCAAATACAACATCATAAGACAGAGTAGTCATGTTAAGCATGTCTTATTCTTAGATGCAAGGCCACTTTTAGGAATAATTAGGAGACGGTGGAAGCAGTTGAGGTGGCTCCGCTGTACGTGATCCCAGTTTGAAAATGGTACCTCCTAGATGTGGGAAGCTCACTGTAACTACAAGGACATATGGGGCTTGATTGCAAGCAACCCTACTAACAATGACAACAGTGGCGCCTCCTTCATTGTGGTCCAATTAAATCATAACCTTCAAAGGTCTAGAAGAAGCTTCGTTGCTTACCTTTTTCATTTTCATTTTGTTTTGGCCTACCTTTTTCTTGTCATCTAAGGTTAAATTGGCTTGTGTCAACCATACTGCTTGCTTACTTCAGTTAGTACTAAAGTTAACAGCTCTTGAAACATCTTTTCTTTCCAATTTGTCGTGTAATATGTCGAGCATCTTCTTGTTTCATAATTAAATTTTGTATTTTTCAACTATGATAGAGCATTGTTCTAGAGAGAAGTAGAGAGAGCGAACACTATAATTTTTTTTTAAGATTCGAGCAATATATCCATCCATCATTGTTCGGAAATAATTCCATGTAGGATAGACGTGGCATCTGTCCAACATGAAGCAATAGAGTTTACGTAGACTGGATTGTTTAATGGAGTCGAAAGCTTGCTTGTCTCACCATAATCTCTTCAATCACTAGTCAATACTATTCTATATATTTAATAAGATGATTTTAGTTCACACCTTAATTTATTTGTTTTTGAAAGACCACTGAATCACATTGCGAGATACGGTCATTAGAATGTATCATTCCTGCCTCCGTCACATTATGAGTCACAGAGGCAGCCTGTGGACGATACCCAAATGAGATGGCCCTTCTCGAGCCCCTAGTGGAGGCCCACACGACTAGGCAATAAATAGGGTCCTCGGTCAACCTAATGCACGTGGTCACCTTCTAAGAGCTGGGCTTATTTGGTTCGGAGAATTTTTTTACTAAAATATTTTATCTATACATATAATGTCAAAAAAATAATTTTGTATGTTTGATTAACGACATATTCTAAAGTCGCTTATATACGTTGAGTATCTATTTTTTTAATAAAATACCTGTTATGTTCTTAATAAAAAAAAGTCCTTATCCCATTTTCTATAAAAGCTTAAAATTATATTTAGAAAAAAAATTATCCTAATTTTCATTTAGTAGGAATTGAATTTTTTTATATTTCACATGAGTTTTTCTTTCTCATGTGAAAATCTTATTCTCATAAAAATATTACTTTTCCATCTCTCTCATTATAAAACTTCAATCAAATATGAGATTTTTCTTCATGTTTTCGTTGATCAATTTTTCTTCTTCTCTACTCATAAACTAAATAAGTTCTTAATTTTAAAATTAAAGATGGTGCTTTATTATTATTATTATTATTATTGTTATTGTTTGTATTTCTGCTCAATTGCTGTGCTTATCGTTGGCTTCTGGTACATGCAATATCCTACTGGATAAATTATGAGGAGTGGTGTGAGAGTGTATGGAGACATGGTTGGTTGTACTCCGAAAAAAATGGAGAACAAAAAAAAACCAATAAATTATAGTTGATGAGCTCCCCTAAAATGCTAAACAATTATTATCAACAAAACAGGCAAAAAAAAAAGAAGTGATACTTTGTTTTCCGTTCTTTTTCCGTATGAACACGGTGCCAAGCTGCCACACATTTCTGTGAGGGCTCAAAATTAAAATAGCAACCAAGGCTGGGTGACGGTCGGCAGGGTTCATTAATTTTCTATTATTTCAAGCATGGGGATTGAGGAGACTAAGCATCATTGGCTTGCGTGCAGGAGCAACCATTGATGTTTTCTCTGAAGAAATAAAGAAATGAGGCAAAGCAAACAAACAAAATTTGGGGGCCTTTATTTGGTTTATACTTCATAGTTTATACTGTCAAACGTATTCTTGGCATTCAATCTAGAAGCAAACACTCGGAGAGCAAACAAACAAATGAAGACTTCGTAAATTCTTCCAACATGGATTTAATCAGAGGAGAGTGAGATAGAGAGATTTGAATGATAGCATGAAAGGATGAGGTCAGAGTCAGAGTTCAGATTTGAGCTGAGAGTTTGGTTTGAGGTCAGAGCTTGTGGCTGAGGCTTCTGGAACAAAGAGGCATCAATACTTCTTAAGACAAAGATATTGGACATGAGCAGAAAATTTCCAGGGGGGGGGGGGGGATGGACTTTGTCAAAAAATACATAGGAGAAAGCCAAAAAAAAAAAAAAAAAAAAAAAAAAAAAAGAAAGGCAAACAAAACCCTTGGAGAGAGTTGCAACTCAAAAAAAGCCAAAAGATTCGAGTTGCAAAGCCAAAATGCCATGTAGCTTTTTGACCTTTTTGTGTTCGAGCCGAAATTAAAGCATGCAATCTCGTTAGCTATGTCTGCCACTGGAAACAGGGAACCATCCAAATGCTACCGTTATTTTCTTTCTTCTATATACGATTAGCACTAAGAACTTGACTGCTAGTTCTTAATATTTCTTCATATTTGTGATTTTTCGGCCATTAAGATGTCAGCTAAATTGTAACTTCTCACAGTGAATACTTGGTTTTCTGAAATCAGCTAAATTTTATATTTATTTTAATCAAACTGGGGGAAGCAATTCGCTTCCTCTATCATCCTTCAGATAAAAAGAAAAAGAAAAAGAAGAAGGGAATGCTCGGTTGCCTGAAACTGGAAGTGAATCATTCCACTTCATGTGATCAAAGTGAATGTGAATGCCAGGAAAAAAAAAACACAATTATTTCATGCGTTTACACAAATAGAAAGCTCGCCAAACCCCAATAATTAGGATTCATCTTTTAGAAATTCATCTTTGCAAAGTTCGCTCGCAACAATTCTTCTAAGTGGCACATGACCAAACAAATAGCTGGAGTGGGCTAATTAAGATCTAAAACTAAGATAATGTTATGGTTTTAAGGGACACGTATATTAATTTGAATCAAAAGTGATTGGCTAGAAAATCCAAGTGCCCCTCGCCCAATTAAATGTACATTCTCCATTTGTATATGTTAAGGTTCAAATTTATTGAGGGGATTCAAGATTATTTACTTGACGTAGGTAAAGCGTTGTCAAAGGATACTTGATATGAAGGCATAATATGATAATATGAAAGTTCTAACAATTAATAATTGCAAATAGTTCTCATCTTTCCCATATTTGAACTCCCTCCAGTGTCCTTCCAATTCCCTACCCATCTAATTATCATGTAATGGACAGTTTCAAAATAGACAAATTCAACAGTTCACAATGCACATTAAGACTAAGATTCTATGGCATTGGAAGCATGTTTTTTTAGCAGATTATTGTAGCTACAAACCGGCCAAGCACAACAATTTAGCTGACTTCAATGAAATGCCCAAATGAGCTCCTGAATTAGAGATCTTTTGAGTGGTTCACTCAAAGAATGTGCTTTCTATTTGACCATAGAACTTCCATGCTAAGGATGAGTCATACCAACTAAAACAGTAATCCATTTCTCTGGTTGTTGGAGGTTGCAACACTGTCTCAAAGCTGGTACTTATTAAATGAATTTGATGACTAAGAGATTAGAGTTGACCACCTCGTTGCCTTAAACCTATTCAAGTTGGAGGTTTAATTAAATAATTTGTACTATTCCAATGCTTAATTTATTCTTCACCAGAAAATATTCTTAGCACCACCGACTGATCATTCGAAATAGAACACAGCTATTTCATGCCTGCCTGCATTCCCACGCAAGTAGTCTTTGGAGGTTTATATAATTAAATAATTTGTACTATTCCAATGCTTAATTTATTCTTCATCAGAAAATATTCTTAACACCACCGACTCATCATTCGAAATAGAACACAACTATTTCATGCCTGCCTGCATTCCCACGCAAGAAGTCTGTGAGCCATGCGATGATAGCAATATCATAAAATAGCATCTATTATTTATTAGTTCTTTGTTTTTCTTTTTAATAAGCAAAAGGGTGGTAGATCCATCTGGTCTTATTTTATGGAGAAAAAATGTAAAATACGTTCAAAGAAAAAAAAAAAAAGAAACAAAAGAGAATGGGTCGAAATTCTACCAAGATTTTTTATTCTAAATTTGTGCTAAATTCCATCATTAATTCCGGCAAATTAATATACTAAGTAGCAAGGAGAAGACATTAGTTGACACAAGAATTCTTCTCTAATTTCCGTTCTACTATGTCTGTAGAAAATTCTCCCCATTTGACTGCAAGTTGGTCATAACAACTGGAGTACCATGTCTTGAATGCCAACCAAAAGATCATGTCACTATATTAGCAAGTTGATCCTTGAGGTTAAAAAATGGGAAGGAGATGGAGAAAGAAGAGAGAGAGACAAGTGGTTTTTATTCATGCATATATGAGGCCTTGGATTTAATTTATGGCTACAAAAAGTTGATGTCTCCTCTCCTCAAGAGAGAAATTATATCATACCCCCGGTATACCAGCTTGAGCGATGTCTAGATTCGAACCTAGTGACGACATCCCTATTTTCTCTTAAAATGAAAGGAAGAAAGAAAAGAAAGATTTTGGAGTTAATGTAATTCCAACCAGTCAAAGAAGCCTTGTTGCTGCCTTATCACCCTCGGATCCATGACTAGATGTAAGTGAGCCTATTAGTTACTCTGAATCAACTTGTCGCGATCGATATCAACTCGGAGCATGGGTGTTGACCACCGCCAAGAAATCAACACCCATAGGTAGTACTCATGAATGTCCAGTGTTCAACCTGTCTTAATTCCCTCCAATCCATAGGTCTTGAATGAGACACTAAGGCCGGTTGCAAGTTGCCTACCTAGCCAAGTCCATTGACTCTGAGTTCTCATCTGATTTAGTTTAAACACAATAAGCAGCATCAAACAATAAATACTCATCTGAGTATCAAAACACAGTGTGACAATCCTAATAAATCTTGTCAGAAAATAGTGATGCTAATGCATAGAAACACCTTAGTCAATAAGGGGATGTCAGCATTATTAGAAGCATGGAAGAACCGAATAATGGAGCCACATGGCTACAAATATTTGATCTATGGCTCGACATGTGGACGAAAGGAAGTGTGCTTTCCATCCTTTTCTCATTAAAATGGGGCCAGACATTGATCAGAACTCTTAAGCACAGATAGCTCCGTGTGACATAATTTCAGAGTTTGACTGTCGGCATACAGCACCGACGTTGATTATTCTAGGTACAACACCGACGGTATACAGCACCGATGTTGATTATTCTAGGTACAACACCGATGTTGGTATCATAGTCATCATTATTTCTGCTCTTTTTTCATTAAAATTGAGTTCGCCGAAGACTAAAGCTAATCATGGTTCAGGTTTGGGCACAGAAAATATCAAATTTTATATAAACCCGGTCCGAAGCCCGATTAAAAATGAATAGAATTTAGACCTGAGGCCTGACCCATGATCATCTCTACCAGGTACCATATAAGTGAAAGAAAGCTGTTTGTAGGATTAAACAGACTTTTGTAACTTGTCTGCATTGGCATTAATTATCTAAAATCCGTGCTGAATTCTTATCCAAGACAATTCTAAGCAAGAAGTGAGCTGCAATAAAATCTACCTTACTTGGCTAGTATAAGAATATAACTTATTAGTTATATTGTCATAATTTAAGCTGATACTAGAAACCTAACCTGTGAATTCTATCATACTCTTTAAATAGCCAAGACGAAAAAGAAAGAGGACAAGGTTTGATGTTAAAAAATTGTATTAATATCTAAGGAACAATTACAAGTTGGAGTGAATTATACTAGACATTCTTTTGTGCATGGGACAGCTATGCATCAATAAAGGCTACTATAGTAAAAATTCTTACTATTTTTCTTCGTATGAATGATGTGACTTTCTACAAACAAAGAACAATGAAGATTAGTACAAAGAAAAGAAAAAAGATTCAGTTTCACCCCTCACAAGTTTCAACAATTGTTCTAGAGAAGTTATGCATGTGAAATCAATTATAATTGAAAGATAGGACTAGAATATTTCACTCTATTTGTTATTTCCACCCATCGAGTATGCCAAAATGGATAATTAGAAAAAATCTATATGTATGACGGATAAATATTCACTTTTTGATGCATGAGATCTTGAAGGAAGATTCCGAGAGAGAGAGAGATTTGATGAAAGAGTAAAAGAAAGGAAATCCCTGCATACAGATCAGTTCCTTGCTGAACAACAGCACTTCCAATTCCAAATCCAAGTCCTCCAAATGGAGCAGGTTAGAATCATTGGACCAGACACCTCCAGTTCAGCAGCCATATTTCTTGTACCAAGAAAAAATACAAGCAAGGAACAATTGGAAAGAAAAAACTCATGGATTAATATTTGAGAAATACAGAAGTAGCACTACACAGAAAGAATAATAATGCCTTCACAGACCAGGAAGACCACTGAAACAAACTTCTGCACAAATATCAAGCTAATGAGAGGGCAGGTAATGGCAATTAACTTCCTATACATCCCAGCTAGCCCTAGAACAATCGGAACTCAACATACCTAAGAAGCTAAACAAGAAGGCCCTAACATTCTTTTCTGTCTTCTTTTCCTCAGAAAGGAGATCGTCGACCAATTCCTTGATAGTCTTCAAAATATCAACTGGATCCAAACTTGGCCAGTGTACTTTCCTTTCTTTTGACATCCCACTTTCTGTGTACCAAAATTTGTGGCAAGAGCGTCAGTTTGGGATCTCCCAGCTTTCTCCTCTCCCATCCCAGCTTGAATACCTTAACTCAGACCTGGTGACGGGTAATTGCAACTCAGAACCCGAGATGAGCTCTGATTCAGAGACTGCATTCTGAAGCCCATTGCTCTTTCTACCACTAATCTCCTCATCAGCCTCTTCGTAGTTATGGTGTTGGGAGATCTTCAGTAGATCCCCACCATCTTCAGCTTTTATACGCATGTCACCATCTGATTCATCTTCCACCCTCCTGAAATGGCTGAAGGTGGTGGTCTCATGACTTCCCCTTGTACATAGGCATGGAATTTATTTCTTGAAGGTTCTATCCTTGTGCAAAATACTTCTTGGTAGTTTCTCAAGCAACCTTGGGCATAGATATTGGACCTCTTGTCAGCTCTGTATCAGTAATTCTCATAGGCATCATGAAAATATGTATAAATTCACATGTTACTGTCATATAATGTCAATCAAATGGAAGTTTGGATAGCAAAGCACAAACCTAACACAACTTGACTAGGATTTCATTAGCAAGAGGGAAGAATAGGATGCCTAGCACAGCATCTGAATAATCCACCATTACAGTTGAACCAAAAATTAGAACTAAGAGCATGAATTTTGTAGTAGAGAATTATTTCTGGCATTGTTACTTTGATAAATCACATACCCACATTCAGAATTGGCTTTTTACCTGTGACCATCCACTAAAAACATGGATTTCAATGAGAAGCATTTGTAGCAGCTGGCCAACATTCTTTTTCTCAATTTCTAATTAACTCCAGCATCTTCATTCCTGACATGTTCTTTTTTTTTTTAAAGTTTTGAAGCACTATTCTGTTAGATGGGTAAATCCAGATTTAGTGTTTTGAACATTTTTTTAATTAGCAACTATGGGAGCCTCATGCACTGGGCTACCCTTTTTTAACGATTTTCAACATATTGCACCTACCAAAATAGAGCCATAGGTTTGAGTCTGTCAAACAATGGAATTAGTAATATGACTCAAAATTGCAAGACTAAGATGACCATACATTGGTAATCAATCAAAAGACTTGCTTACAATTAGAGATTATTAACATAGTAACAAGCTACTGTGGCTGTACCGGTGCTGCATCATATATATATCCGAACATCAATAGCAGATTTTCTATCAGGTACAACTGAATTTAGAACAAGATAACAGAACATGTAATCAATCCTATCAAGCAATAGGAAAGAAAGAACTGACCTGGTTGGTACCAATTAGATACAAATGAAAGCACGTGAGACAACCAACAAACCACAGAGAGATGAAACAATATATAGTAAGAGCTACAGAGGCAGGAGGCCTTTTCATTGCCTTCCATACTGCAGGATAATTCCCATCCATGAGAAATTTGATGTACAATGCAGACATAGCAAACACCCAATGCAAAGAAGAGCAGAGGATGAAACAACTTTTGACATCTCATTTTATGTGGATATCAAAAGTTCTAAAATTTGATTGACCAGATGTTAATTAATTAAACTGACCACATATGGATAATAGATTGGATGATGGTTATTGGTCAAGTTTAAAGTTGATGTATTTTTCTCTTTTTTATTATCCCTGGAAATTTTGAGATGAAAACTGATGCATTCCCCTACACCTATTGTAACTTTTATTACATCTTTTTGAAATGGATGATGGGGATCCCACATCAATGATTCGAGCCATTGTAACTCATGTGGTCATGTTTTTGTTGTGTCATATGGTATGTCTTACATGGTAGCTATAATAAATGGAATTTATGTACTAGTAAAAATATTAAATTATGATTCAGTAGCAATTTCTTGTCTCCATGATTATTGTTAGAATAAACCTTTTTTCAATTATTTATCTAATATTCTACATTAAGAACAGAAAAACAAGAAATAAGGATGAAAATTTAGATACAACGAAAAACAAAAATAACAATTGTCACAAGACATTCTCTGAATTCTGAAAATATTGGAGGAAATTGAATACAATTGTTAAATTTCAGTTAATTGTCTAAAATAGATATTTACTTATGCAACTCTGTACATAATACATACCAGACTATTTTCTTTTGAATTATATTCTTATAATATAGTAAAGTAATTTTTTTTAATATACTTAATGATCTGAGGCAGAATTTAGTAACGTCAAAAAATCAGACCAGTTTGCTTGGAAATTCTTGCTATTCTATTGCCTGCCCTGCTACCATGACTTCTTTTATAATTATGATTCTTATGATGGCGTGTATTATTTCATATTGTTTAAATTATCCAACTTTCAACCACTTGATGCATAGGCCTAACTGAATCTGAGTGGAAAAATCCACTCAACCAAATCCTAATTTACCATCCCCACTCTCTCTCTCTCTCTCTCTCTCTCTCTCTCTCTCTCTCTCTCTCTCTCTCTCTATATATATATATATATATATATATATATATCAAGATCAAGATTCAAGAGTAATATTTTGGATTTGCAAATTATATAATTTATAATGTACTTTTACTCATTGGTTATATTCCTATCATCCATTTCGTGTTTGATTAATATATAGTATATCATGATCTTTTCTATCTATCTATCTATATATCTATTTGTCTATCTATCTATTTATGTTGATGAAATAGTAAATCACACTAAACTATCACATGCTGAATAATAAGGGCATGGTACAAGATTTGAGTACAAAAGTGGATACATCCCCAGGTAATCTGCATCCATGTACTTCTAGTAGAAGGAAATGCTATACAAGAGCTTTTGCTTGCGCTGCTTCTCAAAAACGGCAACAATGCCATCTATTGCATCCTCCCAGCAATCTATTGCTTTAAGCTGCACCATAAACACGAACTTTTAAAGGCGATTTAGCAACTAATTAGTGAATTTTGGCATGAATTCAAATTTGAAACAACAGAATTGGAACAACAATGACTCAACATTCTTTCCATTAATTGTTTCTGTTTGACAAAAATCTAGCTTGGTTTGATCATACACTACCAATGCATGATAGGTTTTCTGTTTGCGATGCATCCACTAATATGCGTCAGCACACAAGCAACGATGGAAGTTTATTTCATCTTTGATCTTTCTTTTCCAAAAAACAGTAACATGTGATGCAGCTCATCAGCTGATTTGATAAAATTACATTACTGTAATAGGATAAATTATTTAAAAAATCCACAAATCCATCTTATGCTAACATTATGAACTGTATTTTTACCCAAACATTATGGGCGGAGTGTGCATGTGGTGGATGATGCTTGGGTGGACTTCCTTCCGGTGAGACTCTGGCCGACCATAGTCAACGTCGAGGTCGAGGACGGGCTTCGAGTCTGCGATCTCCTCCATTCGGAAGGGGCTAGGTGGGATGCTAGCCGAATTGATTAGTTGCTCGGGGAGCACCTCGTAGAGAGAGTTCGGTCGCTTTCGGTTTTGATGTGTGCCGGTCCAAATGTGAGGGTGTGGAGTACGTCCTACAGACCCTAAGTTAGGGTGGGAGATATCAACATTATCCAGGGTGAACAGGGCCTGAGACTAGATTGTTTCTGGGTTTGGAGGGTCGATCTTTACACGAGGGTGGCTTTGTTCCTCTCAAAGATGACATGGAACCGTTTGCCGACGAGGTCGGTGCTGTGCGAGCGGGGACTAGGTATTCATCCCCAGTGCTGCGAGTGCCAGTGGACGAAACCGTAGACCACGCTCTATTTCAGTGGGGTCTGGAGGCTTGTCGGGATTCCACTGGATGTTTGGGGCCATTCAGGCTCCTTTTTGCAGGCAATCAGGAGGTAGGCTAGCACCCCCGAGACTCGGCAAGCGGCCGTGGGCGCAACGTATGTTGCTTATCAGATTTGGCTAGCGAGGAATGCCTGGACCTTTGGCGAGAGTAGCTCTTAACCGAGGTTCATGGTTGAGCAGGCCCAGGCACAAGCGGCAGAGTTATCCATGCAGCTCGGTCGGATGGATCCTTAACAACTCGAGGCACCTAGGGCTCTACCTCTGCTCGTGGAGCGCCTCAAACAATGTTTTTCACATGCAGCCCCCACCCCTGAGTTTTCTCAAGATCAATTTCGATGGTTGCATGCTGGAAGGCGATGCAAGAAAAAAATTGGCTTCATCATCAGAGGCTTGAACTCTAGAGTGGTTGTTGCTGGTGGTTGTCAAATTTTTGATACCTCGGTGCCGAAAGCTGAGCTGAGAGCAGCTTGGACCAGACTGGGCTATGTTTGGCATGTGCTGCGGACCAGAGCAATTATGCTTGAGGATGACTCGGCTACGGTGATCGGCTAGGTCCAGGAATGCATAGGTGGTGTATGTGGTTGTCACCCCCTGCTTCGAGATATCCAGAGTCCAGACTATGGTTAGTGGTGGCATAGTTGTCCAGGCTAAACATGTATACAGAGAGACTAACAAGACTGCAGACTGAGTGGCCTCGTATGTGGCCAATCACTCTGGAGGTGCCTTGTGGGTCGGAAAGAGGGAGCTGCCTAGAGTGCTCCGGGAGTTACTGTATTTTGATCTTTTTGGATGTGTCCGTACTAGAATTATATGAATCATCCGTTCTAGCAAAAAAAAAAAATCATATTGTTACCGGTTAGAGCTGCAATTCTGATGCTTGCTCCATGGCTCACAGGCTAATGCATGTCCCAAACTAAATGTTAGCAAATTTAGCCGGAACCTAGGAATGCAAAATTAATAGGCTTGCCAGCTTTTTTATATATTCAATTTATAACATTATTGTTTCCGGTCCCAAATGGTAAACCAATTAGTGAAAAAGGATGTAAATATCGATTATAAGAACGCTAAGTACTATTACAGGTCGGTAAGGCCAAGCTAGTTTTACCCTACTATATCACGTATGCTTAGACTAAACCTGATAAATAGGATTAGGCTACAACCCTTTTGCAAGTTAAACCCATTCCCCTCATAGACCTTAGAAAAGTCAAGTGATGACCCTATTGAAGCACATGTGGGTGAACAGACTTCAAAGGGAACAAGGTTGACTAGAAATTCAACCTAGAACTTGCTAAATGTATATCGGGAAGTATCTGTTAGCTCACATGAGCAACAAGAAGATAGCAACAAAGGCATGATCCAAAATCATCGTCCACCCACCCACCAACCCACACAACAAAAGGGAAAAAGAAAAGACATCATCTCCCCCTAATCTATGACAGTCCATTCAAGCTCATCAATTAGGATCACCCAATTAATCATTGTCACATAACCCCATCATACCTTGATGGGGGAAAAGAATCCGTTTAATGGGTTGCAAGTCGAAGTTCAAAAAAAAATAGAGGAGAATGATAAACCATCACATTCAGATGCAATTGAATGGCTAAAACTGGCATGCAGGAGTATATGCTTTAAGATTAAGACCATTAGTTAAGCCATGAAGCCACTTAATCATGTGGCTTAGGTTAGGTTGAAGATGGATAACAAATCAAGTGCCTAAATATCAATATGACAAGCATAACAATCAAAGGACCGACCTCTATAATATGTTCATAAGCTTGTATGCATGCATTGCATACCTCCTGGCATAAATCCAAAGCAAGCAAAGCCCCAATAGGAGCATCTTCATGGTTATATTTTACATCCAAATTGATTATTAGTACACTTTTTATCAATGTATGCTCCCGATTATTTAGATCTGCACAGTTACTCCAACAGTCACAGCACTAGTATGCTTCTGTAAACCAAAAAAATAAACAAAAAGAAAAACATGCAAACAACCTTTTAATCAAGTATATGTATTTTGCATTTTACTTGATGGACCAAAAGAATATACATCAAGTGAACATCTGATACTGATGTAAGATGACTGAAGGATCATCTCGCAGGTGCTTCTGAAAAAGCACTACCATTTTGATGACAGAAAGGTTAACTTATAAAGCATACTCAAATACACAGACTTTTAACAAGCTCAACTTATATTTGCATACAAAAGCGAATCATATTAACTTTTGATCTATTTAATCTCCTAAAGGATGGCCGGAAAAAACACAGAGGTCAAAATTTGGCCAAAAAATGAGGTGATTATCTACTTTTAGCTTTGTTAGCATTGGCAACATGAGATGTTTGGTTATAAAAGGGGATTGGTTATCATGAATGAGAAGCCCAAATCAGGGACACATGATAAGTAGAAGATTCCATTTGGAAAGTACTAAGGAAACCTAGTTTCATGTCTACTCATGGCTTTCAATTTCATAAAAAAATTCTTCTTCCCAACCATCAAAAGAATAGGACATTTTTGATGTGGCAAAAAGGTCTCATTTTCACAGTAAATAGGTCATGACAGATCTTTAATTTCCAGTTCTCAACTTGTCAAGAACAAGAACTTGAATGACGGCCAAAATTCTCAATTATCTCAATTCCACTCCAAGAAATCTTACACAAATCATCCAAGTATGTATTGCAATGGATCCCCAAATCCAAGAAAGAAACGAATCACAACATCGCTTATCAAGAAGATTAAAAAAAACCACAAACTTACCAAGACGGCAATGTTGTAAAAAGAAAGAAAGAATGCGATTCAAAGGCATTGTTGAAATTTTATTTTAAATTTTTAAAGAAAAACCTTGCAGAAATGTAAAGAGCAACAATGTCCAAGAACCAACCTTCAATGACCATATCGAACACCTTCTCTTCGAAGGTGAAAACAACATCAAAGCACCCACCGGCTGCATTCTCCTGCCATGTTTGGGGTGCAGTCTTCACACTCGAATTCCTCTTGAGCATCGGCAAGATCCCGTTGCGCCTATACCTATCTCTCAAGAAACGAAGCAGAAGAAGTAAGAAATTCGGAGAGACAGAGGAGAAGGCCGAGAAGAATTCGAGGAGGGGGCGTGTTATGCGTACAGCTCGGGGACCTTGCGGCGGAGGTCGTCGTAGATGTTCTTGTAGGGGGTGCCGAACTCGTAGACGTTGGGCTCCCGAAGAGAAGGTTCCCCCCCCCCCCCCCCCCCCCCCCCCCCCCCCGGCCTGGGTTCTGGTTCGACGACCACACCATCGCGTGCCATAGCTTCATCTCTCTCTCTCTCTCGTTCTTTCTAGATGCTCTGTTTCTCAAAGGGGTTTTTTGGGAGGGGAGGGGAACCGGTTCGGGTCTGGTCGGAAGATCTGTCTAGATTCTCGACTAGATTCTTAGACCGATCGATCGTGGTCCCATGCGAACCGTGATGGACCCGGTCCGAGAATTACGGTTCAGACCGATCCGTGATCTGGTAGGGGCCGGTGTTCTGATCTCTACCGATTTCGCCTTCCTTCTCCTTGGAGGAGGAAAACTTTAAATCTTTACACTTATCTTAATTGGTAATACCTTTGCTGTAACTAACATGGCAATCCAACGAATAAAAACTCAGAGCATAGCTGCAGGACAACTACTGAGAGCCCACCATGCCGTTAATCTAACATATGTGGAAAGATCCTTCAAATTTCAAACTTCCCTCTAGCTAGTAGCTAGTGATAGTTCGGCTTATGATATGCGAATGTACGAACTATCCAAACGGTCGTGATCTTCAAACGACATGTGCAGCCTATTACCATAACGACCAATGCATATGTCCGGTTTGCTTGACAAGGTACGTTAGCCCTCATTTATATAAAGTACACTCGAAGGCTCTCCAAGTAAGTTTTTTGTACCCTATCGTCTTGCTATCTTTCGCTATCTCAGTCTCCTATGTTCTCCGAGATCAGCATCTAACTTAGGCATTTGAGAGTTTTTTATTAAACACTTTTCGGCAAGTGAAGTTCTGTATTTTTCATTTCAAGTCAGATCAGATTTAAGAGCGCCAGACTAAGTATGGCTAACATCACCCAGCTAGCAATTCGGAGACCAGCGATAACCCCATATCAATCCTGCCAACCTGAACGGATGACCCGCCAAGCTCTCTAGCCCTGTAGCCTACTCAATGCGGAGATCATGTCGGATTTTAGTGGCAACAAGTGACAAGTAGATATATGCCCTCCATATTTTGTCAATTAATTATATTTTGTCTATATAGATATATATATATATGTATGTATGTATACACACACATATACATACAAAAACACACACACACACACACACATATATATATATATATATATATATATATATATATATACATATATGTATACATATATATGTATATATATGTATACATATATGTATACATATATATGTATATATATGTGATGCGGGGAGAGGCGAGGTGAAGAAGATGATGTCCCTGTTCCACTGTTGGCTTGAATCACCCAAACAAAGAAGAACAGGGGTTTGGGCTCTTAACAGAGCTTTGCAAAGTTTCTGTTTTTTTTTTTTTTAATTCATGGGAAAACAATGAAGAAGAAGGAGGATGGCGGCTCCTTTCCCCTCTTTTATATGACTCATGACACACCCTAAATCCCTAATCAAGTCCTAATCAAAATAGACTCAAAGAAAACTAAACCCAAACCAACAAGACTCCTAATCCCAACTTGAACCAAACCCAAGACAAACTTAATTAAGCAATACACAAAGACTCCACACTTGATTCAACCAAATCATAATTCTAAAACAAAAAGAACTCCTAATCATGGCTCCACGGCTGGGTTTCATTATGGTCCTGCATCAGTCCCCTCCACTTGAACACAACTCGTCCTCGAGTTCTCATCTGGATATAACCGCTCTTCCGGGTTATGGTATTCATAGATATCAGCGACATTAAAAGTCTTTGAAATTTCCATGTCATCTGGCAGGTCCACAACGTAAGCATTGTTATTGATCTTTTTCAAGATTCTGTATGGGCCATACTTTCTTGGCTTCCATTTGCTGTAAGTTCCCACGGGAAACCTTTCTTTGCGCAGGAAAACCATCACCATGTCGCCTTCTCGAAATTCTTTGTGCCTTCAATGCTTATCTGTCGTTGATTTGTATTTAGCATTTGTGTCCTCGAGGCGCTTCTTCACCTCCAACTGTATAGCTTGAACCTCCTCTGCCAAATGTTCTGCAGCCACGCTTTTTTCCAAAATTTTCGGTAGGCGCGCCAGATCCAATGCGTGCTTTGGTGCCTTTGAATAGACAATGGAGAAAGGCGACCTTCCGGTTCCACTATGGACAGCATTGTTGTAGGCAAACTCTGCTTGGGCCAAGGCATAATCCCAATGTTTCGGGGTACTCCCACAAATACAACGGATCAAATTACCCAGTGTCCTGTTAACCACTTCTGTCTGTCCATCAGTCTGAGGATGCGCAGTGCTACTGAAATTTAATGAAGTGTCAAACATCCTCCAAAGAGTAAGCCAGAAGTGACTCAAAAATTTGGAATCCCGATCTGATGTTATAGATTGTGGTACTCCATGCAATCGAACAATCTCTCGAAAGAACAACCTTGCAATGTGGGATGCATCTGATGTCTTCTTGCAAGGGATGAAATGCGCCATCTTGGAGAACCTGTCCACCACCACGAAGACTGAATCTACACCCCTCTGTGTTCGGGGAAGTCCCAACACAAAATCCATCGACAGATCCTCCCAAATAGCATTTGGCACAGGTAGAGGCATATATAATCCAGTGTTTTGCGACTGTCCCTTCGCTGTCTGGCAAGTATAGCACCTTTGAATAAATTTTCCAACATCTCTTCTCAGCTGCGGCCAATGATACCTTTCCGTGAGACTGGCAATGGTCTTGTCCCGACCCATATGCCCACTAAGACCGCCACCATGAAGGTCTCTAATCAGCTTCTCTCGCAATGAGGATCTGGGAATACATAAGGAATTGCCGCGAAATAGATAGCCATCCTGAATGTTGAAGTCTCCAGTTGCTTGATGACTTGTACACTTTGCCCATACATCTTGGAAATCCTCATCTTCTGCATACAACTCTTTCAAATATTCAAACCCCACGACCTCTGCCTGCATGGTAGTCAATAAAGCATTGCGTCGACTCAAAGCATCTGCCACCCGATTCTGCTGCCCGGACCGATGCTTCAACACAAAGGAAAATTTCTGCAAGAAGCTTACCCATCGAACATGCATTCGGTTCAAATTGTTCTGATTATTGATGTACTTCAAGGCTTGATGGTCGCTGTACAGAACAAATTCTTTTTGAATAAGGTAATGCTCCCAATGCTTCAACGCCCGGATGATGGCATAGAACTCTAGCTCGTAGGTTGTCCATTTTTGCCATGCTTCACTAAGTTTTTCACTGAAGTACTCCACGGGCCGTCCTTCTTGGGTCAAAACAGCCCCTATGCCGACCACAGAAGCATCACACTCCACTTCAAATAGCTTCTCAAAACTCGGTAATGCTAATATTGGTGCAGAGGTTAGCTTTTCTTTTATCAGTTCAAAACTTGCTTGTTGCTGCTCCTTCCATTGAAATTGGCCCTTCTTCATGCATTCGGTGATGGGAGCGACGATGATACTGAAGTTCCGAATGAAACGCCGATAGAATGTCGCTAACCCATGAAAGCTGCGGACTTGGCTAACATTTGTAGGAATCGGCCACTCCCGTATTGCCTTTACCTTCTCTTCATCAACCTGTATGCCATCAGCCCCAACAACAAATCCCAGGAACACCAAGCGTTTTGTAACAAAATGACACTTCTTAAGGTTAATAAACAACTGATTCTCCCGTAAAGCAAGCAAAACTGCTCTCAAGTGCTCCTTATGCTCAATTTCATTGCGACTATAGATCAAAATATCATCAAAGTAGACGACGACGAACTTTCCAATAAATGATTTTAGTACCTGATTCATTATTCTCATGAAGGTGCTCGGTGCATTGGATAGGCCAAAAGGCATGACCATCCACTCATATAACCCATCCTTCGTCTTGAACGCCGTCTTCCACTCATCACCAGGGCGAATCCGGATTTGATGGTAGCCGCTTCGTAAGTCAATTTTGGAGAAGACCTTGGCTCCTTCTAACATGTCGAGCATATCATTCAAACGGGGTATGGGAAACCGGTATTTTACTGTTATCCTGTTGATCGCACGGCTGTCCACACACATACGCCAACTCCCATCCTTCTTCGGCGTCAAAAGTGCAGGCACCGCGCACGGACTCATGCTCTCCCGGATCAGCCCCTTCTTGATCAAATCTTCAACTTGTTGCTGCAGAATTTTGCTCTCCTTGGGACTCATGCGGTAATGAGGCAGATTGGGAAGACTTGCACCAGGCACCAAATCAATATGGTGCTGAATATCTCGCATGGGAGGTAGTCCATTTGGTAACTCTGCAGGAGTGATGTCTTTGAACTCTGTCAACAATTCTTTGAACTCCTCGGGCACCTGCTGCAGGATAGGCATCTCCGTCCCCTTAACAATCAACACCATAACCTCTTCAGCCCCCTTGAGTTCCGCCATGAACTGCGCACCAGAAACTGCAAGGAAAGACTTCCCCTCCACTTGAGAAGTTTTGGAGGTAGGCTTCTCTTTCATGGGCACCAACAGAATTTTCCTACCCTGCCATCGGAACAAGTATGTGTTGTCTCGGCCCCTGAATGTAACATCTGTGTCATGCTGCCATGGACGCCCGAGTAGAACATGACATGCATCCATATCCACCACATCGCATACCACTTCATCCTTGTAGTACCTCCCGATGGACAAGGGCACCCTGCATACATTTTCTACCCTCGTTTCAGCTCCTTTCTTAATCCATCCAATATTATAAGGAGACGGGTGCTTTTCTGTCTTCAATTCCATCGCACGGACCAACGCGGAGGAAACAATGTTTTCGCTACTGCCGCTATCAATAATCACGTTGCACACAGTTTTGTTGATAGTGCAGCAAGTTTTGAAGATGCTGTGGCGTTGCGATTCTTCTTCATTCTTCGGGGCAAATAAAATTCGCTGAACTACAAAGGAGGCCGGAACTCCCTGATCCGGCGCCGTCACCTCGACGTCTTCATCGTCGGTCTGCCCCTCTTCATGATCCTCCTCCTCCTGTGGCACTTCTTCTTCATCCTCAGCTTCGACTACGTGGACTGGCCGTCGCCTCGGACACTCGTTAGACCGATGCCCAACCTCCTGACATCTGTAACATTTTATAGGCATGGGTCTCTCGTAGGGGTTGCCACTACCTTTTGGGGCCGCCTGCTGCCTGCTGAAATTTCCGGCTCCTCTCGATGTGGATATCGGTGGTGGTTGACTCGAGGTGGCCGCCCCTTCAACAGTCTTCTGCTTTGCCATGGTGGAGCGCGAGGATGATGCTCTAGTCAGGGGCTGAAATTGGTGTGCCTTTCGTGTCGCCTGCGCCTCTAGTTTTAAGGCCAAACTTGTAGCTTCCGTCAGACTCCACACCGGATATAAATCCACCTGATCTCGGATGGCTGGCTTCAACCCACCAATGTACCTTGCCACCTGCTGATTTTCTGTTTCTGACAAGTTGTTGCGGGCATTGAGGCGGTTGAATTCATCAGTGTATTCGGTCACCGTCCGGGGGCCCTGTCGGCAGTTCTGGTACTGATGGTAGAGCGCCTGCTCGTAGTCAGGCGGGAGAAAACGGCCACGCAAATGTTGCTTCATCTTGCGCCAGGTGGTGATCTGCATCTTCCCTTGCCGTAGGCGGTTATGTTGCAGTTGATCCCACCATGCAGATGCTCCACCCTTTAATTTATACGCGACCAACTTCACTTTCTTCTGATCTGGGATCTCCATATAATCAAAAAATTTTTCTACTTCGGCCAACCAGTCCAAAAATCCCTCAATGTGGAGATTGCCGTTGAATGCAGGGAGGTCTACTTTCAATCTGAAATCAGGGGAGCCCCTGTCACGAGCGCCACAAGGGAACCTATTTCTCATGGGTTCCATATGTCTCCCTCCTGCATAGGCCCTGTTCATCCGTGGATATGGCTCCTGCACTTCGTCAGCGATTGCATCTTCATCAAGGGGCCAAGCGTCAAAAGCCAAATCTCCACGGTTAAGTCCTCGGTCGAATCCATCACGCCTGCGGCCCATATGACCTTGATTTCCCCAGGGTCGTTGCCCACGGAACTCATTGGCTTCGCTGAAGACGCCGTCCCCAACCTGGATTCGCCGGTGGTCGAACGCCTCCGGCCGATTCCTCCTTGGACGCTACCCCCCGCCGCCGTCGTTAGCCGCTCCTCCGTCGGGAAAGCATCGCTCGAAGGGTCCTCCGGCCCGTTCGCCCCCAACGGAGCCGAAGTCACCTGGATGCAGTCGCGGTCCACCAAACGCCCCGTGGACCGCTTCCTCTTCTTCCTCGTCGGACGTCTCCGGAAGAACCCGTTGCTGACGTCGGTGGGGTGGATCCCGTGCCGGCACCGGTGGACCGTGAGGGAGATCCTCACGGGCTTGCAGTCGCTCCCGGTTGATGTCGACGCGCATGCTTTGAAGGGCTTGTTGGATGTCACGGACGGCTCCTTCCAAGCCGCGGACGGCCGCCCACAACGCCGGCATCCCACGATCATCATCACCGGAAGGAGCACTCGCCGCACCGCCATCTGCCATCGAACCAGGGAAATCCTCGCTCTGATACCAAATGATGCGGGGAGAGGCGAGGTGAAGAAGATGATGTCCCTGTTCCACTGTTGGCTTGAATCACCCAAACAAAGAAGAACAGGGGTTTGGGCTCTTAACAGAGCTTTGCAAAGTTTCTGTTTTTTTTTTTTTTTAATTCATGGGAAAACAATGAAGAAGAAGGAGGATGGCGGCTCCTTTCCCCTCTTTTATATGACTCACGACACACCCTAAATCCCTAATCAAGTCCTAATCAAAATAGACTCAAAGAAAACTAAACCCAAACCAACAAGACTCCTAATCCCAACTTGAACCAAACCCAAGACAAACTTAATTAAGCAATACACAAAGACTCCACACTTGATTCAACCAAATCATAATTCTAAAACAAAAAGAACTCCTAATCATGGCTCCACGGCTGGGTTTCATTATGGTCCTGCATCAATATGTATACATATATGTATACATATATATGTATATATATGTATACATATATATGTATACATATGTATGTATATGTATATATGTATGTATATGTACATATATATCTATCTATCTATCTATCTATCTATCTATCTATCTATCTATCTATCTATATATATATATATATATATATATATATATATATATATATATATATATATATATATATATATATATATATATATATATATATATATATATATATATATATATATATATATATATATATATATATATATATATATATATATATATATATATATATATATATATATATATATATATATATATATATATTTTACAATTTGAGTTTTTTAAAAAAAATAGTTTTATTATAAATTGAAAAAATAATATATTTTATATAAAATGCTTATTTCATCTGCTATAGAGTCCATATAGTGCTCGATACCCATCATTAATTAGAAGATAGATGGTCATCAAATAATATGCTTTTACGTATCATATATGGTGCGTCTTATTTGATGAGGCGTCGAAGAGCTCGGCCACCAAGGTTGTGAGCCATGAGGGAAAAGGTGGCGGTGAATCAGATCATGAGATGCACATATGGACTGAGAGGGAGAGAAGGAAGAAGATGAGGAACCTGTTCACAAATCTTCATGCCCTCCTTCCGCAGCTGCCTCCTAAGGTGCTTGTTCTCCATCTACATTTGATCGGTTTTCCTTCTTCCTTTTTCTCCTTGAGAAATTGCTCCTGGTTTCTGGAAAAGAACCGAAAATGGAGAAGAGGACTTGAAAGAAGAGGACTGAAATCCACCCTCTCTCCTTCTTTCTAGATGCTCTGTTTCTCCAAGGGATTTTTTCCGGTCGTGTCGGGGGATCTGTCTAGATTCTCGACTAGATTCTTTAGACCGGTCAATCGTGGTTCTATGCGAACCGTCATGGGCCCGGTCCGAGAATTACGGTTCAGACCGATCCGTGAACTGGTAGCAATGGAAGGGGATGGGGCCGGTGTTCTGATCTCTACCGATTTCGCCTTCCTTCTCCTTGGAGGAGGTATTGGTAATACATCTGCCACAACTAACGTGGCAATCCAAGAACCCACTATGCGGTTGATCTAAAGTACGTGGAAAGGGTTCTTCAAATTTCAAACTTTTCTCTAGCCGGTAACAGTTTGGCCTATAATATGCGAGATGTACGGACTATCCAAACGACCGTGATCTTTGAACGAGATGTGTGGCCTGTTACCATAACGGCCAATGCATATGTCCGATTTGCTCGGCAAGGGACGCTAGCCCTCATCCATATAAAGCACACCCAAATACTCTCCAAGTAAGTTTTTTTTATAACCTATCGTCTTGCTACCTTTCACTATCTCAATATCCTATGTTCTCCAAGATTAGCATCTAATTTAGGCATTTGAGAGTCTTTTAACGAGCACCTTCCGGCATGTGGACTTCTATATTTTTCATTTCGAGTCAAATCAGACGTAGGAGCGCCAAACTAAGGTCCCATTTGGGGGAGCTTTTGAAAAGCCAAAGGCATTTTCTGGCCATCTAAAAACACTTTTGGATGAAAAAGAGTACTTGGTAAAAATTTCGAGGGAAGATGTTTTAGCTTCTTTGGAAGAAGCTCCATTTTGGAGCTTTCCAAAAAAGTTGTTTTGAGCTTTGTTGGAAAGCTGTTTTTTGACCAAAATACCTATAATAAAATATAACAAAATTCATACTTTGTCTCTTTATAAACCTAAAAATCTGCTAGAGCTCTAATAAAGAACCCTACCATGGATCAGGCTCCCTTCTGTGCAAGAAAAGGTAGTATTGTTTCCTATTATTGTATTATACTATAAATATAATATTATATTACATTATATCATAATACATTAATATATTATGTTAAATAATTTAATATTATATTATATTATGAAAAATTAATGTACCCTAATAATTATAATATTTATACTTTTATTATTGTATTATACTATAAATATAATATTATGTTATATTATATCATAACACATTGATATGTTATGTTAATAATTTTAATATTATATTAAATTATTATGCTATAGTATACAATGTTATATTACTATATTATAATAATATTATGTTACATTACAGTAATATTATACTATATCATATATTTATATATTAATACATGTTATATTTTATTATGCTCTGTTGTATAATACTATGCAATATTCTTTATGATAATTTTGTCATGCAAAAGTACTTTCTCAGTTTGTTTACCAAACATATGTTAAAATGTCAAATAGTTACCAAACATCAAACAACTTTTTATAAAAGCTCTACTTCCAACAACTCTATTTCAAAAAGCTCTGCTGCCAACAGCTCCTCCAAACAGAGCCTAAGTATGGCTGACATCACCCGGCTAGTAGCTTGGAGACCAGCAGTGACCCCATGTCAATCCTGCCAACCTGAACAGACGACCCGCCAAGCTCACCAGCCCTGTAGCCTACTCAATGTTGAGATCACGTCGGATTTTAGTGGCAACAAGTGGCAAATAGATTAATGCCCTCCATATTTTGCCAATTAATTATGTTTTGTTTATAAGACCTTTAAGATTGTCTATAATTTCAAACTACCAAATAGTATGTGCATCGCATGCTCTTTTTGATAAGATATTAAACATCACATAATTATAGACCATATCTATTATATTTTAATTTTTTGATCTCCGAAGTTATGCAAACGGAATACACAAAATTTGAACCGAATATTTAAAAAAAATCTTGAAGACAAATAATAAATTGTTTGTGATGTTTAATTGCAACTTCCTTCCTAACATACCTGCATCTTCTTTTCTAATATGCTGGGCATTGAGATTTTTATTGCATTTCCTTCCCTAATATATTATGATATTTGATTGCATTTTTGTTTATATAGTGATGTCTGATTGCATTTTCTTTTTTTTCGACATTTTAGAATTAGCGTAAAAGTAATTTCGTCCAAAAAGTTGATAGGCCAATGTTCCAAAATTTAAAATTATATTTTTTTCTATATTGTATTAGAAAAGGAGTTGGGTTGATGTTTTGAAATAATTCTTCTATAGGTTCTGTCTTTCAACTTTTAAGACGAACTTAACCTTATCTGAATTTTAAAATGTCTTCCATTTAAAAAAACTAAAGAAAATAAAGAGAACACAATCAAAAATCGCAATATATGAGGAAATAAAAAAGCAATCAAATATCAAATGTATTAGAAAACAAAATGCAATCAAATACCCCAATAAATCAGAAACAAATAGGCCATTAAATATCATGATAGACTAGAGGAAGATGCAATTAAAACATTGTCAGGTGTAATCAAATATCAAACCTATTTCTTGTTTGTTTTGATTTTTTGTTTTATATTTAAGTTTAGTTACCCATTTTTAGTATTCCATTTGCATAAGATATAGATTTATCATGATGTTAAGCATGCCTCATGGCATTCCTTTGATTATAAACCTTCTTGTTTATCTAGCTTGTCAATTTAGAAACTCGAGCACACCAAGAATATGCTCTGCTTCCAAAAGTTCTACCTTTAATATTTTGATTCAAGTAATCCCAAAAAAATCTCATATTGGTTAATGATAGAGTCTCTTTGCTTTCTTTTGAAACCTCTTGTGTGTATAAGAAAGCTAATACCACAGATTAGATGGTATCTTATATAGCCAATCATACAGCTTATGAAATTCTACAGCTGATTTAACATCTTTATTTTCGAATATTTTGTTTTCTAACTCACATAGATGTATTTATAGTAGAATGGTATAATTTTTCTAATTTACCAAAATAATAATAACAACAATAATAATAATTGGTTGATTGTTGTCCGTTAATTTTGAGCTTGTATGCAGAGTTATTTGCAAGCATGCTGTCACTGAGATTTTTACTTGTAACGGGGAAAGTATTACTGTGGGATACATTGTTTTCCATGGTTCCCATGTTATTCAAGGAGTCGTATTGTATCCTTTGGAAGCAAAATATTAAGTGGGATGTACCTCTCAATCCTAATCACAAAAGTATCCGAAATTTATCCAGTATGCTATTCCTTTATAAAAGTCATCCTGGGTTCATTTTTTTCTCATTTTCAATCGCTATCAGGATGCCGAGTCAAATATATTTTCGTGGCTATGTTTGTGGAAGTCAAGCTTTGGGACCATCATATTTCTGGATTCTATTGAATCAAGGCTAATTCCAATTATATTATCAAATGCTGGGTTAAAATACTGGTCCTGTACCACCGAACTTTGATTCAGATTATACTTTTGATAACAACACTGATACAGAGGATCAAACTGATTCTTCAAATCTTCATCAACTTGGTAAGAAGACGATCAAAAACCTATTGTTTTTCATTTTTTTCTACTTTCTGCCGCTAAGGCCAGAGACGGGGGTTGAAACATGAAGGACTTCTGCTTCAATACGCTAGTTTTACTGGTGCTAGACCCAACTATTCGGTGACCTGGTTTTGGGTCAAGTGGTGAAAGATAGGGGATAGGAATAGGATAGAGGGTGAGTGGGGTTTGAATCCGTCTTTGTTCTCACCGAAAACTGAGGTAGATGGAAGACATTGGTAAATCCCCACTCGAGTGTTACACCCCCGTGATGGAACCCCTTTGTCTTACCCAAAATAATATTCACTCCACCTATCTCGCCTAGTGTTGGTGTAGTAAATTATATAAATGACAATGTTATTAGATGTATTAATAATGATGAAGGATAGTTTAAATAAAGCGTAACATTCTTCTTGAGGCCTCGAAGAAATTACGAGATAGTTCAACCAGTCTCAGTCTCTGATTTGATGATGATCAAAATTAGATAATTAAATATTGTTCTTCTAAATGTGAGTGAGAAGAACCGATTAATGCGACTCATCGAGCTTTGCTATGCCCTTAATTTGAAGTTATGCGGTAGAATGTGTACACTAGCCTTTTTGATATAACCAGGATTTTTAGTAGGGCATGGGCTGCGATGCAATGTTGTGCAGTGCTCAATAGCCGCTCTCATGAGATAATATATGCTCATTGATCGCCGTCCATCTTGTTTGATGGCCGTCCATCTTTTGATAGTGACCATCAAGGATTACTGCAGAGGATTTGTGCTTTTTTCGATAAATATCTTTGGTGATCGAGATTTTGTTGAAAATTTTAATTTAAAAAGATACAAATTTTGAAAAAAAAATTATCTCCATCTTTTAGTTATTTCAAAAGCTTTAAAATAACTTCCCTTTTTTTAGTCCGAATATAAAAATAAGTTCCATTGCTTTTATAGGAATTTCATTATTGGAAGCCCGAGTTTGGCTCAAGAAGATTGGGCTGGTGACCAAAGGCTAGTTGGATTTTAACTCTGCAGAGATTTCTAGTTGGAGCTAACTGCCTTTGGCAGAGTTGGGAGGCTTAGGAGAGAATATGTACTCTAGGTTTAGCAGGGAATCTTACTCTCACAAAATTTTCTACTCCAGGACCGAAGAAACCAATCAACCATTAAAATAACCTTAGATTTATGGGGCTTTCTTTATCACTTGAAAAGTGGACAACAAGGTGAACGTCGTGCATCTTAATAAAGTTGCTGTTTAATAAAGCACTTAGCTTTATATATTTTTCACATACAACATTTATTTTCAATAATTATAAATCATGATATCATGATCATTGATCAACAAATCACATGCACCCAATATGCCTTCAAAAGTTGCCCTAACCATATCCGGACTCCACATGCAATCTCCCTCTTCATTTACATATACTTCACCAAGCCCTAAACGCTAAACAAGATCCCAAAATTGCGAGGTTTATGGAGCGGCGATCGGAAGCGATAAGGATAAAAGGGAATGCTTAATACATAGCCCAATGTACTTAATCACAAGTCATTTGCACGGTACATATATAACCGAAAAGAGCGTTTGATGAATGACGTTGTAAATAGTGACATGCATCATATGCTATATATTATATATAGTATAAGGTATAAATTTCCCAAAAAAAAATTTAGTAAAAACGGCAAATTATATAGCTCTAAAGTGAATTCATCCTGCCAGATCATGAGAAAGTAAAGAGTACAAAGAGGGAGAAATCTCTTCTATAGATGTCCAGAGCAACTCTCCCAGAGTACCGAGCGACGAAGAAGGCGACCCAGTCTGCTGTCCTGTTTATCTTCCAAAATACGTGTACCGTCTGGAAGCCATCCAACTTCTGAGCGAGTCTCCTGAGTCTGGCTCAACTCTCGAAACACCAACTTTCCAAATCAAAATTTGACCGGAGACCCACAGATTTTTAGAAGAAAAAAAGTATAAAGAAACCCTCGGTCACCATATGCGACACAAAATATGATACTCCCCCGCGGCCACATCATATATCACATAAACTGTCGCCTAAAATTCTAGAAATATACCATCCAGAAGATGGATAAGAGGCCGGAGACGAAATGAGGAGTGAGAAGAAAAGGCAACGCGCTTGACTCCAAGCGACGACCGCCGAATCAAAACTGGCGCAAGGAAAGATATCAGGAAACTCCCCTACCTCTCACCTTCCAGTGGCATCTCCCTCTCATTCCTCTTTGTAGTCAAAAACTCTCCCACCAAACCCTAATTCTAACCCTAACCCCAACCCTAATCCTCTTCTTCTTCTTCCAGTATTCGATCGATTGGACAGGAAAGGATTCGGATTCCCACCACGCCACGGAGGTGATGCCTCTCCCGGCCTGGATCGCTGCCATAGCCGCCTCGGCGATCGTCGTCTCCCTCCTCTTCACCCTCATCCTCCTCCTCTGCCGCCGCGACTCGGAATCCCGCCTCCAGTCATTGGCGCCGTCCCTCCCAGTTCGCCGCCCCCCCTCCTCCTTCGTCGCCGCCGACGAGACCGCCTCCTTCGATCCATCCCTCGACCACATGTCCCTCAACGAGCTCGCCGCCGCCACCAAGGGCTTCGCCGCCGATGCCATCATCGGCGACGGAAGCTTCGGGTTCGTCTACAGGGCCCGACTCTCCTCTGGCAACATCGTCGCCGTCAAGCGCCTCTCCCCCGACGCCTTTCACGGCCTCCGGGAGTTCCACGCCGAGATGGAGACCCTCGGCCGCCTCAACCACCCCCGCCTCGCCCGCATCCTCGGCTACTGCGTCTCCGGCGAGGACCGCCTCCTCATCTACGAGTTCCACGAGCGCGGCTCCCTCGACCACTGGCTCCACGAGTCCGACTCGGTCTCCTTCCCGCTCCCCTGGCCGATCCGGGTCGGGATCGTCCGCGGGGTGGCCGCCGGCCTCGCCTACCTCCACGAGGAGTGCAAGCCGCGGATCATCCACCGGGACATCAAGTCGAGCAACGTGCTGCTCGACGCCGACTTCGGGCCGAGGATCGCCGACTTCGGGCTGGCGCGGCGTGTGGACGCGGCGCGGACGCACGTGTCGACGCAAGTGGCGGGGACGATGGGGTACATGCCGCCGGAGTACAAGGAGGGGCTGACGGCGGCGACGGTGGCGGCGGATGTTTACAGCTTCGGGGTGCTGATGGTGGAGGTGGCGGCCGGTGAGCGGCCGAATTTGCTCCGGCGAGGGGAGGACGGGAAGGAGGTGAGTCTGGTGGCGTGGGCGAGGAGGATGGTGGAGGAGGGGAGGGGGATGGAGGTGTTGAACGGGAACATGGGGAAGGAAGGGGTGCGAGAGGAAGAAGTGAAGGGGTATTTGGAGGTGGCGTGTAAGTGTACCGATGAGAGCGCGAGGAAGAGGCCTACCATGGGAGAGGTGGTCTCCCTTTTGGATCGGATTTAGTTTAATTGTTGCAATGGCACAATGCACATTGCTTTTGCTCGTTATAATTTAATTGTTTTTGGTTGTTTTCGGATCATATATATATATATATATATATATATATATATATATATATATATATATATATCTATGTATGCATGATGCAGACAATCTGGATGAAGGATTCGGATGTTTAAGCATGTATTGGAGTTCTTTGTTTGTGTGGAGATTGAAAATGGGCTGGACTTGGACTGTGCACCATGCACCCATGCCATGTTTTGTGTTCTGTTTGTGACCTATAGATGCTGAGTTTAGCTAGATCTGACTTCCAAAAAAAAAAAAGAACCTCGATTTGGCTTCATGATATCCTTTCTAACTGGTCTAATTTGTTTCGATCATCTGCGTGAGTCTCCCTATATATAAAAAGGGAACTGCATGTTTTTAGAGTAATTCGTGTTTTGGCTTGAAATTCAGCTCTAATTAGACTCATTCGGCCTGAGAATATCTTGAGCTAGAGCTAGGATTGGCTTGCTGGAGCTAGGTGTGGCGACCGCAGGCCGGCCATCAAGTCTCCCGGATCGAGCTCGAATAGTCCCCGTGGTCGATCGCCAAGGGCGGGATCCATGAGGGAAAAGGCGACGGTGAATCAGATCATGAGATGCACATATGGACTGAGAGGAAGAGATGGAAGAAGATGAAGAACCTGTTCGCAAATCTCTATGCCCTCCTTCCGCAGCTGCCTCCGAAGGTGCTTGTTCTCCTTCTCCATCTACATTAGATCGGTTTTCCTTCTCTCTTTTTTCTCCTCGAGAAATTGCTCCTGTTTTCTGAAAAAGAACTGAAAATGGAGAAGAGGACTTGGAAGACGAGCGATGCTATAATACCCCATGAGCAATCTCCCGACCCGGCGTGTTTAATTGGCATCCCAAATTGCGATGCTCTCCGTTTCTCGGATGAGCAAGAGCCCTCCATTTTACGAGATGGGCTGCATGGCGGCGATCCGAGCATGCAGCACTTCTTCACCTCCATTTTATTTCTTTATCTGAAAAGTAATGGAGGTGTCACCTTTCCAAGTTTGATCTTGGAGCCTCTTCCTAGCATAAAGTTGGAAGAGAGATGTGAGATCCAAGTTTCGGTGGCAAGATCTCTATCGCCATTAGATTGGCTTCTCTAGCTAGCTTCCTTTTCTATTTTTCCGAATAGAGTTTTTTTTGACTTTTCCTTCGAATTTGCCACTTTTCTTACATTTCGGTGGAAATTTACACCTATCCCTAGAAAAGGAAATGTAGTGCATTGAAGCAGCGAACTTAAACGAGCGTAATTTCTTTCTCCTCGAGTTCCATGGAGACCAGGTCATGCATTGTAATAATCGGTTCTCATTTTTGGGCTTCTTATTGGTTTTAATTAGTTGATGTATGAGACTTGTAGATTTAATTCAGTGGGTGGCAGCAGTTTCGGCAAATAAGCTTAGGGTTCATGCACTCATGCAAATCCAAATTGGGAAGAGAAAGAGAGGACCAGTGTCTAGGTACAGTCAAATCTGCCATTTAAAGCATTGTTAGGATTTTTTTTTTTTGGTCATAAATACTTGTTTCCTTGGAGTTTTATCTTCTACAGAACTACAATTTAGATTTTAACTTCTTCTGCATTATAGATAAACAGGATGAAACTAGGAATTTTAGCTTGCGCATTTAACAAAAGCTTTGATGGTCTGGTACTCTTTGATCCTGAAAAAAATGAAGTAAAAAGAAGATGCTTTAGTAATGTCATTTTTGAATGGTCTATGCTGAAATGTTTCAGCTCCTATTCTTTTAAGGGGAAAACAAAATCAGCTTCTTACTCAAAATGCCTTGCGAATAATGAATAATTATGTTTTTCAGGAGAAAAAATTACATGCTGAGGTGAGTGAGTAGTATGTCTAACCAAAGATGACCTCGAAGTTTATTGAAATTCTTTTGATAAGATAAATACTACTGAAATCAATTCCATCGGTTGGTGAGGAACAACAGTAATGATAAATATGTTATATTTGGTCGCTATGCTTGCATTGCACGTGAATTGAATTCAACAAATACTGCTAATAGTTGGCGATGAACAAGACCATACTATTCTCACTATGACTTCATCAACCATTTATATTTATTAACATGTATTTAACTTTCATTTCTCGATGAATTCGATTGAATTAGATTTCGTACTACCACTATGGTGTATTGAACAGGCAAGTGGAGTATCCGATCAATTCCCATAGAAGTTATGGACAGCGCATTCTTTCACTCATCTTTCTTAGCTCCTTTAAATTTCTCTAAGTGGTTTTATATTTCTCAGTCTAATATTTGCTCCTTTCAGATCCTATATAGGCTTGATACCATTATATTGTGTGAAATTTGAAGAAAAATATCAGCCCTTACTTGGCTCGATGATTTATTGAGAGAATTTTTTCCTTTTAGACGACCATTAGGTGATGAATGTAGTGTAAAAACATTAATTATGTTTACTTCAAGCATTATGTTTGCTGCAAGAGGAGTTTCCAAAGTTAAAAGGAAGTAAGGCCCTTCCCTATTTCAGTGCAACTACTGCGACACTTCATATAACTCTTATACTAACAACTGCAAAGGGATTGAGCGGCAGAATCACGTTTTACAGAAACGTAGTAATTTTTCAGGAAATATTTAGAAAGAAAGAAAGAAAAAAAAGAAAGAAAGCAGCTGTATACGTTGTAGTGTGGTTTCATTGTGTTTCCCTACGAATTCATACTGCATGTTTTGAAGCCGTTGTGTTGTGACGATATTATGAAGGTGAGTATGTTATTCTTGGAAGATTTTTTCTACGAAAGGGAGGAGGAAATAAACGTGATACAACGAAACAATCAAATGTTTCTATGGGTCTCAGACATATTGTGCTTATAGAGCATTTTCCTAATAAAATTGGCACATATTCATTATGGCACCAGTTCCCATGGATGGTGCATGACAAGTTAATTAAGAGTTTTGTTTTATTTTGTTTACCTTCTTGGAATTGAGGTATTTAATTCATAAATATATATATATATAATAAATTGATATCTAATCAATACATATGACTCTCCCTTAGCTGACTATGGAGCTCATTAAAGACCAACTCAATTAACTGAACTAATTCCACATGCAGAACTGCATGAAGATTAGATACCAAGAGAGCAGCTTTCGAAATTGTAGGCCGAGGGAGGCCCATAACGCCTCCTCACCTGTAAGCCCCATCAAGAATGGCTAGAAGCCGAGCAGGCGAGCACCCCCATCAAGAATGGCCAGAGGCCGAGCACCACCCAAAATCTGTAAGCAAACTCTCTTGTTTATCGGAAGATGAACAGTGCAGCGGACTGGATGACCTCCTATGTGGCGCACCACTCTGGTAGGTTCTTCTGGGTGGACCAAACAGAGGTTCCATATGCTCTTCGCTAGCTTCTTTTTTTCTGACTTTGTTGGCTATTCTCACATGCGTATCATGTGAGGCGCAGGTGTAACAAAAAAAAAAACTTTCCAATCCTTGGGCTTGGCCCTCTGTCGACCGGACGGTGAAGCCATGACAGGCTGATAGCGAGCTCGAAGGTGAACCTGCCATGGTCTTCATCAATATCGTCTCGCTGGCTAGTGAGAGTCAGTCCTTCCTAGTGAATCCAAGTCCCTAGTTCATACCATCTTAAAACGGTAATATATAAATATATTTCACTGGTCCTGTTAAATTTTTACAAGCAACAAAGGTTGTCAAGGTAAGAATGGATCTGGCTCTCCAGCAAATTAAGAAGACAGAAGATGGATGCTTTTGCCATGGGCTACACAGGATTTGGTGGGCTTGGAACCTATGGGCCATGTCAGTAATTATGAACTATTTTGATATCAAGACCATTTTACTTTGTCATGCATACAGGTTTCATATTTGACCTAGAGCTCCTTCATGGTTTAGTAGAAATAATACATGTTAATCCTGGATTTTTCTATAGCATCTGTGGACATTCTCACAAAGGCAGCTCCAAAGGGATTCTTCTGATTGGTCGATTTGGATCTAGTAGAAAGAAGAGTATCCATGGGCATTTATTTTGTCAAAAGTGTACTCATTAATTACCCATGTAGATGCTAATAACCAATAAGATAACTTATAAGCGGTCATGAATTAAGCCACTGATGTAGAAATAATTTCACTAAAAAGAGGTAATTTTACATATTTTCAGAACTCAACATGATAACATGTATATGCCACTAAAAACTTAAAAAAGAATACAAATTACAATAGTACTTCATTTTTTTATAAAAAAATATTTATTGAGTCATGGCACTTTAATCTCCAGGAAAAGTAGGTTAACAGAAAACACTTTTTTTTTAAAGGAAAAGAAAAGCTAGTAGGAGGGAATGTTAAAGGGAAATTATTCTCCAAAACCTTTTTTTGAGCTAAATTCTTCTCCAAAATTTCCAAGCTCATATCTCATATCTGTGGATGTTGGTCACGGAGTTCTTATCCTCATCCTTACTTCGGCTTAAGGTATCAATTCCATGGGACCCATCGCAAACTAATCGGTGGGCTAAATGGCTTCCCATTGGTGGAGGATATGAGGACCATCAGCGAAAGTCGAGTTGAACTCCATCAACTTCCCCTTAAATGACACCCACGGGCCACATTAGACAAAAAAAAAACAAAAAGAGTAGATGGAAAAGGACAAAGGTGGCTCTCTCATTCAATGTGTTGGCCACTGGATTTGATCTTAAATTGGCCAAGCCATGTCATCTTATGGTTCAATCCATCTTCATGTCATGACCATCACAACCATGATTCATGACCAACAACCAACCATCCCATTCCCTCTCTCTCTCTCTCTCTCTCTATACCTCTCCCTCTCTTGCCATCTTCCTTCTTGCCAGGCTATAATTCCCACTTGGATTCCCCAAGACAAATTGCATTCAAAGGCAGGGGGAGCAATCACAAGCACCAGCTCACCACCCAAGCACTAAACACTTCATGCCCTTCTTCCACAGCATATCAGACCTTTAGTGATGGCAGATGCAGCTGGTATTGCTTTTGTTAGGCAGTAGTTTTTACTCTGGGTCTTTGACCCCCAATGTACCAAAAAAAAGAAAAGAGAAAATCCTTTGTAGAAGGCATAGGAACTTGAAAGCCCTGTGACTTCCATCATGTCTACTGAGGCAATATGATTATGTCTATTGGGGATCTTTTTCTTAGTTAGGCAATATAGCTAATTCCTCTCACCTTTTCTGTTATTTTCAGGTTCATATGGGATCATAACTAAGACATCTTAGATTAAAATTAAACAAATTAAAAGAAGAAAAGTTTCAGTATTACAAGTGCTTTGAAAATTTTGCTCTAGTCTGCAATGTCCTTCTCTATGTCACCAATGATTTCTGTACATAACTTCCTACTCCTTTCCGTCGTTTAACTTAAAATTTTAGCATCATTTTGTTGAAAGAAATCTTTAAATTACAGGCAAATTATGATTGTTCTATAAATTGATTGTACGTTTGCCACCTACTCATGCACTAGATTCATTGATCTCCATTAATGCTGCTCATAGACTCAAATTTATTCTTGATACTACCTAGCCAACCATAACAGCTATCTGCAGCTAATGAAAAAGCTCATTTGAGAACACACAAAAAGATATATCTAGGGATTAGGACAGAGAGAGTTCACCTACCACACCATGACTGACCTTAGTCAGAGTCAAAAAGGTGGAAAGATAATGAAACGCAGCTCCCTCCCTCAAATCTAAAGAAAGCATAACATTCCATTCTGCGGCTACCAGGCAAAGTAGAACAGCTTTTGTTCTACTTTTGCTGTCCATTGTGTACTTAACTCCCAACCAAAAAATAAAAGTGAAAAGCCACAAAATTACTAACAAAAATAACTCAGAGAAAATAGCATCGCAATTGAAGTCAAGTTACCTATCCATCCTTTCCAAATCCAAATCCAAATCCATGCATACAAAACCATACATACACTCTCCAAATCCCAGACCATCCATTCCACAATACAAACGCCACTCTTATGCCCACATACACAAACTCCCCACTCCACTCCCCTCTAATCTCAGCTCCGTGTCTCTTTACCCCCATCGATTAATGGAAATAAGGAATAATATCGACTTAATTATCTCAAAATTAACAAAAGAAAGAAAGAAGGAAGAAATTAATTGTGAATTAACAGAGTTTTAGAAAGGCTGTAGGAAGTCGTCGGAGTTGGCGATGTAGTCGTCGTGAGGCCACGCCGACCGGAGAAGCTTCAGGAGGACCTGAGCCTTTCTCTTGGCGCGGTCCGAACACCCCCCTTGCACCATTAGGAGGAGTTGAGTCACCACCCCGGCCCCCACCGCCTCTCTCTGAAGACACTCTGACCCTCCGACAACCGCCACCAGCGCCCCCGCCGCGTGCTCCGCCGCCCTCTCCGACGCCTTCCCGGCCATCGCCCTCACCAGCGCCTCCACCGCCGCCGCCCCGCCCCCCGCCCCCGCCACCACCGCCTCCCTTCCACCTTCTGTCCGGCACAGCAGTTCCACCGTCGCCAGCGCCCGCTCCGCGTCCCCACGCTCCGCCGCTAGGTCCACGATCCGCCTCACCACCGCCGCCGCCGCTCCCGCAGCCACCGCCCGCCCTCGGTTCTCCTTCGCCAGGCACAGGGAGAACAGCCCCCGGATCCCCACCCGCACCGCCCGCGCACTACTCCCCTTCTCTTCTACCAGCCCCACAAGCCCCTCCATCACCCCCTCCGTTGCCCCCACCGCCGCCCGCGCCTCCGCCGAACGCGCCCCCGCCGCCACCGCCTCCAGCACCGCGGCCGCGCTGATCCGCGCCTCCATCGCCGGGTGCTCCCTCATCACCTCCACCAATCTCCTCAGCCTCTCCGGCCGCCCCGCCACCTCCGCGCTCTCCCCTTCCGTCAGCGAGCACATCGCCAGCACCCGTATCGCCTCCAGCCCCAGATCCGGATCCGGATCCTCGAACGCGATCTCGATCAACGCCGAGCGGGTCTCGTGTGTGGAGATCACCGTCCGATTCTTATCGCTCTCCCGCGCGAGCGAACGGAGACGCCGGAGCGCGGCGGCGCGAGTGCCGGGCTCCCCGGCGGAGGCCTGGGAGACGAGGAGCCGGACAAGGCTCGGATCGGCCGGCTGCTTCGGTGTCGGGATCCGCTCCACCCCAAGCGAGCGGTGAGCAACGCACCACTCCTGGATGAGGCGGCGCAGAGTGTGATTCGGTATAAGAGTGAAGTCGGTAAGCGGCGTGCGGGTAACGGGACACGTCGTGTTCCCGGTCGCCACCCATGACTCGATGCTCGGCCGGTCATAGGTTTGGCCAGTGCACACGGTGACAGGATCCCGCATCAACTCCAGCGAGATCGGGCACCGGTAGTGATACGGTACCGTCACCCCCTCCAGGTCCAACGGCGCCACGCTCCCTGGCATCCCCTCACTTCACAAACTATTCCCAGCTCTCCCTCTCTCTTCCCCTCCCTTTGGAAATCGACCGGTCTATCTGATAGCTAGCTCCGGTCTCTTGGTCTTGGGTGTCAAGGAGGCGTGGGCTGGTGCCTCTTATCGGGGTCTTCACACGTGCGGGTAGCTGCCCTCGCTCGAGATCCAGCCTTCCCAAAATAGCCCTTTCGGATTGCGCCTTCCTCGAGGGAGGAGGGTCGCATGCATGTGCCTTGTTTTCTTGCCCTTTAGACATCCCACTCCCGTTACCATCACCCTACTGAAAATGTGGGAATATTGGTGGGCGTTGAGGGGAACGTCGGCCCCGTGGGACGCTTCCTCCCACCTGGAAGCTCCACTGATCCAATGGTCGTCCTTTCCCAGATTGGCCAGCTCGTACCCCGCTGGGGTTTAGTGCGTCCCGAATCTCGCCAGTTCGAGTAGATCGAGGCCCTCCATCGGCGAATGCTCGCCTCTCTAGGTAGTTTGCACGGCTGGGATGGATGGGTCAAAGGGTATCGGGGGTGGGCGGTCAAACATCGGGGAGAGGATAGGACCGGGAAATTGGCGGGCCCCGGGCGTCCGTCCACCAGCCACCGGCTCCCTACCCTCCGGGTGCAAATATTCTGTGAAGACCACGCCATCGACCTTCCTCTGCTGTTACCCTCGTACGGCACACACTCGTTCCACCCGATCAATGGCCTGCACGCGTCCTATGATGCTGCGTTACAGTGTGGGACCCATCGGAGGATCTGCTATTTGTTGGGAGCTCCAATCGTACGGCACGACCACAAAGCAACGAACCAACGAGGGCTGTCTATGACGGGCTCTCAAAACGACGACACGTCGACCGCGGAATGCGGTGGGGCTCACACGGGCGACGTGTCGCGTTGTGCACGCGCAAGCGTGCGGAGTTGGGGACCACCTGGGAAGGAAGGCGTGTTCCCGGTCAACCCGGCAAAGATGCCGGGCGCGGGCAGTCCTCCGCCCGCCTTGCTACCCGTGCACGTGCCAGACCAAGGCCGCACGTGTTCCCAGCTGGCTCGCCTCCCCCGGCCCGCTTTGACCAACGACCGCATCGGGTCCGGGACTCCCCCTTTTTAGCGTACGGAATTCCTCGCAGCGAAAGACGGTGATCCTTGGGCCCTCCTCGGTTGAGTGCGAATCCTAGCCGTCCGATCGTGTGATTTAGTCGGTGATGGCCTATCTGTCGGCCAAGAATTTTTGCGGCTGGTGTCCATCTTTGCGTGAGACGCGTGTGAAGGATATTATCCATCCAATTGTAGCACGTGGGTTGTGATGGTGATCCGCGAAGCACCAGACTTGTGGCCAGCATGAGGGTACAGGAGGGAGCTCGCTCTGTGCGAGGAAGGTTCCTGGAGGACTGCGCTTAAAACGTGCATTGCTTAGATATTTGTTCCGTTGATGAAATCATGTATATTATCATTCCCCATTCATATATAAAAAATTCTATATAGGAAAAGACTTTTACATCATACCAAGTTCATATAAGCTGCTGCTCAAAACTTGATCTCACACAAGCTGACCGGTTAAGCTGTTCTGCTCGGTTGAGTTGGAGGAACGTAGCACGATACTAGAGCTATCCTGCAACTATTGAAAACGAACATGAGTTGCTTGAACAGAATGGATAGAAATACAAAAACATAATATTCGGATATCTCTTCATACCTAGAATTCTGTACATAGTAGTTGTAGGAGAGAGGATGGGAATCTATATGATTAGAATCGTGCTATTCATGGACGAGCTCTTTCCATATCCATCGATCGGAGTGATTAGAATATTCTTCTTTAGATACACCGTGATTGGGGCGTTTTTTTTTTTTTTTCTGCTAGTCAGTTACGAAATTATTTTTTGGATATGTTAAGATCATACCAAGTTATAACCAATTCTATAGATTTCTTAGGAATTTAGTTAACCGTTGATTTTACTGAACACATGCCGTTGTCTGATTGGCAGGTTGAGCTATCAAATGAGATTTGGAGAATAATAAATCCGAACTATATCAATATGAAACATGAGTAACCTACTAAAACATTTATTCCTCTCTTAACTATCATTTATGGTTACTTTATTCTTCATGACCTTTCTTATTTCTTCTAGCCCATGCTTGATCTCTCGTCGGTAAAGAACGTGAGGAAAATATTCTGCATGGTTCTAAATGAAATAGGTATCTAATTTCTCTTCCATATCTAATTTTCTAACTATGCTGTATAAAAGACTTTTCAATTAACTGGGCAAACTAGGAAAAATACGAGTGGCCATTAAAATGATTAAAGGCATCATTTGAAAATAGACTGACAAGGAACAAATTTACCACCCAAAAGTCTAATTTATCTCATTTCACTGCAATCATACAACGAGGGGTAGGTAGTTCATGTGTATTTAGCTGGGCAATTTTAAGGAATGGAATTCCGAGAGGCATAAAGTTGCCCGTGGGTCAGCCTTTAATTTTTGGGCTGGCCTCAACCGCTTAAGAAAAAGAAAGCAATATCCTTCTACGATAAGGGTGTTGGCTTTGATCTTATCTCACTGTATTCACTCGAGAATGGGGGGTCACGTGGGCTGGCTCAATTCCCTGGGTTTTGGGCGGGCCTAACACGAAGGAGCGCATCAACCATGCTCTTCTCGGATGTCTTTGGGCAGCACAGATTTGGGGGAGGGCTTTGTTTACGTTGATGCAATCTGCGAGATCGGCAGAGGCCCTTCTATTCCATCTCAGGGAGTTTTTGCGAAGACCGAGCACTACTAAGTGGGACATCACTTGTGTTTAGCTGGCCAACCATATTTAGTTGGATAGAAATGCTCAGATCTTCTAGAACGGCAGTAGATAGAGCTCTCTGTCATGTTGCTAAGATCACCAAGGTTATCACATCAACTTCATCTGAAATGGTTAGGAACATCTGAGACCCCCACCTCACTGTTGTAGCACCAAGATTTGCTTTTATTTTTTAGGAGCTCCCACCCCTCTAGCCATCTCAAGGTAAACTTTGACGGAAGCATATCTGCAGGTGGAGACAAAAGAGGCATGGGCTTATGATCATGGATCATGACTCCAGGTTAATTGCAACTAGGGGGCGATGCACCTTTGACATGATAGTTATAGGAGCGGAGCTCAGGGCAACATGAAAGAGCATCACCTACGCGAGACATGTGTTAGGGGCAAATTGCATCTCCCTTAAAAGGGATTCTTCAACCATGGTGATCGAGTGAGTTCAGGATGAGGATTAATGGGGAGACGTACACCCACTCTTTAGTGACATTCGCAGGATAGTGAGAGATTGAGGTTCCTTTCAAGCCGTACATGTGTATCGGGAGGTGATTATGGCGGCAGACTAAGTCGCTTCTTTACTACTCAACATTCGGGAGAGGCCCTTTGGACATAATATATAGCTGCCTCTCCACCCCTGTGCTAGAGCAATGTGAATAGCCGTTGTACAAATAAAATAAAATAAAATAAAAGACCCATGGACTACCAAGATACGCCCATACATCGCTCCAAGGTAAAGTGTAGGACCTCTTTAGATAACGGACCTCATATTCCTGGGCCTTTGCTGAAGCTACGACTTGTTTTAAAGGCGTTTGAACTAGATACCGCAGTATGTTTCTTTTTGCAAATCACAAAGCCCCAATAAAAGTTGGGTCCATGGGCCAGGTAATTAGATTAAGCGATTTACTGTTTTAGTGAAAAGCCCATATCATACTAAGTGACATAAAGGATCATATATTATTCATGGTTATCGGTTAGGCTATTTAAATCAAATCAAGCCAGCTAGGAAGTTAGTTTAATTAGAAAGATGGCTTCTCTTGATTAGGTTTATTCCATGGGCGAATCACTTGCACGCTAGGACTGTTTTGGTAACGACTTGTGTTTTGAACGTGCCATGCCCTTAAGCATGCATAACTGTGATCTCCAGGAGGTTCTTTCCATCAGGGATTTGACTCGGTAAATGCAAAATTTTTTATTTCTCTAATCCCAGCTACTAGTTATGAACTGAAGTAGTATTTTGTTAGATATGGTGTTACGATGTTTTGATGTTGGAAATTTCTATGGGCATTGTGTCTGAGCAATATAGAAAGGCTTTCTACCAATTTTACATGGCCTAATGGAGGGAGACATATGGCCTTGTTTCGGGGGAGCTTTTGGAGGGTCCTAATAAAGAATCCTAGCCGTAGATCAGACTCCCTTCCGTGAAAAGATATTCTTTTTTTCTATTATTGTATTATACTATAAATATAATATTATATTATCTCATAATACATTAATATGTTATATAAAATAATTTAATATTATATTATATTATGAAAAATTAATGTACAGTAATAATTATAATATTTTATATCTTTATTGTTGTATTATACTATAAATATAACATTATAGTATATTATATCATAATACATTAGTATATTATGTTAAATAATTTAATATTATATTAAATTATTATGCTATAGTATACAATGTTATATTATTATATTATAATAATATTATATTACATTACTATAATATTGTACTATATATATGTTATATTTTATTATACTTTGTTGCATAATACTGTATAATATCCTTATGGTAATTTTATTATACAAAAGTACCTTTTAGTTTGTTTACCAAATACATGTTAAAGTGCTACAACACTTTAAAAATGTGGTTACCAAACAGCAAACAAGTTTTTATAAAAGCTCTACTTCAGAAAGCTCTACTTCCAACGGTTCTACTTCCAAAAGCTCTTCCAAATAGGGCCATAGTTGAGATAGATTAACAAGGTCGAAACATCTGATACTTGAATATCCGTCGATAGTAGTAAGGGTGAGACCATTCGGATATAGTCAAGAGCTCGGGCTACATCTTTTGGGCGATAGAATGATTGATCCTCTCTAGTGTTGTCAACTATTAGATCACACTTTGCACAAATATTAGAGCATTCCGTATGCTTCGATGCATCTAACTGTATGGTTCTCAAAGCGACTATTGCGTGATCCAATGATGAATTTGGGAGGAGAAATATGGCTCCCTCTTTGGTGCGGAAGATGCGACCCTTGTCCTGTTCGCCCAAGTAGAAAGCTATTCATCTTAAAAATAACAATGGAAGATAGGTGGCTCCCACATACGGCCGATTTGGTGCGGTTTGGGTGATGTATTTTTTAAATAGAATAGGTTATCTATTGGCAGTGGTTAACATAACAAAAAAATAACCTTGGCCACTTTCATTGATGATGACACGGTAAGGTACAGTTTCATCACCAAAGTCTTTTTCCTGGGAGCTTCACATTGCTGGATTTTGATGTAGATATTAAAGCTAACGAACGTTATCACCCATGACAGGAGCTGATTAGACATTACACATATATAATGTTATAACCCATAATTTTTTTTTTTGTTGATAATTAGGTTGAATCAAACCAATCAGGTTTAAGTATATCCATGGGAATAAGAAAACGTATAGTTTTTTTTTTATGAAAAAAAGGAAGGAGTCCGACCTGTATAAGTAATACATGGGCTGGCCTGACATTTGAATCTAGAATTTCTAGTCAAAAAAAAAAAAAAAAAACTCAACTCATATTTGATGATCAATTTTTTGAAAAAATAACTCACTTGAACTCTAGACTTTCTGTATAAATACAAGGGCTGGCCTCACAAGTCACATCCGAGCCCAGATTTCTTTTGCTCAAGGTAAATTTTTATCTATAATAAAATTTTGAAAATGTAACTTGATATAGGAGAATGGGATGTGATCAGAGCCAACGGTTAGGTCTAAAAAAATATAAAATATATAAATAAATTTATCTCATTTTATTAGTTTAAAATTTTAGGATAAACGATGATTTTAACATAGTATTATAGTAGAGATACTGGGTAGGTCAAAACCAATTGAGTACCCTTAAACTTTGGAAAGCAATGGAAGCCGTGTTGAGTTATGGTTGTGGCTGAAGGCATTGGTTCAGTGTCTGTCCTTTCTTCAAGCAATCATTAACACAAGCTGGAATAGATCTTCTCATGTTCCTCGACAGGTACCTTGAGAGAAATGCAGTTAAAAGTTAAAATAGGCACTGAAGATAAGAGTAAGCCACTCGGATGGTAGCTCAGAAAAATGGAGCTTTACTCTTAACTAAGTGGTTCCGAGTTCGAAATGCACAGACATCGATTAAATTGTAAAGATCGGATACTTCTTGCTTAGACACGTAGTTTAAAAGGATTACTGGTCCGCTGGTAGTCTCGGTGGTGCCAAGTGTGATGTACTCACATGAAGCGTTCGTATCGGAGCCCAGAGAGGTATCCGAGCCGAGCCCACGGATGGAGAGGGTATGAGTAAAACCGGTCGGGGTGCTCAATACATGGTCATTTATGTCTGCATCAAATATTCTCCTGATGGGATAGGGGCGGGCTCGTCCCTTTCTCCCTCCTTCCCCTTTTATTTTAACAAAAAAAAAAAAAAAAAGGAAAAAAAGAGTAAGGTCCCAGTCCCACCATTTTGTGCATTAAATACTGATCTTATTTGGACTACTTTCTAGTTTGGATCGTTTATGCTGGATCATCTTTCACCATATTGAAATGGTCAGAAGCTGGTCGGCCTTCTTTACTTTTGAAGGAAAATATTATTATAAATAATTGCTTCCAAGGTTAAAATTACTCTAAGTCTCCACACCATATAATTGATGCAAATAACGCTAATTCAGAAGAATTTCTATGCTCGATATAGATCATTTAGCCACTATGGATAGAACTAGATAAGATCCAGAAGTAAAATTTGCCATATCGAAAAGTCGAATCGCAAGCTAAATTTTTCGATGTTATAATTTAATCATATAACATACGATTTAGATGTTTTTTTTTTCATTAGGCAACTTTTTAAAATCTACATCATGATGTCCATTTTTTAGAGAAGGCGTTTCTAGCTATCAGATTCAAATTCTATCATTTGGAATATGAAATATATCATTCAAACTGGAAGTTTTTTTTGAGTATAATTTTGACAGAACATACCTTTCAATCGAAGAAGAATCAAGCATAGTAATAAAAGTATAATTAAAATAATAGTCTAGATTTATTTTCGAAAGAAGTTTAGTTTTTTAGCAACAAAAGTATAACTAATATAGTAGTTGAGATATTTTCAAAAAAAATTAGTTTTTTAAAATTTATTTTTGCTATTTATATTTACTTTAGGCAAAAAAAGTCGAAGAAAAATATGATTCAAATTGCGAGAGTAGACCTTACTATTATAAAATAATAATAATAAAATAAGTTATTTTTTTTACTGTTTTTTGATTTTTTAATTTTACAGCTTTATCTCCGCTCAAGTTACTGCAGCAATTTAATATTTCGGGTGTGGTCTGTGGAATATGAGGCCCATGGATTGGATGGTTAAGATCAGCTCTGCTATATTTGAGTTCCATGGATTGGATGGTTGAGATCAGTTGGCATAGCAAAGCTTGCACCAACGCCTTTTTTGATTTGAGTCCTAAAAAAGGTCTTATTGTTACCCAAAAAAAAGGGTCTTTTTCTCTTTCCCATTGTCAGAGGCTCTTTATTGTCTTTGAAGTGGGAAACAACCGGGCTACGGAGGGCACATGCTCCGAAATCAATGCACGTACTCCCTTATTTGTCCCTGAGCTCATTCCAATGATGCTTCGGAGTTCTAAAACTCGAGTTTTGTGACACAAATAAGAAACCAGATATGGTATTAATCTATTAAAAGAACGAGGTTCCCCAATGAACAATCACCTCATTAATTGAAATGCCATTAAAATCTGATGCAGGTTGTAAATTTTCAACTGTTTGCTGATAAATTACTGTATCAGGTTGCCAACACAGCTGGCTGAATTTTTTTCTACTCGTTTAACTATTTTTTAATTATTTTAACTATATTCATCTACATTTGGTGTGGAAAGCAGAGGTAAAAAATATATACATATATTTTGACATAAGCCATCTGGATCCCATGTTTCTAGCATTAACTATTTAGATTATTTAGGTTGAAAGAATGTTTCAGATATAAATTATTCAGTTAATAATTTTATAAAATATTTAATAATTATTGATATATGCCATAAAGAATGGCATTCCATTTTTTTAAAAAAATATATGTGCTTTTTATCTACTCCTTATCTTATTCCCTACCCACACCGGAACACTGTTTTATCTGAGGCTGTGGGTATCCGAAAGCATCTACTGGGGCCCCGATACCCAGGCTCTCCCCATGATTCCGAGGCTCCAAAAGCTCGAAACCGGCACTGCATTAAAATTTGGAGCTAGCGTGATAATTCTACACCTAAATTGGCATCTTTGCAGTGAATGCTTCTATTTATTCCAGCAGTCCCATCATCACAGCTGCGACCTCTTCGAGTATTCCATCTCTCGTAAGTTCCATTTCCACTGCCTTCACTCTTCCACTTCTGTGACCCACCCACCTACCTATTTCTCCTGTTTGAGGGTCGGAGCTCTGCGGCGCCATCTGTTGCTCCTCCTCCGTGCATGCAGGACTCGTCACTTCCATGTTAATATTCTTCTCTGCTTCACCTACTTCCCATACACTCCACTCCTCCTGCTCTCTCTCTTCTTCTCATTTTTAAAAAAAGCCATTCTTTCGTTCTCTTCCAGTTTCCATTTCTCCCACAGACCTCTCCTCTGCTCCTCCGATCATGTTGAATCTCATTGTCCCCATATTCTCTCTCTCCATCCATCCAAAATCCAAATTTAAGCAATCGAATCCTCTTCCACTCCGAGATTTCTCTGCAAAATCCAATTTTTAAGCAGTCAAATCCTCTTCCACGGCTGCAGTCCTCGCAAAAATCGAGTCTTTCCTCATGCGCTGCCCCCATTCCTTCCAAAAGTGCGATCCTTATCACCGCGCCCATTTCTGACCTCTCCTCCACTATTTCAGCAAGGAGGAGGAGAAGAAGAAGGGTATGTCGGACGCTGATCTCTCCGAGCCCACGGCCATCTTTGGCCTCCACTTGTGGGCGGTGGTAGGCATCTGCGTTGGCGCTGCCTTCGTCCTATTTCTGTTCTTGCTCTCCCTTTGGTACGCCTCCAAGCGCAGGACAGGCCCCACGATTCCTAACATCTCCAAAGAAATCCAGGAAGTCGGCGCCGACCACCCTTCCCGCCCCTCCGGTCCCAAGCCCTTCGCCCAGTTCCTCCTAAACCCCCCCTCCGATTCCCAGCCCTCTGTTCTCCTCCCTGTCAAGCGGCAGTCGGAGGAGGAGGCCCCAGCTGGGCTCCAGAAAATCCGTGTGGAAACCGGGAAGGACCATCGGATCACCTTCCCGGAGCGCAGGAGCGGCGGTGGATCGTCGCATGGGAGCGGCGAGAACCGATTACTGGAGCAGGCCTCACCGGCCGTCCCCGAGGTCTCTCACTTGGGGTGGGGGCATTGGTACACCCTTAGGGAGCTCGAGGCGGCAACCAATATGTTTGCCGATGAGAATGTGATCGGAGAAGGCGGGTATGGGATTGTGTATCATGGTGTTTTGGAGGACAACACTCAAGTTGCTGTCAAGAACTTGCTCAATGACAGGTAATCATCTGCGCAAGCTGAGAGCTTTCCAACCATTTTTGCAACAAATTCATCATTTCGCTTTGAAATTATAGTGGTTGCATGAGAATTGAGGACTCATCTGTATAGCTCTGTACTATCTTCGCAAACAAAATCTTCATTCCTGTTTGAATTTAGAATAGTTTCATGAGAATTGGAGTTTTAACTGGGTTATAACATAACATAGTTCAAATTGCGGACAAGTTATTGCTATTGGTGTATGATGGACATGAACGACAATTTCAACATGTTTGTCCTTCAACTAATGCTGTTGGATTTTCAGGGGTCAAGCTGAGAACGAATTTAAAGTAGAAGTAGAAGCAATCGGTCGTGTTCGACACAAAAATTTAGTGAGATTGCTAGGGTATTGTGCAGAAGGAGCTCATAGGTACTAAATTCTGCTGCCCTTTTGGTTCTTGTCATCTCACTTTAGCACAATAAAGATGCTGGAATTATAGTGGATTGAAGTATGATGCTGGATTGTTTAGGAATGCTTTATTTCCTAATCATCTGCTTCTTTTCGGTTTCAGGATGCTCGTATATGAGTATGTGGATAATGGCAACTTAGAGCAGTGGCTTCATGGGGATGTTGGACCCATAAGCCCGTTGACGTGGAAGATTCGGCTGAACATAATACTTGGAACAGCTAAAGGGTATGGTTGGATGTTGTTATTCTTTATCCTTGTTCAGTTTCAGTATATCTCATTCTTTCTCCATTTCTTGAAAGCTGGCCTATGGAAATGTAGGTTACTGTACTTACATGAGGGACTTGAGCCGAAGGTTGTTCACCGTGATATTAAATCGAGCAATATATTGCTTGATAGGCAGTGGAATCCCAAACTTTCAGATTTTGGCCTCGCTAAGCTCTTGAGCTCCGAGAGGAGCTATGTTACAACGCGCGTGATGGGAACATTTGGGTTAGTTTGAATATCTTCACTATTTTTTGTCTATAATACTCGAACTTGGTTGCAAGAGAAATTAACAATTTCCTGTTTCTGTCTGTTAATAGTTATGTGGCACCTGAATATGCTGGCACTGGTATGCTGAATGAAGCAAGCGATATTTATAGTTTCGGGATTCTTATTATGGAGATAGTTTCTGGTCGGAATCCAGTTGACTATAATAGGCCTCCAGGAGAGGTCAGTATTGAATGTTTTTGCCTTTTATTTTTTTTTTGAAAGTTCTTGTATTGATGCTGATCTAGTCGACAGAGGAGTGTTTCAGGTTAATCTGGTAGAGTGGCTGAAGACATTGGTTGGTAACCGCAATTGTGAAGGAGTTTTGGATCCAAAAATGCTCGAGAAACCTTCTTCAAGGGCATTGAAACGGACGCTCTTAGTAGCACTGCGCTGTGTGGACCCTGATTCACAAAAGAGGCCAAAGATGGGTCATGTGATACATATGCTTGAAGCTGATGATTTCCCATACCGAGATGTAAGTTAAGATCGCATCTCTATGACGCCAGTGGAGCTAATCTCTGGGTCTTTTTAGAAGATAACAAGTAGTACCAAGCTGTCTACTATTTCTGCATGCGACCCTTCACATGCTGATAATTGAATTCCCTAAATCTATATTTCTGTATCATATTACACGCACGCCGTTAGCATTCCCATTTTAGTTGTATTCTACTACGAACGTTATCTGCATTATCCTTCTTTAAGTGGTCTGCAACAATATTTCTGGAGTTTAAATTTGAACAGGAACACCTAAATGCTTCTTAATATCCATCTTTATACCACTAGTGCTAAAATGTTTGAGCTAGAAGGACTGGTACTTCTTGCATATTGATCATTAATTCATTATGCTACTTGTGCCTTAGTTATAAGTGGAAAGTTTGAAACAGCACATCAGTCAGATTGGTATTTCTAGTTTCATTAATCTCTGATGATGTACTGGTCAAACAATATTTAAAAAAATTGCAATACCTACACAAAAATTAACACACTGGATTCTGTCAGTATTCTTTTTGCATTGAAAAAAGGTAAGAGAATTTGTGACCTGTCTATATACATGGCAACACTTTGTGACCTCTTT